>NW_020654219.1:0-20660 GCF_003589595.1 Hyposmocoma kahamanoa | reverse complement strand
AAGTGTACTGCGGTCTTAAATCCTCTGCTGTAAGACGCGAAAATAAAACCTTTAGGCGTTGTTTAATGGAAAAATTGTGCAAGGTGCTTCATCTAGCGTAGTAGGTACTTCTACTTCTAGTACTTCGCTTCTTACTCCTAAAGAATAAGAAGCTCATTCTATCTTACAGTTTACAATTTTTAATAGATTGTATGCACGTAACCTAGTATTGGACTTAGTAGAGGGCCTTGTGTGACTCCTAAGTTCAACATGGCTATAATAATATAAATTATGAGTAAGCTTATTCGTTTTCAACTAAGAACTTGTACCACACATGAAAAGCCCCGCATTTGACCGCACGAGTCTGGCGTGTGTCCGTCAATTCGCGCGTTCTCTTTTCACCAACATAACCAATACGTTCGGTGAACACACTGTCACAGTATGAAACACGTTAAATCTTTGAAGCAAAATGTAACTTCTGTATTTATGTTACTGCAAATATAATTTTGTTACATAGCGATAGTTCATGTCTCTCATACTCAGAGCATTAACGGATTACGATGAAATACGTAGGAATGTTTAGAAATATTGGGTATTTTGAGAGTTTTGTAGTTTTATTTACTTGTTGGTAGATTTTTTGTATTTTCACTTAAGTGTGACTTACGCTGGTCTTTATTGGTTTACGCTAACTCCATATTTGTCTACATAGAAAGTGACTAAGAGACAAATCTGCCTCTGTGACCGAACAGTTTCCATGCTGGTCTGCTACGCAGATGTATTAACTGCAGCGTCTTCAAGTTCAGATTGCAACTGTTCTAATCGCTTGACGATTTTTTCAAATTTAAAAACTGGATGATCTGATAGATGGTACTCTTTAAATTTTATGAAGAAGTTTAGTTGTTAAAAGAAGGCGGATGGTGGATTTTGTTATTTCCTTTCTGGAGAGTTTACCTATAAAACCAACGAAATTAATTTTGGAAACATATTGGTGGCAGTCACCTTTAATTCCTGTGCATTTGTGAATTGGCGGGGGTCAGAAATTACTTGTTGTTGGCGACGAATGCGTAATAAGTAATTTCTAGCAAGTGGTTTTTAAATTTCAGCAGCGATTTCATATCAATGACGTTTTTTAATTTCTTCTTCTTTTTAGGCATAGCCAAACGCGAAAGGAGTCGGTCTCCCAATCTCTTCTCAAAAATATCTTTTATTAGCTTAAACATTTTATTATACACTCCCGGACACGTAAGCCGAGGCACCTTGCATTTTCAGTATTAAATGGTTAGTCCATTACTTAAACAATGTTTGATTGATGTAAAACTATTGAACTATTTTGAAATTGGTATACTAAACGTCATTTCCAATAAGTCCTTGTTGAAAAGAAAAGACGTGTCCTTCAATCCTGTAAGCCTAACTACAACTGCTATGGATAGACGTATCGTTTACCACCTGGCACACGATTTGTTCGTCCAATCACTTGGTATCATAAACAAAGTTGAAAATTCTTATTATTAACTTTCGTCTATTAAAAATGTCAATTTCCGTAACGTATACTTTTTTATGAAGCTGTTTTTATAGCGTGTTTGGATTTCACAAAATGTGGTGGTTTTTATAAAACGATTTTTACAAAAAGAATTTCAATTTTACCTAAATTATCTAGACCCAACGTTGTGGATTAAGTGTGGGTGTACAATGCAGTATAGGATAATATGAAATTCTTTTGCGCTGACTATATACAAACATTCCTCCACGTTAGCACACTCCCACCCGGCAAGAGCGAGCGCTCGCAAATTGTCTATTAACCCAATTTTTATCTCTGACACGTAATAGGCCTCCCACCTACGACGACTGAAATGTGAGACGTTGCCGGATAACCGACTTTGGAATGAAATAGCTCAGATTATAGAGAGCGAAGTTAAAATTAAAAACATTTTATCTCAAGGTCAAGAAGGACATCCACTTCGGATTCCGAGTTTTCTAGATTTGTATGGTCTCGGATTCGGAAAGAACACAAATCGGATGCAATGCGCTACAGCGCTAACAAGTAACGCACCTTTAGAATGAAAGTGACCTAATTCAAACAAATTAAGAAAACGAGTTTATACCGTAAAACAGTGTTGCCAAACTTTTGTGAAGCTAATTCGCCAATTTATGTGTTTTAAGTAGCCGATATTCGCCCAAGCCATAAAATCGCTAAAAATCAAAGAAAACATTTCTACAATTCTGCTTGCCGGAAATTGGGGAATATGAACTCTCTTATTTCCCCAATTCTCCACAAAATCCCCAATCAAGTTTGTAATTCCCCAGACATTTTATTAAGTAGCCTAAAATCGCATTTTCCTATTTCAAACATAGCCTAAATATCGTCGAGTCGCCGATCACTGCCTAAATGGCGAAAAATCGCCTAATCTGGCACCACTGCCGTAAAATTACTTTAAAAATCATTGTTAGTACGGTTGTTAATTTGGTACTCAATCGTTGAGGATATCGAGATATGGATATGAATATCGAGAAAGTAAGCAGGGCGCTGGTCATCAAAAGGTGGTAGGAAGATTTGCGCTCTGTCCCCGACCTGTGACCGACTATATACAGGGCTATTTTTAAAATACTAACAATCTTGTAGGACCTTTTAGATTACAAACATCATAAACAACAATTTTTGTTTTCAATCAACTACGTTGATTTACAAAAAAAAAACTTTTTTCTGCTCGGAAATGTTTGCATTACTTTCGGAAAACGAACACGGAAAGTTTCTCATTTATGGACCGTGCTACTTCTTCCCGGCCAAGGCCTACAAAATCCATTACTGTCCACTTTTTTAAACTTTTAAATCGACCTGCTAATAAATGAGCTGCTAAGTGTACGTAATTAATAATTGCATTGTAATTGAATCGTATTCTTTTTTAAAAGATAGTAATATAAACTAAAGTTCTTTGGTTTCTTTTCTGTGGTTTTGGCCTTTTCTCCATGCTCGTCGCGAAAATAAGTTCTAGTGAGAAGAGTGATAACGAAAATGCCTGCAAATGTCAAATATTACTTTCAATTAACATATTTTTTTACTTTTTCTATTATACATCTTCTTCTCTCTTAGTGTCAGTTTTTTATTATTTCCTCACATTGTTTGAGAAAACCACTATGTAAGCTACGGCGGGTACGGGGATTGCTTGATTCGTATTAATACACGGCCTCGTTGGCTCTCGGCCTTGTAACTCATACTCGTCCAGCAATCCCTTACTTTCCGGCCACTGCAATAATGTACTATTACGAATTTTTTGTACTATCTGACACTTTTTCGATGTGTATTTCGACGACGACTACTGCATTTTGCACAGAGTTATCACACCGTTTAGAGCGATCTATTTTCGTAAATTAAAGTAAAATTATTATACGAATTATTAAAAGTCGTAGAACAAAAGTTGTTTAGAAATAACCCTGTATATCAATAGCGCCATACGAGTGCAGTACAACAATGGTTTTCGAATGTTGTGGAGGCTGCCACGTTTCTGTAGTGCATCTGACATGCGTTTGTCAGCTTCACTGCTCTGCAGGTTGCGTACCAGTTCCAACTTTATACTGTAGGGCTATCAGGACAGATATATGTAGATCTCGCGCTTTATGTCGCTCTCGCGCAAGTCGCGCTAGTCGTGCTAGCCCTACTGGAAACCATTGTCAGTAGATACGCATATGAAACATAATTATATACCAATTGTATTTTTAATTAAATTTTTTAGTACTACTTACTTAGTCATTAAGAACCAAAATTGTTTGCCAACAAAACTGGCCTGTTTGTTGTCTGGAAAATAAAACTTTTTATTGTTAAGTCTCGAATGGCACGGTTTCTTTATGTGTTTGAAATTCCGCTCCCGCCGCATTTAGGCTCAACTCACACTAGGGCAGAGTCGAAGCATCGCGATGCCTTATGTTTTTCGCCTATGGCATATTCATCTGTGACACTGTGATCCCGACGCGCGTCGCCGTGATCTGTCCTTGAAAAACAGGACGCAACGCGATGCTTCGACTCTGCGCCAGTGTGAGTTAAGTCTTAGTGTTGAATCCTTATCTGTAAAGACAACACGCCACCACAGTTGGATCGATATCTGCAAAAACAACACGCCGCCACTGTGAATAAATGACGAATTAGCAATTTCGTTCCGAAAATCATCATTATATATTTTTGCAAACGCAACTTCCTTTATTACTTACAGGACTCTCCTTGACAGTTAAAATTGCTTAATCTTAATAATGGCATAACGTTTTGTTTGGCTGGTGATAGTGAAAGAGACTTGATTCTTATTAGGTCATATGACAACAAAATAGTTCAGTAAAAAAAATCTAACTGACCTGTGCGATTTTTGAGTATATAAAACATGAAATAAATAAATAACGCTAACACGCATAGCCCCGCACTAGGGAAACCTTGTAATCGTGGGTGCCATGGACACACACAAAGGCGACCACAAATTACACCCAAACTCAAGAGAGAAATAAATGTAGGCAATACAAATATTTCTTTCGGCCCGGGAATCGAACTTAGGATCGATCGATCTCTGCGTAATATCCGTTTGTCCACGGAAGTAGTTAAATTTAATTTCTCGTACAATAATTTCATCATTATTTTCTCGGACGAACAAGAGTAATTAATTAAATAATGTAAAAAAGTCACACCTTCAAATCTTTTTTTGCGTATCCCAAAAAAAGGTAAGAATTTGTCTTGAGTCACTTTCATTCTAAAGGTACGATATGCTAAACGTATCACTTTACAAAACTTGCCGACTAATTCTCGTTACCAGACAAAAATCCTCTACACACCGGCATAAAAAACAAGACGACTAACCGGGGTCGTAAGTTAATAACTGTGCAAATTCAATAAAAGTTTCTAGGCCACACCAATTATTGCACGAAAGTAGGCCATTTTTATTGCCAGTGGGATGGGTCGTTTAATTGCTTTTTCAGTTTATTTGCAAGCGAGTGTATCATTTCACTTGTTATTGGGTTAGCGTCGCCCCTTTTTTTGGTTGGGAAATGTTTCGTCTATTTTATTGTGGCTGAAGGATGATGTCCGCTTCTAGATTCTGTACTCTTAAGTGATATTCGGTGTCAGTGTCATTGTTAAGGTTTTATCAAGTTTTTTTATAACATCAAGTGACGGGTGCCTTATGATAAGCTACACGCCTGTCAATAGTAGTTACAGTGCCACTCAGAGCTTTAATTAAATGGCAAAGATCTTAGGGACTCTGTCACTGCCCCTATCACCCTGATACATAAGACGACAAGTCTCTTATGTCTGTAATTTCAACAGCACCCTTTTCCTTTAAAACCGAAACGCAATAATGCGCACATTACTGCTTGGCGCAGTAAGGTAGCAGTACTTCCCAGGACCATCTTTGTCACAAGGAGCTCTACTGTTACAAGATCTAACAAATGTATACTCATAGTAAAGATACCTTTGACAATAACTACGGTTATAAGGTTTTCGAGAGGCAATCAAAAGTTTGTAAATACAATGTAGCACGACCCCTGCTAGGTAAAAGGTGAAGGTCGTTGGATCTTTAAGGCTTACGTATCTCCACAATTTCTCGAGAATGTAAAGATCTAGGTAAAATGATGCCGGTTCACAGTTATAGATATAGCTTATAGCCTTCAAGCACAGAACACGGTAATGAGTTTTCTTAAACATGCTCGGAAATGTTTGCATTACTTTCAAAAGACCAACACGGCAAGATTATCATTTTTGGACCGAGCGACTTCTTTCCGGCCATAGCCTGCAAAGTAAATACGAAAATCCATTACTTTCTGCTGCTCTAAACTTTTAAATCTGTGTACTATAATGAACAATGTAAACAAGCAAAAGAAAAACTCATACAGCCAACTGCCAAGTGTTCGTTATGGCGAGAATTATAAATACTTACCTGTACCCATGTACCGCTTACTTTAAACAAAAGAAAATGATGGTAAAATAAATTGAACTGCTCGATATTCTTTTGTTTTTCGTTTTTTTTCTGTTTCTCCGTCGCGAAAATGGCTTCTAGAACGATAACGAAAATACAGTAATGGATACACATTCAACCACATCATCAGAAGTTCAATAGACTAATTAACGTATCTGGAAGAACAATATTTACCTAACATGCCAAATAATATAGTTAATGATTTTTTTTTCTATTATACATCTTCCTCTCTTTAGTATTTTATTATTTCTTTGCGTTGTTTGAGAAAAGCACTATAGAAGCCTCGGCGGGTATGGCGATTTTCTTTTTTAATAACATCAAGTGACGCGCCTGTCCCTGACAATTACAGTGCTTTAAATTGCAAAAATCTGAGGGACACTACACAGAGACATAAGCTGACAAATCCCTGTAATTTCACCAGCACCCTTAAAACCGAAATACAGTAATGATAACATTATTGCTTGGCGGCAGAAATAGGTAAGGTGGCAGTACTACCCTGGGATTGCTTGACTCGTCTTAATACATAACTCATACTCGTCCAGCACTCCCTTACTTCCCGGCCTCTGCAATAATCTACTGTTTACTTTTGAGCTGTGTGCATAACGGACCGGGCTTCTACTCTCGTTCTGGGTCCGAAATTAAGTAATGCTCGTCCAGATAATTGTTATTTAATTTGGTTGAGTATTACTTATTTGACAGTGGACAGATGTCGTGCAGGGAACAAGAGCAGACCCCCGAAGACGTTTAGTGAAAATTAATGGAGTATGTACAGAAATCTTAACGGTATTCTATTGCGAAAGTCTATATTCAATTAAGCATTCTTACAGCTGATCTTAACGACCCAAACTTCGTCCGATTGTACTTTCTTTATCGCAACCCGACAACGCCCGAGCACGAACCCGAAAACAAAACTGGAGCTTTGTAACTCCAAGACAATCATTTCCCCAATTAGGCTTACACCGTTAGATGTTTCACTGTTAATATTAGGGATTATTCCTAACTTTGGCAAACACCAGATTTAACCTCTATTTCTCGACTGAATCCATTTTCCCGATTCGTATTTGGAATAATGTATTGAGGGATAAATTGATGCTTTTGCCGCGGTTCTAGATTGGCGGGCAGAATTGATAGGTTATCCTATAATCTATTACATCAGGTTTTTGGTAAAATCTATCTTGGGAATACGTTTTGTACCATCATCGGAAATAAAAGTCAGAAGGTAAGAAATGCCAGTACAAACAATTTATTAATCTGATATAAGTGGGAAACACAGCTGCTGCTTTCTTCTGTATCTTTAGTACTATAAGCAGAACATACTTTTTTAGTCATCTAGTTATTAGCCATTCTCTGATTTAGTCAAAATACACTTTGCATAAGCTCACAAACGCTGTTGCATGAAGAAAAAATTATGTGTTTTAGATATTTAAGATATTTAAATTCCATTATACTCGTAGACTTAGAATAATAACGCATAGAAACCTAGCCCGCACACGCTAAGTGAAGCAAATTGAAGCGCTCCCAAAGGTCTACCCGAGCGGGCGGGCCTTCAGTGCTCAAGGTCAACTTGCACCGCGAACAGCTCCAGAATTTTAGTCAAAAATGACGAAATGTGCGGTAAATGAGTGTAAAAATACGTCAGACAAACATAAAATAGATACTAACATCACATTCCACAAGGAAGTAACGCGTTTCAACTTGTATTTTTATATAAATATTCACTAAAACCGAAAATTAACCTACTACTAAAACTAGCCTACATGAATTTGATTTTTGCCTCACTTGTGACAGTTCGTTTGATATGAAACTATCATTCTATGTGTTATTATTCTAAGCTATCCGTCGATATCGATACGTCGCATATCTCTGGTGGAAAGGCAGCCTAATCGTGAGGCGTTAAAAATTTGTCGAGTTTTTTTTTAATAGGCCTTAAAAGTAAGTTTCTTTCATCACTAAGGTAGACAGTAGAATAGGGCAATTAGTATACAGAGTTCACTTTTTAAAGCCGCGTAGTATCATACGTTTTACGCAATTACCACAAAAATGTCAAATACATCACATAATGAGAACGAGGACTTTATTTGACCCATAAATATAAAGATAGGTAGCCATGTTGATAATTAGATACGCGTGTTTTAGTTAACAAAAAGTCCATTGTAATAGCTATATGAGACCCGAATGGATATTGCTAATTCAATTAGGCGATATCGGGTCATCGCGGTAGGTGGTCACGCGAACTAAGTGAACATAGTCCATGAGCTCGATTACTTTAAGTAACTTATTAATATTATTTAGTTTACAATACTGCGTAAATTAATTTATTTATATGTTGCAATAATTAAGTAAGTATTTATTCGATATAAGACTTATACACTGTAATAACACAATATAAAATTAAATATTAGGCATAAGTATTAACGAAATTTATTTTATTATATAACTGCCTCCGTGGCCGAACGGTTACCATGCCGGACTGCCATGCAGAGGTCCTGGGTTCGATTCCCAGGCCGGGAGAAATATGTGTATGGCCTACATTTATTTCTCCCGTGAGTTTGGGTGTAATTTGTTGTTGTCTATGTGTCTGTCCATGGCACCCGCGACACAGGGTTTTCCCTAGTGCGGGGCTATGTTGAGTGTGTGCGTTATTATTATTATTATTTTCGCTTCGCGATGCACACGTCTGTCAGTCACTCGGTCAGAACGTTTGCACATTACAGTAAGTTTTATGTAATTTAGTATAACTTGTTTAAATGTTTGCTACGCTGTTTTTTTTGTGTCATTTTCGTTTTTATTTATATTATCTTTTTGCTTATTTTTTTTTATAATGCGGCGTTCCATTAAGAAGGTTTTTATTTCTATTAATTTACATCCTGAGCACGGATCTTTTGTAATGAGAGGGTTTAATCCACAGAACTGGAGCAACCAATGCGAAAGAGTTAAAATGGTTCACTTCAATAGCAAACGGCTCCCTATGTACGATCATTTCACAGTGCAACAAGACTGAGGAGCCAGAAAAGCTTTGTCAAATGTGTCGATCCTCTGAGCATTAAGCCGGCTCAGGCGAGGTGCAATCTTTGGCGCGTAACGTTTATCCCGCCTTCTGAGAGTCTTCCTTCTGGATATGAATTGCCTTGGTCGATTTGGAAATCTTTAAATAGGCTCCAGATTCAGGTTGGTCGGAGTAAGAACAATTTCATCAGGTGGGGATTTTGGGATAGTTCTAACGTGGATTGTTTGTGTGGTGAGATTAGTTGGTGGCTCACCATCCGTCACGGCCTATGTAACGTTACATGGCGGCTACTAGGGACACGGACAGCGTGGTTGAGTTCTGGGCCACAAAAGTGTAGAGTATGCTATCGATACGATAAAAAGAAGAATCGTAAGCCCACCACGCTAACTTAATAGGGATGGGGAATGATCATGCTGGATATGGCAATGTAATAATGCGGTTGGATTTCTGTAGCGTGTCGTTTCCAAAAACAGAAAGCAATATTGCTCTTGCTCGATACTAAATACTCTGGCCGACTAGTGACTTACAAAATAATAAAAATGTACCGCACGACTAGGCCGCTGATGGGTACCAGATGGTCACTACCCAGAACATCTAGCGCCTACAGTTGGAATGTAAACTAACATGCCTAATTTAAGTAAAAGCTAAAGGTGTAGGGGAAAATGGGGCCTGGCTAACAAGGTAATACTTTTCAGACATTTACAATCCATAAAATTTGTTAGTAAAACGTACTTAAAAAACTAATGTTACAATTAGAATAATTAGGTTTGCTTTTTATACGGAGGAGGTTAATGTACCCAGGTAATAATGTCAGAGTCTAATTGCTAGCAGTATACAAGCGCCTTCAACATTTGGGACTCAGGATGCCGTTCGTTTTGAGACAGTTTTGAAGAGTAAGGATATTGGTGAAATTGGCAGTGTCCTTCAGATCTTTGCGATCTATATTGGACAGGTATGTTCACTTATTAGGCTGCAACAGCTCATCATGGTTCATCTGTATTGGTAAAAGCGCTCGGTGTGAAAAAAAATGACCAAAATACACGTGACGTTATTAATGGGCTCGTGATGCAGTGATGATTACATCCGAGTTCATCCTTTTTTGTTTTTTCACGATTCAGCAACAGGTTAGCTTGCCACAAAGTTATTCGTGCTGTTAACAATCGACCTGATGCTGAAAATTGCAGAAAGTAATAGTTACTTCAGGATTTTTCCGCCCGCATGGACGAATTGGCAGTGTACATCGGTTAGCGGACGTTTGGACAAACGACATGATTGCTACAGACATATAGGCAATCTACATATGGCTCGCGCCTGTCGATTTGTTTTTTTTTTATGACAGCGATGTGGGGATGGATTTGATATTTATGACATGCGATTGGACTGAGCTTTAAACCATGTCGACAGTTCATTCATTCTTCCATCGATTACATTCATGCAGTGCGCATTGGTAAAAAATATTATCGCATTTCTGTAATCGTTTTTATTTCTAAGTAATTAACTTAATAAATATTCTTACTAAACGGACGATCTTTCTTAAAAAAGAAATAAACTGCTGACGTGAACTCCCCGGCTATAACGAATACTATTATAGGTAGTGTTGTAAAATAAGTCAAATAAGACAGATTGGGTATAATCCACCTTAATATATACCATTCGGTGAATGATTTACCCCGTACCTATGTTAAATCGACCGATTTGCACATAGATGTAAAGTAATAGGAGGATTACGTGACCTCAATTTAAACTGTTTGGTCCAGGACGACCTTTGAAGATTGAAAGGCGAGGTAGGGATTTGTATGGCTATTGGTGCACATAAACCATATCTCCCTTCATTTAATGCACTAGCATTGCTACAGTGCCGGAATTAGATCTTTCATCCTGGGAATCTCGAAAATTTCGAATCTCCATGATTTCTTAGCCTTGTCGAGACTCAAGACTGACTAAAAGAAACAGCTATTAAGTTCATTGAATATCACGATATTTTACTGCCATTGTTTCGGAAAGAATAAAAAGTAATATGTACCAGGATCTCGGCCTCCGACTTCCTATTTACAGCCTTTGGAGTCGAAAACTCTCGGTCCGTGAGGTCCCAGTGACCTTCATCTGTACAAAATTGTATTCAAAAAATTAATAGACTGTCTGAGAAACCCAAAGGGCTACCTTGCCCAACGCACTAGTATAGCAATACAAAGAGGGAACGCTGCCTGCATCTTGAGCACCTTGCCGCGGGGAAACTTATTCATATAATTTAATAATCCTAGTTTTACTTTCTAGTATTTAACAACTGAAAAGGGTGACGTCATTTAAATATCTAGGGCACATGGTAACCGACGATCTGCGTGATGACGCGGATATCGAGAGGGAGCGTAGAGCATTGGCCATGAGATCGAACATGATAGCGCGCAGGTTCAGCAGATGTACAGCTCAAGTAAAAATAACATTATTTAAAGCGTACTGTACATCGTTGTATTCCTGTAGTCTATGGAGCAGGTTCGCACAACGATCTCACGATGCTTTGCGGGTCCAATACAACGACGCATTTAGGGTGCTTTTACGTCTTCCACGACGCTGTAGCGCTTCCGGAATGTTCGCGGTCGCAAATGTCGACGGATTCGGCGCGACGTTGCGCAAGCGCTGCAGCGCGTCGATGCGCAGGTTGCGCGCCAGCCGACACAGACTCCTGTCTGTTGTAGCTGACAGGTGGGACAGTGGCCTATTAAGGCACTGGTCTTCTCTCCATTTCAGTTTAGGTACTAACATAGTTATTATTTAAAGTTCGTTTTGTAATACTAACACCCTATGGATCAACGTTGTCCGAAATAAATGCATTTTATTTTATTTTATTTATTTTTTTATTTAAGGTTTTATTGTGTTTTTTACCATACCTGTATATTGGCTATAAAGTATATATCACATTATTTTTTGAGATACAAAGATCGAACACTAAGGAAAACTCTTTCGATCCGGCTAGCTCCGAGTGCCTTCCAATAATCTGTGCTAGACGCTCTGCTAACTAAGTCACGGAAGGAACGAGGGGGTCTACTCTCGATCCGTCCGAAACAATTGCTGCCAAATAAGCAATACTTGACCAAATGAAAAGACGCGTGATGCGAACGAAGCTTCATGCTTGATACTTGTTTTGATATGTATTTTAATTTTGTCGAATATTACTTATTTGACAGTAATTTTTTCGGACGGATGTCGGACGGAAATCGAGAGTAGACCCCCAGCAGATCTTACGAATTTTTCATATTTATATTCATTTATTTGCACTTCACATGGATGATAAACTTATACATGTGATACCCTGTTAGGGCGTAGCATAATTTAAACTTAAACCTAATGATATCTGACTGAATCTAACTCCATACTCGTACAATGTAAATAAATGTAAATGAAGCAAGGATAATATTTAAATGTAACTTTCTGCATACTTTTCTATATGTTATAGCATAATAACGAAATATATATCAAATTTAAAACTAGTCACTCTTTCACTGTTAAATATTGATTTGGCAGTGGAGGAGTGATTTGGTTGTGGATTAGTAAATTAGTAGGTAACTAAATTTATAACAAAGGTGTAGCTGCAGTGTTTCATATAGTCAATAATTAACTATGTAGCAATATCTTATGGTTAATAATTTTCCAATGTTCTTAGTATAAACGGTAAATTTTTGTTTGCTTTTTTTAAGTAATATCGTGCCATCTCATCCTTCAAAATGGTTCCAACTGAAAACCAGCGTTACAGCAATTGAGCTGTGACATATGCTGAGTTTGGATCCATTTCAGCTCGTAACAGTAACTCTTTGTATACTGGCAATGTGTGATGCTGGCTGAATAAACGTTTCTTTCTTTCTTTCTTCTTTCTATATATTTTTGTATGTGCATGTGGCAAATATTTTTGGTTTTTCAACGACTTTTTGCCGTAGCGCCATCTGTGAGAATACTAGTCACTCAGCCAGATACCTTTACAGTTACCAGCAACTGACTAGAAATGTCACTCACAGACGGATTGCTAGAATGTGTAGTTTTGTTGGAAAATACACTAGATGGCATACATTATGTAACGTTGCAGCACAAATGACATTCTTCGCCTGGTTGGGTTGACTGCTCAATGGTGTTACAATGTATTACACCGCATTCACAATCAGAGTAACGTCTTTTTGTTTCCTTTTTTGTAAATGTCGAGCGTCTAGCACGGATTGTTGGAAGGCACTGGTTTCAATCCAGGAGGATCGAAGGAATTCTATCTTTGTATTATTAATCAAAGAAACAAAAAGCAAAAGTGTTAAAAATCTTTTTTTTTCTGATCACATGGACATTGCAGCACTGTAGAGTGGAACTGTGGAGTTACTACTCAATCAAGTACAATCTGTCCGTAGCTAACTGGAGCCGCCAGACCCAAAGTAGATGACGATCAGGAGCTCGACGACTCGTAAAATCAAAGACGATTTTAGTTAACTGTGTTATATTTTAAAATAGGTGACTGGTTAGTTACAGGAGTAGTGCTGTTAAATCGATACAGTGATAGTTTCTGAAGGGGTACAGTTTTAAAAGTGAACGGTCCTTTTGACCTCTTTAGTTACGTACAAAATTCGTTACAAATGTGGTAGGGATGAAAAAGACATATGTGGTGTTACTCGATTGGTTCAAAATAGGCCTACGTAATGTGCCCTTGACGAGCAACGTTTTGTTACTGCTTTGGAAATTATGTTAAAATTACAAAAATTGTTGCGTTCGCAACACTAACGCATTTGCATTCCGATAACTTTAGAGATTTTGAGTTATTAACATGTCTGGGATCTGCGAAACATGTTCCATAACCTCCTTTAATCGATTTTTTATTACCTTATATAGTTTCAGTATTATTGTTAAACAAAATCGTCATGCACGAAAGAATAGCCTTCCCGCACGACGTACCATTCTTTTCCTGTACGTCTGGTGCATCCTATACCTCACCCTGATTGGTAAACCCTTTCACCACGATGGCAAAGCATTACAGGGCACGCCATCGATACGTTGAAAAGAATTACGTTAATTTTGCTTGACAATGAAACTGAAACTAGATACGTAAGATATAAAAATAACCGATTACAGGGGGTTGTAGATTACGTTTTGCTGATCCCTGACGTAACTCAATTTCGCGAAAATGTTTATTATGTTAGTTATAACTTGCTGAAACATAAAACGCCCTTTGTTTCTTACGTACTCATAAACATGAATAAGATCAAACATCTTTTATGAATAATTTGATTTAGAAAAGAACATGCTGTCTATAGCCTGTAAATATGAAAATTTACTTTTAAAGAGTCTCTAAAATTTCGATTGTTTTTTGCGGTACGCAGAAAAGTAGCGAGACTAGAAACCCTAGCCGAATCTTGCTAAAAGCGCTTTGTAGTTCCACCAAAAGACGCTAGATGGCATACATTATATAACGTTGCACCACAAATGACATTCTACGCCCGGTTAGGCTAAGTGCCCGATCGTGTTACAATGTATTATACTGCATTCACAAGAAGAATAATGTCTTTTTGTTTTCTTTTTTGTAAATGTCGTTATGGAACTCTGCACGGCCTATATTTGTAGAGATGGTTTAAATTTGAATTGAAGTTTACGTTAAGTCCAGACTTATCGACACGGAACCCTATTAATTCGATCAGAAAAAGCTTATGTTCACGTAATAAGAGCGAAGGAGGAATCGTATTACGGAACTAAAATAGAACTGGGTACTTGACACGGAGATGAGATGTTAGATGGCGATAACTGAGTGGCGTAGAAAGATTAGGTACAAGAACATCGGGCGTCCAGCGGTGAGATAGGCAGCCGACATCTGAAGTGTCGCGGGGAGAACTGGACAAGCGCAACCTAGCAGTGGTCGGTTCGTACGCGTCGTGACACAGGTCCGCAACGTTACTGCTTCTGCAAATTTCTGATCGCGTCCAAACTTAACGTAGACATCCGAATGGTCGCATCGACGCCCGAACAGTAGCGTCAATATCCGAACGACTTGACTGTTCGATGGCTAATCAATGGTCGCTTCCATAGGGGTCTTCACATACTAAACCGCAACGTTGTGATTTCCCTCCGAATGGTAACTATTCCGATCGAATTTAGATTATGCTAGAAAATCTGCACTGATACTAGTAGGCAACTGGAGGATTCGTACTACTTATTGGAACCGCTACATGGAGTCTATCTAATAACTAATATAGTGTTTCCAAGCGTAACTTGTGTTGCTTTTGGTACAGTACCAGCCCTCTCGTTCTAATTGAAAAACCTCTTGAATTACATCGCTTGTAACAACTGAAATTCCGCTTTCAGTTGATTGGGTGATGTCATTGAAACGCCCTACACCGTTAAGATTATTTTTTAATAAAACTTTTTATTGCTTCCCTAGGGGATTTTTTTTCATGTCATCATAATACGCTGTGTGTTTGTAATCAAACTTCAAAGAATTTCTATCTGATATAAATACTTTATGAAACAGGGATTTGAATACATTGGATTTGATACATTTTTTTTCAATCTAATTTTAAAGAGCTTTTTCGTGTATGTTAATGGTTATGTCGCTCTGTAATGCTAGTTAATTTATATTCAAATTCAAATTCAAAATAAGCCTTATTTCGGTAAGCATTATTACACTTAAAATCGTCCCAATAGTTAAACTCTACCGGTCATTCGTAAGGCAGATTCCCCTGAGAAGAATGAGCAAGAAACTCTAGGGCTTGCTCTTTGTAAATAACATTTGTACACATTCAACATTTACAATATATATTTTTTTATATTTGAAACATCAGAGACCGAGACCACGGATTTTTGTCATCCAAGTACGCAGAAGTTAAGTAAAGTTTTTGTTTCACTATAGTTTTAAACCTCGTGAAAGGCAAATTTTGTATATGAACCGGAATCTTGTTATAGAGCGTATACATTGCCCCTTAAATGATTTTTTGACTTTGTGAAGACGACTATCAAGAAAAGCTAGTTTATTTTTATTCCTCGTACTAATGTTATGTCTGTCACTATTTTGCCATAAATAAATTACTATTCCTTTTAACATAAATTACATTTTTATAAATGTACTGCGTTAGGCTAGTGTAATAATGTTAATTTAATAATAAGTACAAAAATAAGTCTCTATCTAGCCTAGATACTATATCTAATCTAAATATATTTTGTACAATCCTTTGGCTTCGTTCGACGAAGGAACGGTCAGTATACTGTTACACCACCCAGTCTGTCGTATGCGTGGTCAACTGCCCAACTGTCTCCTGAGTCTCGCGGTCCGAACACATTCCATCAATCGTGGTAAACATCTTCAATGACGCCGCAAATGTTACAATATGGAGTTGGTGTAATGCCCATCAAAAGGGTAAACTGCTTTGAAGGAAGGTGCCTAGAGCGCAACATCAGAGCCGTCACAACACTAAGTCTCAGTTATCAATCCATGAAACTTCCAGTGGCTCAGGTTGAATTGTTTTGAACCAGATACCTTTTCCTTTGGATCTTTCAACAAAAAAACAACATTTTTGAAATTTAAATAAAACGAAGTACTCTATTACCACAACGAAAAATACTTTCGTATAGGTTTAAAAAACCTATCGATATTTTTTAACCCAAAAAAAAACTGACGCCGTCTCCGGGCCTACGCAGCTTAAACAACAATACAAGTGAATTAAGATGGATAGGCGTAATGGATGGCGTTTAGTATTATTTACTCCATAGCCATCGATCGTTTTGATGGACAGTGGTCTCAGTAGACAGACAAACGAGGGAAAAGGGGATAGCTTTAGTTGAAGTAAAGAAATACTAGGTGTGTTTTCCAAGTTATTATTTAAATATATAAACAGAAAAAAACCTAGTGTAAAATATTACATTAAAATATAACATTTAGTAGCAGATGTCCTTGTGAAAATATTGCCACCTTACTTATTACCAAGCAGTAATAGCAGCATTACTGTGTTCCTTATGTCTCAATGTAACGGGCGCAGTGGCAGTGCTCCTCAGATATTTGCGATTTAAAGCTCTGAGTAGCACCGCAACTGTTATGGACAGGCGTGTAGCTTACTATCAGGCGCAGTACTTATTCATCCCGTCACTCGATATTATAAAAATTGTGATATTATGTAATATTTATTTATTTATTTTTTAATAGTAATAGTAGTAATAACGCACACACTCAACATAGCCCCGCACTAGGGAAACCCTGTGATTTATTTATTAAAACTCATCATGTCTCTAATTTCCCTTTTTCCTTCTGATCCCGGAGCCCCCAAAATGCGGGATCGTGTGATGGAAAAGTATTTTAAAATATGTATTCAAGGGTAAATTTCACGAAGTTTTGAAAAAAAATCCTTATCCAGTCATTCGATATTTACATCAACCATTCGTTCACTATGTTACATTCGTTCCCACATATATGGGAGCACTACTTAGGTACCCTTATTCCAACAAAAAAAGAATCATCGAAATCGATTCGAATGTCAGAGTAATAGCGTTTACATACACATAAAAAAGTACAATCGAGAGAACCTCCTTTTTTTGAGGTCGGTTGAAAAAGAAGAACTTGCTGTAGTAGTTTTTTGACGACGTGTAAAACACGTGACTGGGAACCTAATATTCGCTGTAAATGACACTAGTATACGGTTTATTATTACAGTATCGATTCGTATACAGCTTGTAGTTTTATAACGCAGTTAATATTCTGAAACGGTCTCTACTATAATTTTATTGCATCCGCATTATTTTATTGTACGGTGGGTTGCGGCACAGATGTGTATTGTCAAAGTTCTCCACTGAACATTGAACCTAATGTGGTTTACATAGGATTAAATATGTGAAAGTAGCTCTGTCTGTTACGTTTTCAGAAATCAATTTTAATGAATTTTGGTATAGATATACATTCCCATCTATTTCTATTACATCATCATTAGATGGTGAGCAACACGCATGTCCATAACCATTGTAGTGTCACTTAAAATTTTAAATCACGAAGCTCTGAGGGACCCCGCCACAGCGCTCGTCACTCTGAGACATAAGTTAACGAGTCCCATGTGCTTGGTAATTTCACCAACGCCCCTATCCTTCAAATTTGAAACGCGGTAACGATCGCATTACTGCTTGGCGGCAGTACATCTCTGAACGAACGCTTTCAAAAGTCTACTGCTACTAGAAGCTGCCTAGATTTTGGTATAATTATTCATACATCATTTCCTAAGTTTAAAAACTACATTAAAAATATTTTGATCGAAAAATCATATTACAAAATTGAAGACTACGTGTTAGATAAAGATGTATGGAAAGACGAGATGGCTCCAGAATCCACACAAATTTGATTCAAAGTGTATTCCATAGCATTTAAGTTTATTTGAAAAGAGCAATCCCTAGAGTTTCTCGCTCGTTCTTCTCAGGGAGGTCAGCGTAGTGAACGAGCAGTAGCTTAAATGTGACGATTTCAAGTGTAAATTTATTTTACCTATGGAATAAATAATCTTTGACTTTGACTTACAAATTATACGGCCGGACTCAAACCGATATGTCTCCTAGCAACGCCAACTACGCCACGGAACGAGCCTGCGGATCTCACGAATTTTGTTGTCATTATTGTCGGATTCAACTGTCTTCCGTGGCCGAACGGTTACCATGCCGGACTGCCACGCAGAGGTCCCAGGTTCGATTCACGGACCGGGAGAAATATTTGTATGGCCTACATTTACTTCTCTCGTGAGTTTGGGTATTAATTGTGGTGGTCTGTTTTCCATAGGCACTTAACTGCCTTTACACCTACCAGCACTGGCTAGAGATGTCGTTTTTAATTGTAATTAAGCTTTTATTGAATGTCAGGCTTCAGACTGTGATCTTCAATTATTTTTTTGTGAAATGAATAGTTTGTTATAATTATTAATACAAAGATCGAAAACTTAGAAAAAATTCCTTCGATCCGGCCGAAGCCTCGATTTTGTTTAACAAAAATATATGCCTCATAAATGATTTGATGACTTGATTGAAGATTTTAATGCCATCATGAGAAAGAAAATGGCCTCGCTGCTCTGCAGACTACGGGGTAGTTCGAATTCCATCCTAAGCGTAATAGCAGAGCGACATGATTCTCCGATCATAAGCACATTGTGTAGACAGATGCATGAAGTAAGTAGTAGTAATTGTAATAGTTGTAATGTAATGGATTTCTCTCTTACATGTGATTTCTAAAATTTTAGTTTTGTTCATGTTAATTATTATTATTTTGTTAGCTAATTTGAATTTTAATTGTTATTTTATTAATTGTAAATTTTAGTATTTTAAATTTTTATTATATTATATTATTATTTCAGAGACTTTTATATTATGTATTTTGAATATTTTGACATTTCGATTTTAAAAATTTTAATGTACACTTCATATACAATACACCATAAATTCACCATAGAGTCATTTGTTACTAATATAGTATGAGGTTGCTTACTAACAAACTATGGACCTATGGTGTCTGAAATTAAGAGATTTTTATTTTATTTTTATTTTATATGTATAAATGTACATCGATAGTAAGGTTTAACACCTTCAGTTCCAACTACGCAACTCTCTCGCTGACCCACACCAAACATGGCCCTGACACGTTTCTTTTGGGTCTTAAATAGCGGCAAAATATGTGTTGCAGCAGCGTGTCCCCAGAGCAGTATTCCAATTTGCTATATATTTGGTATTGAAAAATATTAAATTATGCGCCCCTAGCGGTCACAATTGGAATTAAAATTTTATCTACAAACATTTTTATCGACCATCATTCGCATTGTAAATTAATTCGTGCCATCTACCTGCCCAGACGAGTTCCAGTCTTCTGAAAACCAGCATTACAGTTCAACATCGGCTGTGGCATTAGTTGACTGGACCGTTTTCCGTAGGTTGGTTTGGGCCTCAGAATGTATTTAAGAGATAAGTATGAAGAAATGAACATTTTTACACTAGCGTAATCTTTGTACTTCGTGTGTTAGACATAACGTTAATACGAGGAATAAAAATAAGCTGGTAGTTCTTGAAAGTCGTCTTCACAAAGTTACAATTTTATGGGACAATGTATATGCTTCTATAACAATGCAAATAGGTCCTTGTCCACATTTTTTCTAAATAAAAACTGTTGCAATAAGAAAATAACAGATTGGTTGCAAGAACTAAATTATGAAGAAACTGAAATGCGGCTCTTTGCTTCTTTATAGTACCATGTGTATTCTTCAATTGTTAATGAACTGAGGTACAAAAAACTTTACACACACACACACTAATACACACTCACAACACACACACACAACACGTGCGCGCGCTCAAAGTACTAACCCTATTAACTCTTAGATCTTTAGACTTTGTATAAATTTTTAAACTTAGTTAATTTTGTAATAGTATTTATATCACTCACGCCACATTGTGTTTAAAGCGTATATAGTTATTGCATTAATGTTACCCATGGAAATGTATTCCCGAGGGTTGGAGATCTAGTGACCTGAAATACAGGCTGTGAGCCTAGTTTAGGCATTAGTTTCCCATGATATGTTTTACATAGTTTAGTTTGTATTTTTATTATGTTCACTGTATTATATTGTGGTGAGAAAATAAAGATTTTATTATTATTCTATAATACTTTTTATATAACATCAAGTGACGGGACGAACAAGTCATGCGCTTGACGGTAAACGCTCACGCGATGCGCTCCTCCTACCGCAAAATGGCGGCTATTTGGT
>NW_020654218.1:0-16687 GCF_003589595.1 Hyposmocoma kahamanoa | reverse complement strand
CTAAATTAAACTAAAGTGTATATGCGTATGTAGGATTAGCAATTAGTATTAACATATGTTTTGTATATAGATTTTCATATGTGGAGGTTTTTAAAGGCTTATAAGTTTACATTCAGTTTATAAATTAATATTAAAGAATGCTGTAAACCTTCCTAAGAATAAATAAATAAATAAATGGTGGCAGTACTTCCCTGGACGAGCTCTATCTTGTTGTATTTTATAGGTTTTTCTTTAAATACAGGATATCAATTTTAACTACAAGTACAGGAAGTCCGCTTCCCGCAAGGCGTTATTTTTTTAAATTTCATCTCTCACGCACCGGTGTTCGTAGAGTCAATAAATTTTAATATAACCAAAATGATTATTGATGGGCGCTCATTATGCAGATTCGAGCGAGAGACGATGCTCAATTTATGGACAATTTGTGCTCTAAAATTGCCAAGAAAAGTGTGTTACGTAGACTTCACGTTGATGAAAAACTTTATGCATTTAAATGAATAACTGGTTAAGTTATTCCAACTTCAATATCTAAATAATCTCAGTACAGAGTACTAAAAAAACCGACCTCAAAAGTACGTGGAATTACATCTATTTGTTAAGTTTTATTGAAATATCCTTAAATTCGCCACTGTACAAGACTTGACACTGGAGATAATAAAAGTACTCAAAGAATATTGAGAGGAAAACGCCTTGAATTCGAGAAATAGCAAAATCAACCATTAAAATAATTGCTCCTTAAGAAAATTTAGGCGCTATTTATAAAAATGAGTCTTCATGCGTGAACAGATAATGATTTCCTTCAAAATGAAATGGGACCACTATGGAAGTACCCCCTTTCCATCAAAAAAAGAATCATGAAAATCGGTTCAAAAATACCGGAGTTATCGCGTAACATACATAAAAAAACATACAGTCGAATTGAGAACCTCCTCCTTTTTTGAAGTCGGTTAAAAACAAGTACACATATTCAAAGTTTTGTAAAAATAATTGAAATAATAAAAAACGAAGTTCAATTATAACTAAGAAAGACATAATTTTAATTCACCGTGTCAGTTTGAAATGAATATTTGATCTTTGAGATTACTATGAAAAAATACGTAATCCTTAGTACAGCTGGAGCAAGATAAAAATACAAGGTACCAGTATACTTCATTTCACTGGTTAACTTATTGTACACTTAAAATTTAGCACAAAATTGTAGTATTTGATAATACGTGGAAAATTTTAGGCAAGCCGGTGGAAATCGAGCTATATGGACGCCTCGCCACTGGTATATAAACGGCATTATGTATATACTTTTCTGAGAACTAGTAGCTGTATTGCCCTTGTGGAAGAGTTCGTCAAGGGAAGTACTGACGCCGTACCTATTTTTGCCGCCAAGCAGTAATATGTGAGCATTCTACAGTTTTGAAGGGTGAAGGGTACTGGAGAAAGTAGAGGCACATGGAAGTTGTCAACTTTATGTTTCAAGGTGGTGAGCCTAGTAGCGGTGCTTTTCGAATCGTTGCGATTGAAAGTTTTAGCATTGCAACTGTAATAGGTAGGCATGTCGCGTACCATCAGGCGTACGACTTGATTTGTCATAAAACACCAATCCATCAGTTAGAAGTCGCTCAGCGAGCTATGGAAAAGGCTACGCTCGACATAGGTGGTAGAATAAGCAAGCTGAATTGGCAGTGGGCTGGCCATATATGTCGAAGAACCGATAAACGATAGTGGAAGCGAGTTCTTGAGTGGAGACCACGGCTCGGCAAACGTAATATAGAACGTCTACTGGCCAGATGGGGTGACAATCTGCGAAAGGCTGCTGGCAGCAGATGGATGCGACAAGCTGAATATCGGATAAAGAGGCCTATGTCCAGTAGTGGACAGGTGGCAGTACTTCCTTGGACAAATCTTTCACAAGGAGCTCTACTGCTACGTATTTATAATAGGTATATTAGGTTTAAATTCATGCAGTGAATTCGATGCACACCTTTACCTCACGAAATACGATAATTTTAATTCATTTGTGGTGGAGTACCGACTAAACCTCTGTCGACCTCATGAAGGAGGACTTTTGGTCGAAGGGTGTCGTGTTCCGACGTTTCCGAGGACGGTTACCGGACACTCACGTTGCGTCACACGTCGCGGTCCGTGCGTGTAAATAAATAAAAAGTGTTATTATATTATTAGGAATGTTAATCTATAAGGTTTGTATTTATGGATCTCTGTAACCTGATCATAAACAAATAAATAAATAAATAATTTCGCCTAACTTCAGTGCTATTTAATCTGCAATCCAAGCTTATCATGTGGTAATAATACACATCAGCGACAACCGTGAACTGAAGACTTAATTTTCTTGATGGACAAATCGATATGCGCAAGTATTTATTACCTATAACGATCTGCCCATCAATTATATCAGTTGTGATGTGGGTGAATCGATATTGTTCGGATTCTGACCCGTCACCGATCATCAATCACCGCCATCTTTTGTTTTCGATTATGGCGATCTCGAAAGACGTTGTCTAAAGAGTTTATTATTTTGAAAGAACAGATTGCTAGATACTTTGCGTAGTTTGTACTCATTGATCGGTTATTGTTACTGACACAGCAACCGCAACTGCGGAGGTTCCGCACGCTTTTTCACATCTGTTTCTGTAACTTTTATAAGCGAACTTTAATCGGAAATCAACGTTGGCGACGGATCAGACACTAGCACGATTTGCTAGGCGGCGGCGGCGGAGCGGGCGTTTTTTAGGAGTTTTATGTTGTGTTGAGTGTTTATATATGAAATCAAAAACAAGCCCTGTTTGGAACAATTTTATAGCGTTTCCGCTTCGGCATCCGCATCCGCTACTGTTTCCGCTAAGATTTACCTACTTTTAACGTCTGTTTCCGTTACGACACTTCCGTTGCTTCCATAATTATTATTAACATATACCTACGCACCCTTGATGTAATAAGACCTCATCTGCAAGATGACAACTTTTCAGGAGTGAGGCTACTAATTAGGTAAAATGTTGTTAAAATCGAGTTTTAAGAATTTTGCGGTTGTTAAACAGTGGGGATTATTATATTTTACAAAACCACAAATCGCGTATTTTCGTTTTTTCAAACAAGCTGACGGGCTCTATATGCCTTGTCCAGAAGCTCCAAATTCACCGCGAATCGTTCCGCGCTATTTCACACGCGCGTTGGCGAGCTACTGGACGCTTGTAATTATATCGCGGCCATAAGCATAGCGTGCAATACGTTCTTTCGACTTACGAGCGTTATACTCGTCGAGATATTTTCGACTCCGACCGCGCCGACACACGAATGAATTCGCTGCGTTTGGACAAGCTGGAACAATGCTTGTTTTATTTTTATTTCAAAACAAGAGCGCATTTGACATCCATCTCACCTGATGGAAAGTGACGATGGAGCATCACCCCTAATTAAGCCAATACACTTTCGCCTTCAAAAGATCCAAGTTATACCGTTGATAAGTCTGCTGGGAGGGAAATACACGATTTTAGATCTGAAAAATGTAATAGATTATTACATGTGTACCAATCGCGAAAATCTAAGAACTCGATATTAACCTCCCTGTACTTAATTACCAACCCCTCAGCTGAAAAGTTGTAATTTTGCAGATGTGACCTTATTACGTCAAGGTTGTGAATTTAACTAATCAAAATGCATAGCGTATTTAATGCAAATAGTTATATAACCTCGATTATTAGAAAAAGTTATTATAAACAAATTTCCATATTTTTGAACAAGGTACAAATTATTACTTTCTTGTAATAACATATACCGTAACTTAATTATATAGTGAATATACCTGCATAAGATAGCGTCACCATTTTCGTGAGAGTACGAAACACAAATTACATTCAGTTAATTATGTAGAAAGTAACTTTAAATGTTTTACCTAAGGCGCGAAGTTTGACCGTAACATATGTCAGTGTGAGAGGCGGGTAGCCGAACGACCGCAGTGTGTTTTATCCGTTTCTATAGTTTAACGAACTTAGGGTGCGTACAGATGCGCTTGTTCGCTAAATACTCACTGTACACGTGGGTAACGTAGTGGGATCGGTTTGTGTGCAGATCGCGCGCGCCATCTATACGCCGCGTGTCAACTGTGCTGGCGCAATGCTAGCGCAGTTCGCATTTTTCTGGACCAAATCTGGAAAGTTGGAAAAATTTTTTTGGGGGCTCATAATTACATTTAGGTAGATTTTTTTAAGTTTTATTTAGAGTGAACTAAAAAAATATATTGCGAGAGCAAGTTAGAGTAAAACGCGATTTAAAATGATTGGACAACGAAAATATAAAAAAAATGTTCTACTTTTAACAGGTGTCAACTGTCAAATGTAGAAAAATTGGAAAATGTTCGGAAAAATACTTATTTTTCTGAATTTTTTTCCTTAACTCAACACTACGCGTGATTGCTTCCTCCGTTTAGTTTCTTTTTGACTACCGGATGCATATTTCGGACGAGTATTTCAGCTTCCATACTATACTTACTATGTCCATATTTGTAAAACGCAATCTGCCATCAACGATGTAGTCTTCTCCGTTTTTTTTTGTTACAACACGCGTTGATACAATATTTGATGCTGCAGCAATAATGAAAGCAGCCGTCTTATCGCCCGACATCTTCAAAAGCGAATTTGCAACTAAGAGGACTGAACTAAGCTCTTGGTGGCACTGCAACTGTTATGGGCAGGCGTGTAGCTTACCATCAGGCACACGACTTGTTCGTCCCGTTACTTAATGTCATAAAAAAAAAAAAAAAAACTAGGGCTGCAATTATACAATTCGATTTTTAAGAAGATCGATTCAATTGAATACAATGTAACGATTTTTTGAATATATTCATTGTAATGCGATTTTTAAGCGAATTGATTCAAAATTAAATCGAATCATCATATTCATGATTTAAATTAAAACGTCTCATCTTATTAATGATTTCGTCAAGTACATAAACGGAAAATAAAGAGGAGGACAATGCGATATATGACATTACCATTGAAAAGTTTAGTTAAATGTAAGGGATTAGTATCCGTGAAAAGCAAAAAAAAAAATGTTATTATCATGTCAATTAAATCGTTTAATAGAATACAATAGAATAGAATTATTTATTTCGGACCATGATCCATAATAATGTTAGTAATAAAGTAAATTTTTCTTACGTGCTATGGTTAGTACAATACAAAATTACTTAATTTTAGTGAAATGTGAGTCTAGACCACTACCCTATGCACGTGTAGTTGCGCCCAATGTAGTTGGTAGGGGCAGTCCAGCCTGTTGGCAACAACGCCAACGGCTAGGATACTATTAGCGCTGCCGCGCACACGCATCATGAGTGAGGCAGCCTTCTTGCGCATAATGGCATGAAAGCCATCTGTGTGCGCCTCCGTGAATATGCCGCATTACAGTGTCGCGGCAGCCCCATTAGTTTAAGAAATGTGTTTAATTATTACAAATTTTGAAACGATTTTTGTGAGATGGATTCTAGAGCATACGATTCGTGGATCGATTCAGAGGTATATGATCCATTACGATCCAAAAAATCGAATCAAAGCAAAAAATCGTGCATCCCAAGAGTGAATTGAATATTTAAGCGCACATGCAGCTTTGGCCAGATCTGTACGCACCCTTACTATTTTGATAGGATAACTTTTCGGCTTTACATTGTCGTTGGGAAAAGACATTTATTCAAGGCTTATTTTTATTTAATTAATCCGAAAGCTCTAAACGTGGGAAACTAACAATTGTTTGATTGATTTACTTGAAATAAATTCCCTTAAAACATAGAAGCAATTGAGTGAAATTTTAAAAATTGTATAACAAAAGTTAGTTTAATGATAGATTAGTACTAAAAAAGAATCGTATGTTATACGACAGTAAAGGGTGTTGGTTACCAAGCAGTCCGAGCCGAAGCATAACGCGCAATGTATTTTCAATCTCAATGCATGGACATATTATGTTCTGTAATAGTTACTTCCTGTTTTAAATTCAATTTTTAAACTTAAACTTAATTCAAACCAAAATTGAATTTTGAAACATGACGTAATTATTTTATAGTTAAAACCTCAGCGGTACCAAGCACAAGGCCGGTCGTGCATGGAGTACTACTGCCATCTTTGGGATGGCTCTGCTACATACTACTGGCTACCTTGGATTCAATTGACAACCGTGCCAGGAGGCTTATAGGTGACTCGGAATTAGTGGAGGCGAAAAGTTGCTTGCTTATCGGTATTTTATAGGATAAATCACGGAGTGTGTGATGGAATTACACGATTTAATTCCGCCTTCCCCTTTCCATCATCGGGGGAGTAGACGGAGGCTTGGGTTCCACCCCTATGTTGTGGATATTCCAAAGATTCGCACGAAGTGTTACGCTTATACGTTTATATGGCGAACGACTATGGAGTGGAATTCCCTGCCTGCAGACTTGTTATCTGGACGTTATAACTCGGGCCTTTTCAAGGCTAGAGTGAATAGTTATTATTTAGGTGTGCATGCTCCATGGTCGACCTCATTGTCACTTTCTATCATGAGATGGAGGTCAAACGCGCACTTACATTTAATAAAAAAACTTTCCAAATAGCGCTTTCGCCCTTTCTGCGAAACATCGCCGACAATATATTCTTTTCCTGACCGAATTCGATTCTACGCTAATAAGTATATTTACTAAGTTAGAATTTAAAATCATATGCCACTAGTATTCGAAATAGCCTACCATAGGTGGAGCACGGACAGCTGGTCCATCAGGCGTGGTGTAACACTTGATTTTTAGTATACAAGTAATTTTGGTAGCAGTGAAACTCCTTGTGAAAGATTTCGTCCAGGGAAGTACTGCCACCTTACCTATTTCTGCCGCCAAACAGTAATGTTAGCATCACTGTGTTCCGGTTTTGAAGAAGGAGGGTTCTGGTGAAATTACAGGCACATGGAACTTATCAACTTATGTCTCAGGGCGCTGCGGCAATGCCTCTCAGATCTTTGCGATTTAAAGCTCTGAGTGGCACTGCAACTGTTATGTACTATCAGGCGCACGACTTGTTCGTCCTGACACTTGATATTATAAAAAAAAGTACTATGAAACCCTTGCCGCCTGGAGAGAAAGTGCAAAATTGAACGTTTCCGCCCTGTCCAATCAAATTTTCATAATGTTGCTCAGGAAAAAGAATCAAGGTTAAAAAGTATTTATTTGAAAAAGAACAAGAAATGTGCTTAGTAAAAAAACGAGAATAAACATACTTAATTACTTTTGATGAATGGTATTGAATAATTGAAGAGATAAATCATGATTTCGCGGTCTCCAGCGGTGGCGCACCCCGCCCCGACACATTTTTTGGTTGATGGGGCGATGATGTACCACAAGTCGCCATGTGAGGGTCTTTCCCGACGGACAGCAGGTAATTTTGTTACATAAAAATTTTTCTAACCGCTTAAGCCAAGATGTAGTGAATATTTAACACTAGTGGTATACAAGTTGACGGTAACAAACTAACTATAGTTTTATTGTACCCGGTCAAACAGTATGCGCACCTATAAAATACAAATAAATAAAAATATTATATTAATACATAACAATAATAATTTAAAAACGTGTTTAGGGAAATATCGGAAAACCTGTAATTAATAATAATCATATAGTTAATAATCACGATAGTTAAAAATAAATTAGTATTGCCGACTTCACGATTAAAAATTAACTCCTCTAGTACCTACAGTTCTTCTATTAAAATTTATAATAAACTACCTGAAAATATAAAAAATGAAAACAATGACAACATTTTCATAAAAAAATTAAAACTATTTCTATCCGAAAAATGTTATTACACTATTAACGAATATTTAATAGATAATACATTCAGAGGCCACGCAAAATGATGATAAATATTAAGCTTGTTTTGATATTAAATTTTATAACAATATAATATAGTATATAGTACCTACGATAAATACTATATATAAAATACTACTATAAAATTGCGCTTCCTCTCTCCTAGCTCCTATGTTGCGTGCCCGACAGGGCCCATAATACTGGTCTCACAACATTTGTAACATCTTATTATGTACATTATGGTTTTGCAATACATTGAATTATTGAATTGAATTGTTTTGGAATCTATACTGGGTATCAATATCAATGATAGATCAAGATTTTGAAACCACTGTTTTGGGTCGGTCTTTATCGATTGTTATGAAAGCACAGTCGCTAACGAGTTTTGTAAACTTAAATCAAGAGCTGTCCGGTATATTTTGATTGAAGTACATTTTACTTATGATTATAATATACCGGAAATATAACTGTAACTGAACGAAACCCTTCAACATCTCAGTAAATTAACATTTTGGCCATATTCAAAGAGAATGTAATCACTGCAGTCATTGACTTACAATTATATGGACGACGGGTCTAATACAAAAACCACGAAAAAAAGTCCCAAGTCAACCTATTTAAACGTAGTGACATGTAAAGGAATATGAAAAAGCTAAAACGTTGAATTTAAATTGTAATGTCATCGCAGTACTGTCTAATTTTGCTTGCTTCGCTGTCAGTCGAACAAACGAAGACTAAAGCGTGAATGACGCTCTGTATACGATTTTAACGCCGTATAAGTTCGGACACTTTTTAGCGCGTACCCGACGTCCATATAATTGTAAGTCAATGACTGTAGTGCTCTTCTTCTTTACGAGCTAGGCTTTGGCCGGTCGAATGATAACCAGCCATCTCTGTTCATCTTTGGCCTCCTGAAACGACACATTGACAATGAAGTGTCCTATTTGTTTCCTTTTCATACGATGTTTTATTGCACCTGATGTTAAGTGACATCACTGGCCATAGCAGTTGCAGTGTCATTCTGAATTTTAAGCCGCAAAAATCTGAGGGATCTGCCACTGCTTCCGTCACCCTGAGACATAAGTTGACAAGTCCGATGTTAGGTAATTTCACCAGCACCCTTCAAAACCGGAACGCTGTAATGTTCACATTACTGTTTAGCGGTAGGTATAGGGAAAGTGGAAGTACTTCCATGGACGTACTCTTACACAATGTCGTACTAAAATTTTTGTATGCAACTTCTCCATCTCTACAGCGTCTGTCCACTCGTTGTTTGTAGAGCGCTAAAGGTCGACTTAAGTCCTTTTGAGATTCTAAAAATAACAAAATCTATTTGCGGTAGACGTCCACCATTTTTTATATAATGAATACACGAGAATTAGGTCTATGTGTTCGTAATCAGTATCACATATTATAACATAAATGGTTGTTTATTGTAAGTTGTTTAAAACAAAGATACACTACAATAATCAAGTTTCTAATCATTATTATGTTATTTTCAGATATTTGTAATCCACAATATATACACTTGTGAAATAATTTGCTTTCCAAGCACTTACATAACCAAATAATAAAATATACTCATAAAAAAGTAAGTCCTAGTTTAAAAAATAAAATAAAAAGGAGTTTCCGACAATGTTGAATGCCATTATCATTGAGGTAATTAAATAATGTTGTATTTAGTTATTCTACATAATTATTGCAATTCCCAATGTCACTCTGAAGTTTATTGTGCAGCTTTGAAGCAAAAAACAATTCCAACAGCCAAACTTCTAAGCTCAAATTCTTGTTATTACATACCTAAATCAAATGACATATACCACAGACGCTACCTCCTCTACATCTTGTTGAGTAGGTAATTGAGACAAGTCGCCTTAAAAAGGTGTGTAGGTCGTAGAATCCAATTAATTCTTTTTATTCTCTGCCTATACCGGGTTGCGTACCTTGTGATGGTTGAATAGGGATAAGGAAAAAAGAAATCTTTTGAATACCATAGAGAACAGAAGGAAAATTGAAATTCGTTTATTCATATCAGACAAAATAGTTCATAATTATACTAATACATGTTGGTTACGTTAATTATATTTGAAATTACATCAATGAAATTTTAAATAATGTCCAAATAAGATTAATTTAAGTATACAAAATAACAAACAAACAAACAAAACACAGTGGTTTCCGTAAGTGCAATCAGGCCTGCCAGTTATCATGGTCAAGATGCTATTGGCGTAAAATGTTTGGACATTTGTTACGTTATCATGAATTTGTGAGAATGATAATTGAGGGGAGAGTATAACGGAAAAGAATGAGAAGGATATTGAATTGAAAATTAAAGTATAGTGAATAAATAAAGAAGAACATCAGAGTGGAGTCATGGGGCTAGCTATGAACCGTGAGGAGTGGAGGAGGCTACACCCATGAGAGCCTGGCTCTTAAATGCGATTATTTAGTGGCAATAGAGCTCCTTGTGAAAGAATTCGTCCAAGTACGTACTGTCACCTTACTTGTTAACTTATGTCTCAGGGTGACGGGCACAGTTCTGAGTGGCAATGCGACTGTTATGAATAGGCGTGTCGCTTACCACCAGGCGTATGACTTGTTCATCCTATTACTTGATATTATACAAAAAAAATATTATTGTCTTTGGCACTGATACCAATAAGAAGAAGATTACGACTTATATTTTATAATATTGTATAAGAAAATGTTTTAGAATTATTTCAATTTTTCAGTTTATGATTGGAACTGTTACTTTAGTTGTTTTATTATATTAAGCCGAAACGTTGTATAAAAAACAGATAATCACGTTTCAGATCGAAAAAATCTATTTCCTATGTGAAGCAATCGGGAAACCCTAAAAACTTAATACTAATGGAAACTGTTGTAATACAGGAAAATGGAAACAAAATTCAAAACGTTTATATTTATATAAAAATGTTAACTGATTATGAAAATCATTGCGTGTCGCAATAGTCTTGGAACTCACGGTGCGGGAGCTCTACTCGCTCTTGACGGGTTTTATTACACCCACCGGTTTGCACCAAAGAAAGGAAAAAGAACCTAATTAATATGCCCTTTCCAACCAATGTATTATGGTGCCATTTTTAGCTCTTTGCTTATCTACTTTGCTATATCTGCTAAAGGCTTTTTGTTACGCTCATAATCCATTTTTATAGACCTTTTTATTATGATATATATAACCTAATTCTTTTTAATGTATCCTATGACATTACTTTACGCCATAAAGGTCAATTTTTTTTGATAACGTTTTTCAGTTTATTACACTTAATATAACCGGACTTCGGCTATTACCGGCCATGACTATGACCAGTCATGGCCAATATCACCTATTCATTGGTGAGTGAGGATTGTCCTTCTACCTATCTGGACACTTTGGAAGGTGCTTTACGTGCACCCGGGGTCGCTCACCCAAGACACTAGTCTTTTGAGCATCGGATGAAGTCCGTGACAATGGTCTGTGACAATCCTGTCCACTGGCTGACCTGCGGTCAACATCAGAATACTTAAGGTCCCTGTACAGTCTTTCTGCACAGGTTATAGTACTCTTTCCGTATAACTAAGAGGTTGACAAGGAAGGGCAGCATAATCAAAAATTATGTAGAAAGATATGGGCCTTCTGTCCGAGGCAGACAGTTAACGAGTGAGAAACGTGCTGACGTCGGCCGGGAGTAGTGCCCAGAATTTAAAGATAGTGATGTGACGAAGACGTTCTCCAAGGTCGACGTCTAGGCGTTGCTAGTCTCGATCAAGTATATTAGCCCAACGGAACCCAAAGAAGAGGTGTTATTGAAGCTTATTGCCAATTATATGAAACCGAATCTTGGAAGACGGGAACCGTAGTTGCTCAGGGCTCTGGCCATGTATTTTCTGGACTGCCTTTGAATTTTTCAGATGAGCTACCTATGCGTTGCTAGCCTTTAAGAGCCCTGTCGCGTCCAGCCTCCATGGGTGATCAGCGTCCAGCCTCCATGGATGGACCACACTGACAGGCGACAAAGACAGATTTACTAGACTGACTGGAATTCGAAATTAGATCGACTTTCTTTTGGACAAAAGACGACGACCGACCTTTCTTTCTTTACTAAAGGACGACAAGGGCAGTCTTGACTAAACCTTTGACGCGAGCAGACGACTTCTCCTGACTAAATTGTACAGACAGGCCACACAAGCCCCGTTGACAAGCTTTTTGAACTCCACTAATATTTCAGGATGAAGATCACACCATATTTTATAGGTTCGAGAAAGGAACGAACGTAATGCCTGCGTGATCTTACAATGCCCGCCTCTGATGTGGGGATGGGCTCTACTCCTTTGGCGTGATGTGTGATGGTGGAAACGAGACGGTGACACCAGTTCGAAAAATTCCTCTGAGCACTTGCCAATATAAAGACATTATGAATCCTTCTCTGAACCTCTCATCTAAATGGTAGTGGGTTTGGTGGTGTGATAATTACACAGTAAAACAACACATAAATTTATCTGCACTGTGCAAGTTGTTTCTTATTGTGCTTCGGTAGTCAATTAAGAAAACAAACTAAAAGCCTACCCGCCTGCCACCGCTTGAGAAAAAGAACACTTGAGTGAACAAGTGAGAAAAATTACACCTAATATTCGTTTTGAATCAAGGACGGTTCTATTAAATAGGAGCTCACTCAAGTTGAGTTTGCTGAATGCTAACAAGATCGTATCTGTTACATAAGCTTTTAATCCTTAGGGTACGTACAGGGTTATGCAGATAGCTGAGCTATTTGACTGAGGACAATACAATCATGTTTGGATTTGTTTAGGGTACGTTCTATATTTTTTATATAGAGTTTTAAGTCGAATCGTCAGAGGTTCGCACTTGAGGGTGTGTCAGCGAGGCATGGAGCGTAGTATACCTTGGGAATAAAACTATCAGATCGCGGAAAAGTATACTGTGCTCCAAAACACACACCGTTGACGTTGGTCAAAAAGCCACCTGCCTGAAATGGAACTGGGCCAGACATGTCCGCCGAATTTCTAGCAAGCTGTGGCCAAAAATACCACATCGATCAGATACACAGTCCCACGAGAAGAAGATCCCAGAATCTGTGACGAGTTAGATGTTCATAACAGATATTGCCTTGTACCAGTGTTAAATCGCGCTGAGTGGAGGAACGAAAGGAACGCCCTGCAGCTGGATAGTAACGGTTGAAAAATCTAAGTCAATCGTCATATTGATTAAACTCCACTGCTCGTTCGTAAGGCTGATTCCCCTGAGAAGAATGAGCTGGAAACTCTACTAGGGGTAGCTCTTTGTAACTATTCATTTGTCATTGTCAGTGATTGACATTTATTTCAAATATCATCGATCGAGATAACCTGTAGGAGCTAAACGGGTCACTACCACGGATATTTGTCATCCAAGACGCAGATTATGTTTAATAATCTTTAGTACTAGAGTTTTTGTTTCACTATTGTTTTAAACTTCTTGAAATCATTAAATATTAACTGGAATCTTTTTATAGAAGCGTATACATTGAAAACGAGAGTTTAATGGAGTCCTTGTCCTTACCGTTCAGAATTCCAGAATCTTTCTACCTATAACTACCACAAATCAGACTCAGATCAGATCAGAAATCAGAATTTATAGACAGTATTCTTCAGGACTTTTCGGCAGTAGTAGAGCTCTGCTATCAACCAGTAATGTAAGCATTACAGTAAGGGTGCTGGTGAATTCTTGTCTACGTGAGATATAAGTAAACCGTGAACTTGTCAACTTATATCTCAGGGTGTAAGGCGCAGCGGCAGTGCCCAGATCTTTGCGATTTAAAGCTCTAAATGGCACTGCAACTGTTACGGACAGGCTTGTAGTTTACCATCAGGAAAACGGATTGTTCGTTCCGCCACTTCATGTTATAAAAAAAAATAGAGCCAAATAGAGCCATTAATATTGAGGCTTAAGATTTTAAGTCCTACAACTGACAATGCAATGCCGCCTTATTCATAGAATTTGACAGGCGGCGATAATAACAAAATTATTGTTTTCTCAAATTGTATAAGTATTAGGGTTGCCGCGAATATCAGCATCCGCATCCGCGGATAATCTGCGTAAATTAAAATATCCGTATCTGCATCCGCATTTATTTTGACGTGACATGATCTAAAGGCATGCTCTGGAATAGTTTACAAACCTTCCAGAAACTGACTGTAAGCCGAAAAAGCAGCTCAGCTGTTGATTTTACAATAATAAAATCTAGAACGATTAAGCTAGGCAGATGGTGGTATGGAAACTCGATTTTTTCCGAAATAACGTTTGTTCGAATTTTCATTACACCGAAAACCAAATCATAACGAAACCGTTGTTCTTTCACCACAAAAAAAAAAAAAAAAAAAGTTAAGTAAGGTTCAAAAGAAAAAACATTTTCCTCCCAAAATTACTTTCGAGGTTATGCAAATTCCTGCAAACGTTATTTCTGCAAAATGTCATTTCGAACTTCTGATAGGTAATCTAGGCAGGTTGATTGTTGTAATGCAGATTGATTCTTTTGTTAACAAATGTTACAAAAACATTGAAATAATATTTTATTACAATACCCAAGACAATAGAAAGTTTTTTTCATGTAGATAGATTCACTGTGGATTCGGATTTTTAAATACATTAACTCAGCAACCGCATCAGTATAAGAGTCCAATACATGTTTTTTTTCCGCAGAGTGAGCGCAGTATAAGTGCAGGTGCGCGTGGGCAGCTATGTCCGCTTGATGCTGTGCGGGGCCATCTGGTCTGCCGCGCCGCTGTCGCTGCGAGGACTGGCGCCCGGGCTGCCCGCCGCGCGCCCCGCGCTCCTCGCCGCGATCGTCATGCATGCCTTGCACGACGCCCGGCTTGACATTGACTCCTCTTTCATAGGTTAGTGCTACATTTTACAAATCCATATCAGTGTTTCTTAGAATAAGGAATTTTGAGTACGTGTACTTATAGATACCGATTTTTATCGGCAACGGTTACATAAACCAAATTGTCTACAAAATCTCTATTATGAATATACTGTTCATATTTTAGGCTGACGTCTCGTTCGATCCACGAGTTGGTGTGTAGCAAGTACCCAACTAGAAGAGGTTCTAGAACTTCAAAGCACGTGTAGTGTATAGTTAAGATGCTTGCTGTTTAGGTTTTGCTGACAATTGTAGTTTTAACTCTTTGGAAGGTTATATTTTTGGTCACCTATAAGAGCTTAATGGAAACTTTTGTTTCCATTATACATTTTTGTTCAGACTACGTTCGATGTAGCGTACGATGCAGCATACCATCGTGGTAGAGTACTTTCAACGCACGTCGATGTATAGACCTTCGATTTAATGTCCTGTCGATGTGGCGTTTTCGATAGAAACACCATCAATGTTGCGACTTTCGATATTGTGAATCAGACCCGGTTAGCGTTTAGGACAATTTACAAACTTAACCCCACAGAAATTAACTCACTGGGGTCATAATACATTTAATGAAAATGTAATTTGTGTAATGATTATTTACTCAATAACATGTTTTCGATGAATTTATGTCAAGAGTAAAGCATTTTTTTTATCAAAGATTAAAAATAACCTGGCTTATCTTGACAATCGTCTTCAGAGAGTCACAAATCCATTTAAAGAACATTGTGTGCTTCTGTATTAAAATTTCTGATGTTGTTAAAATAATTTACCATTTACTTTGCTTCTCCGTATCTGGATGACAGAAATCCACGGCAGTGACCTGTTTAACTTTTTCGGATTGTTTCTACCTATAATATTTTAAAATATATATTGTAAATAACAAATGACATTACAACGAGGTCGCGCGACTGGATTTCAGGAGGTGAGGTGTGGGGGGACCGCCTTTCGTGCGCTTATAGTTAGTATGTATAAAATAAAAACAGAACATCGTTAAACCGCTAGGCAATTTTCAAGTTGAGGCATAAGTAATAATAATAATTCTTTATTTCGGACCATAAAATATCCATAGTACGTTAGTAAAAGAACATCAAATATCAAAGTTAGTAACAATCAGTGCAACTTAATTATAATTCAAAGTGGGCTACGCCCTTAACTTGCACTATCCAATGTTTCAGTATAGGACAATCATACCTTCCCGCTATAGCATTTAGAATGCTGTGGGTACAGAGCCTCACGCGCGTCATCAGCGAGACAATCTTTGCGCATGATGGCCTGGAAACATACCCGATGCACTGCACCTGGTTGGCAGTACCATCAGCATAAAAGACAGGGCTTCAGGTGGAAACCAATATTAAGCGGGTTCCCTTTTACACTTAACGAGAAATATCTCCATATAAAAATCATGTGCAAAGTTAGATATTTTATTCTTAAACAGCTCGTTTTAGACTTTTATTTTAAACTGTTTTCGAGATTTTATATGATCGGGTAAAGAACATCATATCGTTTAAGGAATTAACACATTTTTTAGACAATATCCTTAGTTGCATAGTAAATATTTAAACCATTTAAAAACAATTTTTTCCTACATCTCCTCCAGTGTAGGAATCATATCCTTCTGAGGTCAGTGTGTCTAACGAATGAGTAGCCGAATTTAATCAATTTGACGTGTCGAAGTGTAATATAATTACTTTTTTTATCATACCAAGTGACAGGATGAGCAAGTCGTGCGCCTGGTTTTAAGCGACAAGGCAGACAGTGCCTTTAAATTACAGCACTGCAGAGGCAGTACTTCCCTGGACGAAAACATTCGCAGAGCTACTGCTACTAAATTACCTATGAAATTACACAGAAAAATATCTTATTTATAATTCGAAATGGTGTTTCCACACTTATATATGAAAAGAGAGAAAATAATCCTTCACCCTATTACGTGTCCTGC
>NW_020654217.1:0-20335 GCF_003589595.1 Hyposmocoma kahamanoa | reverse complement strand
TATTCAAATGTTTCAAATTAAAAAAAAAAATCACAGAAACCATTTGAAAAAAGTTTCATTCGAAAACCTCAAACCATGAAGATTCTATGAAAATTCAAAGAACCTATTGCAATAAAACGGCAATTTCATACTTTAACCCCTAATATTATTGTAGATCAAAATAAAAACTTGTAGGGAAAATAAAAAAAACGATTGTTACAAACCAGCAGGCTTACTCTCGAATCACAATCCCAATAAACGATCCCAATCTCAATGCAAAAAACGTCAATTGGCACTCTTGAATTCAACACTAGCGCCACATTGGTGCGGATATTGAGTGAACTAAATTTCATTGAGATTGGGTTCGAACGTTACTCTTGAAGCCACTTTGACAGCTCCATATTGCGTTGAAATTGTGTTATTATTGGATATTGTCACAATAGCGAAAGAGTAACTTTGTTAGAATTGAGTTTAATTTTTATTAGTGAAAAAGTGCATAAAATGGCTCGTTTGGTGTTGCAAAACGTTATACTTAGTGACGCACAAACGAAGGATTTGCGAGAAACGCGTAATTTGCGTAGGATTGCTCGGTACGCCGATAAAGCCCTTGCTATGAACGACGATGAATTTAAGCGAAATTATCGTGTCACCAAGGCATTTTTCCATGAATTATGTCAAGAACTAGAACCCTTGATGCAAACTCCAAAAAGAAAAAGTGATATCAGTACAAAATACAAGGTAATTATGTTTGAAATTATGTGTTTGTGATATTTGAACACATAAGTTTGTAAAAGTACGTGTTTCATTTGGTTTACAGATATTAGTAGCACTTTCATTCTTTGCGACTGGCAGCTACCAACGCCTAGTAGGAAGTTCACTAGGTACTCCGATGTCACAACAATCAGTATCTCGATCGTTGAGAGATGTATCAGGAGCATTAAATAGCCCGAGAATCCTACAAAAATACATAAAATTTCCTCAAACTCAACAAGACCGCAATAGTATTAAAAGACGGTCTGTAAAATGCATTTAATAAAGTAAACCATGAAAGTTGATTTGGCCTGTGTGTTGATTATCTTTTGCTTTTAGGTTTTATGAAAAATTTGGCATCCCTGGAGTAATCGGATGCATAGATGGAACCCATGTGGCTATAGTACGTCCTGCTGAAAATGAAGAGAGGTATTTTAACAGGAAACATTTCCATTCTAGGAATGTATTAATAGTATGTATCCAATTATATGTTCATTTAATAAATTTAAGTAACAAAAGCTTATTTATTTTTCATAATATGCACACTACATTGTTAATTTTCATTACAGATTTGTGACTCTGATTTAAATATATTAAGTGTGGATGCATCATTTGGAGGAGCATCCCATGACAGTTTTATCTGGAACCAGCATCCAGTGAAAGATCACCTTATGCAATTGATTAATGCTGGTGAATTTGCAATTTTACTTGGTAAATATTATTTCTCATAAATTTTTTACTTAAATTTACCATAATTACATTTTTTTAATATGCTAACATTATTTCAGGAGATTCTGGGTATGCACAAAGGGAATATATGATGACGCCAATCGTGGATGCTGCTGCTGGCTCTCCAGAGGAATATTATACGAAAATGCATGTCACAGCACGTAACACAGTGGAGCGCACTATTGGGGTGCTTAAAAATCGTTGGAGGTGTTTGTTGGGGCATAGGGTGTTACATTATCACCCTGATGTTGCAGCAAAAATTATAAATGCTTGCTGTGTGCTCCACAATATGTGTAACAGGGCACATATAATTGTGGAGGATGATGAAAACCTTGATAATGGTAACATAAGTAGACCTAGGTCGGTTGATGTAGAACCTGTGCAGCAAGAGAGAAGTGGAGCTTCTATAGAGCTGCAAAGGGGTGTAGAAGCTAGAGCAAATCTTGTGCGACAATTGTGGGTAGCACGTGGTGCAAGATAAAACTAAATATCCTCACAGGAAGTAGATACTTTTAGTTTAATCAAACAATCTTTTAAGTCCAAAAATATGTATTTATTTATAATCTATATTGACCTAATTATACTACTTTATAAAATTATTGTATAAATTAAATTTAAAAAAACTATTATCAAATAAAATAAAATAAAATAAAAAACTATGATCATTCGCATGATGTCAATCATGGGAATGATCGGGTCTCCCTGCTGTTGCTGCAATACAGTCGCCCAAATATCTTATTGCTGCAGCAATGAGCTCACCGGACTGCGTTATAGCAGCAGTGGACTGCGTCACAGCAGCAGCAAGTTGCGATAGAGATTGCGCTTTCTCCATCTGTGCCTGTGCATTCTTCATCTCCGCTTCTACGCGTCTCGACTCGATTTCTTCAAAACGCCGAACCTGCGAGTCCATAAAAGAAACTCTGCGGCCCTGACGCCTTTGTTGACCGAGTCGTGGCGCACGGCGACTTTCTGAAAAGAATAAATAATTAAGTATAAATTTACACACCTTGGCTTGAGGTGTATTATAGTAATACTCTAAATATAAAAATGCCTACCAGATGGAAGCACAGAACTTGTTTCGCCTTGCTGCTCGCCGTGTTCCACCCGCAGCTCAGCCTCTACAGGACATGGTGGAACTTCATCACTTTCCTGTATTTCAGATGCAACTACTTCTACAGCTGCAATCTGGGATGTGGATGGAAGGTCCACCAAAACTGAAGGGCTAGACTGTAACAGCAAAGAAAAAAGGAAGTCATTAAATATCACACAACTGAATTATGCAAATGGATATATATCATAATTGTGTGCAAAATAAAGAAATGGTTTCTTTATTAATTACTCCTAGTTTACAATATTTTTTTTCTTTTATTTATATTTCAATTTTGTTAATGTTGTTCAGCTGATCATATCATAACATATTTAAGAATATATTTATGTACACTATTATTTAAACAAAAATGTATTACAATTTACAGCCATTTTTGGCATGATAGGGACCAATACTGTAATGAGTTTCTTTCGGCATTTCTTCTCTACAGTGGTCATTCCGAAATGCTAGTAGTTTGTACCTTATTATAATACTGTTTATTCAAACCTTGACATGAAAAAGTGCTTGAGTAGGAAGGCCTAGTTTCTGAATAAACAAGTTTTATGTTATATTTTTATTTTATTATACTCACATCACTCTGCGGAAACGGATCTACAGCTAGGCCTCTGCTGCCTGTGGCAAACGAGTCACCACCCATGACCGCCACTAATCTTTGTTCGAGCAGTGACAGCTCTGGGACAACATCGAATCCACCTCCAGTGCGCCTCATAGACTGAGCCCGCTGTTGGCAGAGCTTTTTCAAGGCAGACTTCTTTTCTGCCCAATACTAATCCAGAAAAAAGGAAATAATTATGATTTAGTAAGTGATATTATTAAAGATTTAACTTCACTGAAATACTTTTTTGTTTGCTCACCTTAGCCCAAGCCTGCCCATCTTTGACCACCCCACCCATGGCGTTTGTGGCAGTCGCAAACTCCTGCCACTTCCTTTTAGTGTCCACTTTGGCCTGCTGTGTTCGCAGAAGGCCTCGTGCTATTCCTGGGTTTTGTTCCAGGAACTCCACTAAGGCTTCCATTTGGTATGGGGTAGGTCTGTTTGCCATTTCTGCAATAATAAGATACAGCATTAGGCATAATATTGTTCTTTAAAACTAATTTTACAACATTCAATCGTTTGATATCTACATATAAACATATCACGCCGTTTCCCACAGGGGTAGGTAAAGTCTAAAGAGACTAAATAGTTTGCTAAATAAAAAGTATTCGCAAGAAATAAAAAGTGAAATAATTACCTTGATTTGAGTGAAAATTAGGAAGGTGCAACGTTGTTGTGCCGTGAATATTGTCGCAATACTAAACTTCATTTTTAGTAACTTTGTCACACAATTCACAAACTTTAGAGCACTTAAAACACTTAAAATATTTCTAAAACAAATGGGGTTCAGACCACTTCAACTTGATTTATTTATGTTGTAACTTTTTTTAAACTTGATAAACTTCACACATGTTGAGGCCCAGAACAAACTCATACAGCCAAATACGCAGGTTTTAACATTTATTTTGATCATTGTTGCCTAAAAGTAATTTTATTAGTAAGAAATATACATTTTTGATAAAAGTACATTTTAAAATTAATAGTTTTATTAAAAATTACTCAAATTTAATATTTTATATCGAAGCTTTAGTTCATTCATTCGTTCTTTTTCCGTGGGTGATAGGTCGACGCATAGACAACTAGGTCGACGTCAAATTGACGTATAAGTGGAAATTACAATGCCAACACAATCCCAATTCCAATCCAATTACAATAATAATGATTTCAAGAGTAACAAACTAAATCGTGATTGGAATTGCATTGTAAAGAAATTGAGATTGAGATTGAATTCAAGAGTCAGCCTGCAGGTTTGAGTATGATTGAAGTCAGCTGTGAGCATGGGACCAGGGAACAGATTACTTAATAGTTTACTTTTTACTGGTTTACTCTCGGTCTCAGTCCGACATGAGTCCGAAACAATTGAGTAATATACGTACAATCTTAGAATAATAACGCATAGAAACCTAGCCCGCACACGCTGAGTGAGGCAAATTGAAGCGCTCCCAATGGGCCTACACGAGCGGGCGGCCCGTCAATGCTCAAGGTCAACTTGCACCGCGAACAGCTCTAGAATTTTAGCTAAAAATGACGAAATGTGCGGTAAATGAGTGTAAAAATACGTCAGACAAACATAAAATAGATACTAACATCACATTCCACAAGGAAGTAACGCGTTTCAACTTGTATTTTTATATAAATATTCACTAAAACCGAAAATTAACCTACTACTAAAACTAGCCTACATGAATTTGATTTTTGCCAGTGACAGTTCGTTTGATATGAAACTATCATTCTATGCATTATTATTCTAAGCGTACAATATACACAACTAAGAATATGGGTACTGGTGAAATTACAGGTAGGTACATGAGACTTTTCAACTTACGTATGTCTCAGGGTGATGGGCGCAGTGGCAGTGCCCCTCAGATATTTGCTTTTTTCGATTTTCATGGGATCCCCTCATCAGATTCTGACTTCTTGGTGACAAAGGGACTGTTACGGACTCCTTTGTACATTTTATACTTATTTTCTTGTTAGTCATGGTGATGATGATTTGTTGATTGTGTGTGACATGTGATGTGTCACGTGAAAAGTCGACTTGTATTTGTGGAAAATATTTTTTAAATTTGTGATAGCCGAAACGAACCCGGAACAGCATCGTCGACATCAGGGACCACCTCGAGATTATACCCTTTCAAACAAAAAAGTATTTTCAAAATTGGGCCACAATTGATGGAGAAATCGGTATGTACACGGATATACCTCTAAAATTTGAGGATTTCCTTCGATTTCCATTGATGGGGATCAATGACCAAGAGCGTGCACCCGTTCAAACAATAAAATAATTTTCAAAATCGGTCTACAATTGACGGAGAAATCAGAAAATATACTTAAAACACATACAGTCGAACGTATAACCTCCACCTTTTTTTAAGTCGGTTAGAAAAAGAAAACAATTCGTAATTAAGGCCAATCGAACAAAACATTAATAAGAATTGAAGACTTGGAACAATATTCAGTAACAACATTGTAATTGAACACCAATAAACATGAAACAGTTTCCGGTAACCCAATTGCATCAGAAACAAGAAATCTTAATTCAATTTTCAACAACATCAAAGAGTTCTGTTCCCCTTTAATATCCTTTTTGTGAATGTGTTCAAAAACACTGTTTCGCCATTGCCTTTGCCTTTGTTTTTATTTTTTATAAATATCAAAGGTTCCCCATCGTCGAGTTACCATGCTTTTCGATTTTAGTAGGAATTTCCTTGACTTTAAACAAAGATGATAGCTTTGATTGAAACGTCTTCTAACAGCTGTTCGCGATCGCGAGTATCCAAATTAATTGTACATTTACGGGAAATAAAATCAGGCGACTGCATTTGAATATTTTTATATTCATTTTTGTACATTTATTTACTTTTTGCCCAAATTTAATAGTAAAGCGGAAAGTAGATTATTGCAAACGATTTAGAATATTACATTTTAAGCCCGAGCCGCAAGCGGGATTTTAAGCTCCACGAGTAAGAATTATATTAAGAGAAAAGTTTTTGTTTATATTCGCCAGGATTTGTTCATAATTGAAACAAAATTAAATGCCAGTAACTAAATCGCATTCATACTTGCGAGTTTTTGTGACAAAATGCGGGAAAACATTTTACACAAAACTGTAAATAATATATACATATAACATCTGTTATTAATATTTTTGCCATTGATGGCCTCGGAGGTTTAACGATTTGCACTATGAGCCCTGAATGAGGTCTCGGGTGTTTTGGTTAGTGCCTTGGAGTAAATTCCGTAGCTCTGGTGTTTATAGTATAGGGTAATCTTTAGTTTGAGACCATGATGAGTTGTGGTTGTCTGGCACATTATTGTTATTCAAGCTATCTCAAATTTTGTATTCGATTTATGTGATTATTCTTGTATATTTAATTGTCCTATCCACAAGTTTGTGGAAATTGGATATATATCGATATATATTCAAAGTTGTGCGAAGCACAAAACGAGGAGTCAGGATTTCAGTTTATTTTTCCGCCGCTTGCGATAAGAATGGTCCAAAGTTCAAAGTGTCAAGTTTGATCTACTCATGACTTTTACAGAGTAGACAGTATTAGTAAATTTGGTGTCACATTTACAATAATAATACTTTCGTATAAAGTCACATGTGACCATAATGTGAAAAGTGCTTATAACACGTAATAGCTATAAAAATAATATGAACTATACGAAACAAATTATGTTTAGGTGATATTTTACAACTTTCGTAATTAACTGAAGTAACGGTCGAATTTTTAACCGACGCGACGAGGAGGTTCTCAATTTGACAGTATTTTTTTTGTGTGTGTATGTTACGTAATTACTTCGGCATTTGTGAACCGACTTTGATGATTCTTTTTTTATTGAAAAAGGGTATCTCACTATTGGCGCCAGTTAAATTTAAAACAAATATTCCACCTCTAAGGGTGGCAAACTAGGGGATGAATCCGATTTCGCGCACTATCCGGTAACATATATCAATAAAACTTGGCAAATAGATGTAGTACCAATAAACAGCCGACAAGTAAACTTTTACAGTCGGTTTTTTGTTTGTCATATTTCGATTCAGTCCGTTGTTCCTTAATCATGACATTCCGGGGCTAGTGTTCGACGAAAACTAGTCGCCGCTTTTTAATATGTTTGAGTCTCGCGGTGGTTTAATATTTAAACTCTCACTAATTAGGCATAAAAGAAAGGTATCGAGTAATTTCGTGCATAGAATGTTTGATATCTCTCTCCTCAAAAGCTTTAATTTTGCAGATGTGACTTTGGCTTCATGGCATCAACGGTGAGTTGACTAACTATTGTCAGACTGGGAAGTTTTAGTTTTTATAATACTTAGTATTTCTTGATAACACCTTAATTTGTGGTGATCCTACAGGGGAGGTTCGGTTTGGTTTGTTACGCTACAAGCAATCATCGGTAGAAACGTGACTTCTGTGTTTCAACTTATTGAGTCTACCTTGTTTTCAAATTTATTTCTTTTGGCTTCGGGAATACACGTAGGTGATTTTGTTTACTAAACGGTTTGTGGAATAGGAATCTTTGGCTGCTAATATAAATACGAAAGTTGGAATGTTTTTTACTCACTTAGGGAGTTATCGCACTTATCGAGACGGAATTGCGTTAAGCTGGTCAGATGAAGCTTTAAGTTTATACAGTAAAAGCGAAAAAGATGTATGCGTTTTGCGTAGAAACGGTCCGAGTGGAAGCAAAAAGCGCAGCGTCTTTATCGCTCTTATTGTATTGATATGCAGCCACTTCTGATCAGCTCAAGCTGATTTCTTTACGACACTGAGTAACGGGACGAACATTTGTGCGACTGGTGGTAAGCAACACGTTTGTCCCTAACAGTTGCAGAGTCACTCACTGCTTTAAGTTCCAGGTCTTTGAAATTGAGCATTGCCACTGCGTCCGTCATCCTGAGACATAAGTTTACCCTAACCCTTCAAAGCTGGAACGCAGTAATGTTTAGATTACTGCTTGGCGGCAGAAATAGGTAAGGTGGCAGTACTTCCCAGGACGAACTCTTTTACAAAGAGCTCTACTGCTACTAATTGTATAATGCTTCTTACGTCGTGTATCTATTATTAATAAAAAAAACACATTTTAGCATGGTATATCTAAACATTTATAACAATGTGATTCTCTGTATTTTAATACGTCTTTAGACGTCATTATCAAATTATTCAAATTAATTGACACCATTTTTGGGATCGACGTTCGATTATTTATGCAATTACGAATAAACTTAGACGTCATAGTTTTTATAGACACTGGGCAGATAGTAAATGTATCACGAGGTTTACGTGGCCTCTTCCCATCTCCATACAAACATGTCTGACCAGACTCCGCCGTCAGGGTAGTCGAGATCCGCAAAAGGCATAAATATGCTCACGTCAGCTATTGTGTTTTATCGGTGGTAATTTGGACCTCTAGACGCCAAAGGCGAAACTCCTCAAAACGCTTTATTTCCACCTTGCTGAAGCCTTTCGGTAGCCACCTGTTGTTATTGTACATAACAGGCAGATTGGAGGTCATTGGGCTGTGCTACTGTGTTTGAATGAGCAGTCATATAGAACGCAATTAAAGACGGTTATTTACTTTGTACCCTGAAGCGCGCTTTGAAACTACCTACCTACACCTACTACTACCACCATGTCGAATAAAATGTAGCGAAGGTTTAGATTCGTCTGTTGGCCATTTTTACAGTGATATCCAAGAGTGTCTTATTAAATACTATAATAGTGAAAAATTGGAACAGGAATTCATGTTAAGGTTCATCGCGAGATAGCGCTACTATCTGACTTTAAGAGCCTGTATGACAATCGAGTAGTGAAGCTGCTAAAAAATTATTTTAAATTTACGAAGTGTGGTTTAATCGAACGTCATAAATTCTTCTTAATTGGGCAACGGTAATCTGAGAGCTTTTATTAGATTGTGAGTTCTTGGCCGTATCCATTATAATATAGGCACTAGAGCCGGAACGCGACAGATTATTCTCCATGAACATGAAAGATTTAGTACAATACTATACGGACGAAAGGTCTATAGAGTAGTTACATTTCATGTGTAATAACAAGTTCTTTAGTGAGAGCTGGAGTCTGTACTAGGTTGGGAACCTGTGTTACAGATCACCAGGCTCACTCCCTCTGGTGTATGTGAAGGTAATGGAAACTACAGAAGCACTTCGACAAGAAGCAGTTCAATTAGTGCAAATACCTACCACATACAGTAGCAGAGCTATAGCATTTATGCTATACTATAAATGTCGGTGCAACACAGCGACCGTTCGAAAATATGTAAGGCAGCGTTAGCAGCGGCTGTGGCGGGAGGACGCAATCGGCGGCGTTTATGCAGTGGTGGGATTTCGATCGATGTGTGGTCTATAGCCTCCACCTTTCGACGTGCGAATTCAGCAAATTCACAGCTGTAGCGTGCAGGGATTTTTGCGTAGAATCGATCCATGTAAATTGCAACAAAATGTTATCAAGTGTTGTTTGTATGATAAAGTGGGTGACGAGTTTTAAGACGATATAATTATTATGCAGGGAAATATGAAGCAGGTCATTTAGCTAAACTAGCTAGAGCTGTGTCGGAGACTACAAGAGACAATTCTAGTTTTGCAGTATGTCTTGTTTTGTAATGATTAAAGCGTACTTTTCCAAGCTTTTCTTTTTATATAGCATCGTAGTTGCGGTACCACTTAGAGCTTTAAAGCCCAAAGATCTGAGGGACACTGACACCGCGCCTGTCACCCAGGGACATAAGTTGACAAGTCCCATGTGCCATGTATTTCACCAGCACCGTTACTATTTTTTTTTTATTTATTTATTTATTTATATCAGGTAACAAAGACCCGTGTATACATACCTATAAAACTAACATACATACAATATAATAATACAAACTAATCTACACGATTTCACTTATCGGCGACGTGCGGCGCAATCTGGTGTCAGGTAACCGGCCGCGGAATCGCCGATATATGACACCCTTCGGCCAAAATTCCTCTTTCATGAAGGTCGAAAGATGTTCGGTCGGTATTCTCACCACAAACGAATTAAAGTTCACGTTGCGGCGAGATTCCAACCGCTCGACCCTCAGGGTGTAATTGGCTTTATGCCTGATATACTCCACTATCTCCTCAGACTTCGTGGAGTAATGCAGCCGCGACAGGTACATCAACGTCGTCGGTACGGCCGGACGCAGCAGGAAGTTCGGTCCTGTCGGTGCTGTACCACGCTGGTTACGGCTGGTGGGCTTCCTCTTCCTCTTCACCACCTTTGTGAAGCCATCCTCGTCGCACTGGACCGTCTGCCTCTGTGGTTTTGCAACTTCAGAGACAGGCACACGGAGATTGGTTTTATCCTTAGCCGATTGCCGCCGCTCGAATTTCGAAGTGGCGGGTCGGCTAGTTGAAGCGGCTACAGCGGCGTATGCACGTGTCGGGGTTGAGGTGCACACGCGTGACATTTCCACCGAGACAGAGGGGCGGGCAGCGGGGCGCGGCGCATCATGCGCGGTGGCAGCAACGAATGGTGACGCATTATGTGCCGACACGAAACTGCTGACCGAAGCATTCAGCGCTGCTCCGCGTCTAACAAACGTCTATGCAAAGCCGAAACACAGTAATGTTCATTTTACTGCGGGAGAAATAAGTAAGGTAAGCATAAGACATTTTTTTCTCCACAAAACGTAGGTATCACAACAATTAAAAACAAATAGAAAATATAATTCAGTCATGTGGACAAAAAGGTTAAATGTTCAGGATTGCTGGTGTTCAGTATTCACCTGTAGCAAGCTGTTCGTTTGGTGCACCAGGCTTAATGTACGGAATATACACCAACTGTATATACCATAAGTAATAAGTTACAGGTTAAAGGCTATCCTAAAATTTTAAATTTTGTGCTGCTAGTGGTTTTAACTGAGAACCAGTTCTTACTCGATTTCTGTACGTAGGTATAGGAGCTATTGCTTTCATCGTTTTTTTTAATGTAAACAAAGGTTTATATGGCCAAAAAAAATGTTAGCGCACTTTAACTCGAATGCAACGCATTAACCCCTCTATTGATGCAGTATCGATCAAAATTGGTGCTGTTTAATGTTATCACATTAAAAGATCGACTTCATATGCGTCGCAGTCATTTACGTACGCCGAAACAAGTTATAGCCAAATACAAAAAGGGGTCACTGCTATAATTTTTTGAGGTTGGTAAGTACCATCAATATTTATATGATCGTGCTATTCCGTTTGTCCTCTGAATGGATCATAAACCCATGTAGTAAATTTTTACCCCAGGTAAAGCCATTCCTGAAATTACTGCGAATGAACTTCAAAGATATCAATTTTCGATACCTTATTCGTGCCATATTTATATGATGAACAGCAGCTATGAAGTGGATTTTCTGCCTGCAGATTTATTCCTTGAATACTATAACTTATGCCTTTTTAAGGTCAGATTGAATAGGCATGATTTAGGTGTGCATGCTCCATCTTCGACCTAAACGACGCATTGCAAAAATGCGGATTTTACGTATGAATAAAATATTCTTTATTGCATGTAAACAATTACAATGACAATACAGAACAGTAACGTAAGTATCACAGAGTAAGCTAATGTACAACAGGCGACTTTATTGCTAAGTAGCAATTTCTTCAGGCAACTTTACGATATAAATTTACCTAGAAAGCGTATTTTTTAAGCCGTTCATTGACATATTATAAAATTTCCAGACACATTAATTGTATAGTTGAAATCCCTATATTAATCGGGAAAAAAGCTGATAACATTTGAACAGCTGAGCAGATGTTCTAACGTAGCTAAGAACCATCTCGATTAAACCAGCCTAAAAATAAGATAACCCGCTTAATTATCATCAATCCGTTTGAAAACTACGATGCCACAGAAAAACATACAGATACACATAAGAAAAACCTTCAAAATTAGGACTCTCCTCTTTTTGTGTCAGGGGTTAAAAACAGTCAACAAGAGAGTGCGATATGTCAATTTTCTTACGGAAGTGAGCGATACGGAGAAGTTACGGACCTAAATAGGCAGTCAAGTTTGGATAAGGTTTTGTCCTTGGTTATGATAAATTTCACGGAAGGATGACCCGGAAGGGAATTGAGCATTATTTCAACTTCACATTTAAGAGCTGGCGCTATCTCTCAGTAATACAGTATTTTACGTAAAATGCTTTAAGAAAAGATAATTATTAGCTACTATTATTACACGTTGTTTTCTATTTATTAGACAAAGGATTTATTAGGCTATCTACGAATGAACTAGTCTCAATTACGGTTTCCTTATCCACGTCAGTTTAACAGTTCTATTGGGTGAAATTGCAGAGAGGGTGGAGAATCTATTCAGTTTAATCACTCATGACATGATGGTCGTTGCTATAAGAAAATAACGTGTGAAGTTGATGGTTAATGCTTTATAAATAAGCGCGCGTTGACAAGAAGAGCTCCTTTTGTGTGAGTTACTTGGAAAGTAGACAAGCGCGGACGCTTTCTAGAAACTTACCGCGTAACCTTTAAAATCCGCTTTAATTTTCGAACTAATTACTATGAAAGGTATATAAACGAATTAATTGCAATCGATTGACATTATTATTATTATTTTTTATTGAGGGACAAACAGTTACACACATATAAAAAAATACATATTTTAAAATTAACTTATAAATAAACCCATAGTCCCCTAAATATACATTAAATAAAACACAAAGTAGGTAAACAGAATCTGATACACAACAAACAACACGGAAGAAATAAAAGTATGTATGTGGTATTTTTATTATTTTAAATCGATATCGAAGAGTGAATTGATAATTCCTGACTAAACCAGAGAAGGATACGGTTATATTCGGACATGTATTTATTTTTAGAACGTTTTTAAATAAAATGATATCTATTCAGTCTTCTTCACAAGTATCCGCTCCTCTGTCATATAGGAACTACGAGTGTTACAATCCTAAAAAAGCGAAACAAAAATGAAAAACCATTTGAAGGGTACAGGAATAAAAAGGGCTCATCAACAAAAATATTAATTAGAGAAAATGGCTAATTTTAAGTTTAAACCTTAATTATTCATTAAAGAGCCAGAATTAAAAGTTATTATCTGTATATTCTACATTTCACTTGTCTATAACATTACTGAAATCATCATAATTAACAATATGTTCAATCATAACAAAGTTGTGTCATTTTTTTTAAGGTAACTTACAAATTAACATAGCAAAAAGGGGCTGATTGCTGCAATGTGCCCCTTATTACCTCTTTGACATAGTGTTTATAGGTAACCAGGAAATAATAAAAAATAATTAATTTGCAAAAGTTTATTAATTAAAGCTATACTTTCTTTCACTTTCCATTTTATCGAATTACTTTTCTACTCGAAATTCGCAAGAACACACACAACTTTATCGAACGAACCACGAAATCTAAAAATGTGTTTGACGTTCCTAATGTCAACGCGCCAAAGTATGACAGATCGTTCAATATGGCTGCGCAATGGGCACGTTCTTGAATTGGACTGGAAAATGAGCACCTTTTTCAACGCTTCCGCATGTAATGTGCACATTCTAGCCGTGTTTGCGCTGCAATGGGCCCCTATTAGTCATTTATGGATTTTTTATTATATGGGTTTACTGTGGACTGAGCCCATTTTAAGCTGTTTTGAATAAAAATGTTTGAAATTTATCAAATGAATATGGTAGGTTGAATTTTACCAAAAATGTCGATGTGCCCCTTTTTTTCGTGTACCCTTCATTTTTCATGTTTCAGAATGAATTATCATATAATGGTCCGAGGCCAAAAGGTTGTTACTCTATCTACGTATCGTGTAAATATTTTCAACAAATTGTATTTCGTCAAAAATTTAAGTAGAATGCGACGTCAGTCTAAAAACATCGGCATTTTTATTTTACGTGCGAAACGTAACTGTGGGCCTCCCTCCTCCACAAACTCCCGCCGCTCTGCCCATGGCTCTAACAACCTCTTAGCAGTGGCTTCGCGTACACATGGGTTTCCTCGGTCCGATATACAAGAAAACTTATCTCATTATTGAGAATACATATTCTAGATGGATATAAAACGTTACGATGTTTCCACTGGCTATGGTGCGGGCATTGTTACTGAAAAGTTGTACGACATAATGGCCAGGTTTGATGTTTAATTATTTGTATTTGTGAGGGGTAATGCTACAGCACCCGTCGCCCTTACAAACAAATATAAACTCGCGACTCCTATGCTCAGACTTAATAAAGTCAGTTCGTTATTTGTAGGGCACTGTATGCGCTTTTATAAAAAAATTCCAGAAAACGTATAAAATTTATCAAAATAAAATTTCAAAGCGCCTTTTTGCCTTTGTTTTCGAAAAATATTAATATAAAATAGCATTTATAGAAACGTAGGTAATTATTAATATTTGTTTCTAATAATATTACATTAATAGTTAAGTTAAATGTTACAAGTTTCCTTGTCATTTTTTTTTTATTTTTTTTTTATTTTTTTATTTTATTATTAAGGTTTGTATGGTTGTTTACCTGTATTAGCAGTGCATTAAATTTAAAACCACAAATTATTGTAAATAAGTCAAATATTATAAGGAAATAAGTCACAGTGTAATAGCTGTTGGTAAATTAAATAAATAAAAAAAGCGCATGTTGAAAATGTATTATTAAGAAAACCTTATTATAAAATCAATGAATGCGTAAATGATGCAAACACTCAATACTCAATTTTTTTTTTATAATAACGCACACACTCAACATAGCCCCGCACTAGGGAAACCCTGTGTCGCGGGTGCCATGGACACACACATAGACAACCACAAATTACACCCAAACTCATGAGAGAAATCAATGTAGGCCGTACAAATATTTCTCCCGACCCGGGAATCGAACCTGGGACCTCCGCGTGGCAGTCCGGCATGGTAACCGTTCGGCCTCAGAGGCAGTTAACAAACTTAGTATATTTATTGCATTCATTTGGTATGTATATATACATGTCTTAAATTTAAAATAATGCTACACATATGAGCCCTTTATTAGGGATAACAATAACAGCAGAGGTAGGCCGAGGTTTCAATTATTAATTAAAATTGTTATTTATCAAATAATAATATAAAATAAAAAATATGTCATGTAATAAGAAAGAAATACGTCATATTATGAGTAGAATTATGTCACTTGAAAGTTTGAATTTAATTAGATTACAATAGTATAACTTTATAATATATAATTAACATTTCGTCGGTTAAAAGGTAAAACTCACTAATAGCCTAATTGGCCAAAGGGAGATAATTAAGATTTTGTATTTTTTCATTATGAAAAATCACTAAAGGACTGGTATGTACTAAAACATGAAAAATCACTAAAGGACTGGTATGTATGAAAACATGAAGGACACCACAGACTTACTGAATTTTTCTTGTCATAGATGTTCTTCCCAATAAAGCAAAATTGAAAAAATCTAGTTTTTGAACAAAATGTCACTTAATGAGTTTTACCTTTTAACCGACGATTTATTTATTATTCAATTTTGTTAAAATACTATTATTTTTATTTGTCTTCAAAGTATTCATTTATATTGTAATAGCATTTATTAATAAGATGTAATTTTAATTTATTTACAAACAGTGAATAGTTTTCCTCGTTTTTAATAATGGGCGGAAGCTCGTTGAATATCCTCACCGACATCGAGTGGGGACTTGAGCTGTGTATGTATATCCGAGATCGTGGCAGAAGCAATCTATTGCGTGATCTAAAAGTGTGTCGTTGAGTAACACATTGTGTACTTCCAGCTGTTCAATGTTTGTGATGATACAAAGAAAACATACTTCTCATTTGAATTTGACCTGCTACGGAGTAGATGTTTTTGAATTGATGTGACGATTTCCAAAGTAATCTACGTACAACGACTTCAATGTATAGACAAGAACATTTCACAGAAACTATATTACATTTCAAACACTATCAACAGTGGTAAGTGTTTTCATGAATTTCCAAGAGTACCAGTACCGTAGTACCGTGGACAGACGTGACAGTCTATATCTAATGGGAATGAGCTAGGCTGACGAATAATATTAAGTGTTTACCGTTGATATTTATCCATAGATGGGGAATTAACATAAAGTGTGTAACGCAAAGTGGCTATTAGTTTATTGGCTATTACATTTTGCTTTGACCCAGGGGCCTTTCGGTTACTATTTATAATTATAATATTACTAAAAAGAAAAACAAATTAATAAAAAAAGAAAAAAAAACAGTCGAGTTGTTGACATTATTGGTGTTAACGTAGGACTTTTCCTAGCAGAAAGGTCAAGATCTTTAGACCGTGCAGCCTAGTCCTTTTTATATTTTTAAAATATATGATAGTGGTAACTGTTTTATTCATATTATACATACATATTCTGTAATTGTGTAGTCGGAACACTCTGTTGTTTAATAATCTATGATATAGATGTGTTGTATCGGAACCGCACATCAGTGAAACAATGTGTGTATGGAACGCCGCATCTAGTACGCTAGTACATAGATATCACTACCTACTTAATAAAAAAATATTTGATTTGACATAAAATTGACAAATTCCAGGACGAACTCTTTTACAAAATGTAAAAAATGGACTTATAGTTGGAAATCGGCAAAGCTAAGTCGACATTTTACATTACATTTTATACTATCCTTAAAGAATTTCTTACTCAAAATGATTTCTAGGAAATTAACTTTTCCTGACTCCTGTGACATAACCGCTCCCATACCAGCTTAAATACACTTTGTGCCATTCCAATTTGCCTGTAAGGCTACGGCTCGAAATAATATTTGTCGAGCTCGTCTCGAGATGCCTCGTTAGAGTATAACTTTTGCAGTGTGTTGACTTTTCCAGTTCGTTGGACTTGCCTCTATTTTTTCTTTTTTTTTTCAAGCAGTGAAGTATTTTGTTCCTTTTTGGGAAAGTAAAACAGGTGTGTTTGCTTGGAAGATTTCTTCGTTATACACCCGGAATGCCTAGTCTATAGCTCTATCAATTCATCAACAGATTTAAGCGTTAGCTTGCTGCCCTTTCTAAAGGTCAAAGAAAAGTTTATATATTAAAACTTTAGAAAAAATTCAAAAACCCCGATACAGAACTTTGTATCCCAAATAGTCAATTAAGTGACCATTCATAAGTTAGTAATGGTCCAATCCAAACACTGTTCTACTGTAAATAGTTGAGAAGGGTAGTATTTACCTTGATCTGTAGATTGTCCTGTTACAGATCAAGGTAAATAGATCGAAATTAATGACAAAAATTGTTATATAGATTTATTTGTCTCCGACATCACCGGATTTGATAATAATAATAATAATAACGCACACACTCAACATAACCCCGCACTAGGGAAACCCTGTGTCGCGGGTGCCATGGACACATACATAGACAAACACAAATTACACCCAAACTCACGAGAGAAATAAATGTAGGCCATACAAATATTTCTCCCGGCCCGGGAATCGAACCTAGGACCTCTGCGTGACAGTCCGGCATGGTAATCGTTCGGCCACGGAGGCAGTTAATAACTCCTGATTTTGTTCTGTAGGTTTATCTGAAACAATATATTATGTCCATGTTAACATGCTAATACATCTGGAACACTTAACACAGAACATCCGAGCCGCTGTATGGGACGTATCGCCAGAAGTATGCGAAAAAGTAATGAAAAGGGCTCACATTTGTTACGCTGCAAGAAGGGAGACATTAGGCTGATTTATTTTCCCTACATAATTGTCTTGGCAATAAAGTTGAAGAATAAATTAACACAAAAATAAATATTTGGTATTTAACGTTTGTTTTTTAAATTATTTCAATTAAAATTTATCTTCTTCCTGTCCCTATCCCACGTATATTATTGTATTATGAACGTAGTACTTATTTTATATAAAAAAATAATCAAAATGACTCCAAATTGTAATACGATGGAAAATGTATTAAGTTGAACACACAGTCAGTCAGAAATGAAAAGAAAATGCTGTAATAAATAATACAATGATATGAAAAGGTACAAACAGTATAAAACGTTCTTTATTAATACTAAACTACAATGTCGGGGCTCGGGTGGGTAGGTACGCTTAAATCCCCCGACTGTGCTGCCACCTTGTCGTGGTAGGGTGGGCTTGCGTGCCCTTATGATCCCCAAGGTTATGCCGGATAGCGCTTCGCATACCAGATAGGCTTGAGGGGGAGGGGCCAGACTAAGAGCGGCACACTCTGAGGAATGTTCACTCCCAGTACCACTCTGATCAGCAGAGCAGACTGGGGTGTGGACGTATGCTCTCAGGGTACGGCGCAGCAGAGGGGCTTTTTTGAGCATTTGTGCGACGAGTTCCGGCGGCTGTAATGTCACGGCTGTCGGGATAGGCTGCGGCGATCGTCGGGCGACCTGTTATCCCGACAGAGTCAATCGAATGACTGGGACCAGGGGCCTTAGCTGGCCGGCCCGAGTGGAATCAACCACAATAAAAAAACGCCCAATGTTGACGTCGTTGAGGTGCCCTTTCACGAGGCCTCGCGCGATGACGTCACGCCTGCTTCGGTGGGTTGGTAGGCGGGGTTTATCGCCTACCCATTAGCGGTCATCCCTGGGATACCTGCCGTCCTCTCAGGACGTATTAGGGTTACCTAGGTGCAGGGGGCACTGCCTGGGTGGACGGTATATATCCCTTATACTCGTGGGAACTATATGTCATTGAATAATAAATCGTTTCTTACCCCGAATGTCGAAGTGAGCTCCGCGAAGGACGGAGATATGAACTCTGCAACCACAACGGACACTGATTTTTCCTTGCCATTGGCAGCTGCTGTGGTAAATACAGCATGCTGCACCAAGGTACCGGAAACCAGAGCTGAAAAGCGCGCGTGTCGCGCGAAACGCCATCGCGAGGGGCCAGAGGAGGTACCGGAGTCAGATAGGGCTCCAAAAGTAAACACAGAGCGGAGAGGCCGCAGAATGTCCCACCAACGGCGCGCACCGGATATGCCCAGGCCAAGTCTCGTCTCCGGGAAGCGGAGCTCCGCATCCTCGAGGCAGAGGCGCTGCCGTGACGTCCCACTATCTCACATTCCCAGTGACTCGGTTACCTACTGCACGTACCGAGCAGAGGGTGCACGAGAAGAGCTCCAGGACCCTATCATTGGAACAGCCTGACGAGGACGAACTCATTAGGCTTACCCGGGCGGGTGTAGATAAAATCCTGAGAGAGGCCGCCAAAAGCAAAAACCTGAAGGGGACCATCTGTAGCGAGATCAAAAAAGCTGACTATGGACTCGTTCCAGGCAATCTCTGCGGACGAGGAAACCCGCCGCCTCATGGCAGATAACAAGCGGATGAGGAGGGAGCTAGCTACACTGAGAGCCGAGGTGACGGCTCTCCGAACGGCCTTTTCGGAGAGGGTAAAGCCTCCCGCACCAGGAACTGGATCTCCTGCCGACCCTCTGCATGTTCCACAGGGTCTGTAAGAAATAGTGGAGGACCTTCAGAGGAACCTCCTAGTCTCCCTGGGCGAAATGATAAACGTACGCCTAGGTGAGATAGAGAAGCGCCTCCCAACGGAGCCAATCCTGAGGCCGCCTCTGGCGGCCGATAGATGGAGAGAGGCGGCAAATAGACTCGCCCAGCGGCCACTGTGGCCGCCGCCGCTGCCAACATCCCCAGGGTGCCTCCCACCGCAACGGCCCTAGAGCCTACCCCGGGTCCCTCCCCGGCGTGAAACGCGCCTGCCGGCCTGCGGCCCAAGTAGGCCAAGGCCCCCCGCGGAAGGCTGCTAGCGCCCCTCCTGGGGCGGACCTCGCCGCCCCCGCCGCTCCTGGCGAGACGACCGACCAGGCGGAAACGCCCTGGTTGCAAGTGGTTGACCGCAAGGCCAAAAAGGCAGCTGCCGCCCCCCAACGGCACGCGCCTTTGGGGCCGCCTTGGTGGGGATCAGGGGAAGCGGGTCCCGTAAAAAAAAAGGTTCGCTTATATTCAATGTTTTAAACATTAAGTGAAGTTAAGTTTTACACGGTGACTAATAACAAGGAGTGATTATGGAACGAACCAACGATAGAATAGTGGAAGGAAAAAGAAATCTGGAACGATTCAAAATTTTAAAATTAAGTGGCCAGGTACCTGTAAAGAGGGTGATAAAAGGGTGCAGTGACGATGAAG
>NW_020654216.1:0-15356 GCF_003589595.1 Hyposmocoma kahamanoa | reverse complement strand
CAGTGACACAAGTGCAAAATCGCGTCGCAAGTGCACTTGGAATCGGCAAAAGAACGGTACACACCATCATACAAGAAAAATATGGGCCTTCCGGCTCTCAAGAAAACGTATTACATACGCCTAGAAAGAGGAAGAAAAGCAAGCCTGTAACAGGTATCGACACGTTCGATGCAGACGCTATTCGTAACCATGTTTATACATATTATACTAGACACGAGTACCCTACTGTGAGTAAATTGTTGGTATCACTTCGAGAGCTTGGCTTATTTACTGGGAGTGCTACCTCACTGATTACAATTTTGAAAAAAATTGGTTTTAAATACAAGAAGTCTGACAAAAGAAATATTATGATGGAAAGACATGATTTAATATTACAAAGAGTTTCATTTTTGAGAGAAATGAATAAAATTACAAATTGGGATAATGTTGTGTTTATCGATGAGACTTGGTTGAACTCAAACCACACAGTACCACAATCATGGACCGACGACACTAAAGCATCCAGCTCGAAAGTGCCAATGGGAAAAGGTGGTCGCCTCATAATTTGCCATGCTGGATCAGCCGGGGGAGGTTTCGTTAATAATGCTTTACTAGCATTTGAATCAAAAAGTACAAAAGAATATCACGAAGAAATGGACGCAAACAAATTTAAAGAGTGGTTTAAAACTTTACTTCAGAACCTCCCCGAACAATGTACAATAATTATGGACAATGCATCGTATCATTCGGTTCAAATAGATCGAGCGCCGACTCAGGCAAATAAAAAGGCTGATTTGGTGGCATGGCTACAGAGGAATGGTGTCGAAGCTGACATGGAGCTATTGAAAGTGGAATTGTTAAGATTAGTGCGAGAGCATAGACCTACAAAACTTAGGTATGAAATTGATGAATTGGCACTTGAGCATGGACATAAAATTATAAGGACACCGCCGTACCACTGTCAATACAATGCTATTGAGTTGATTTGGGCTCAAATTAAAGGTTAATATTTTTGCATTTAATACTGTTATTTTAAATTCGTATATATTAAGACTTATTTTGTACTAGTAGCATATTTTAATAAAGTACAAATGTAAAGAGGTAACATATAAACTTTCGAATTTGTAATATCACTGTGAAGGAACATTACTATTTTACAACAGTGTTTTTTTTTTACAGGCTACGCAGGACGTAATAATACTAAGCCACCGTTCTCCACAAAAAAAATGATGACTTTATTAAAGGAAGCATGTACTAAAGTAACAAAGGAAGACTGGAGAAAGGTGGTGGAAAAAACTAGAAAACTAATAAAAGAAGATTTTGACAGAGATGTTAATATTGATAATTTAATTGAAAACGAGTTAATTATATGGACTGGTGAAACTAGCTCAACAGATGGTTTTGGTTCATCTTCCGATGACGTTGATAAATAAAAAATTCCAATAAGGAGGTCTTTTGTTTTACTTCAGAATTTTGTTATTTACGTACAGGTTATCCTCGTGAACTATGCTAATGTATAACTACAATACAACAACAAGTACAGGTTGCCGTTGTGCTCACTTAAAATACTTACTTATTATTTCTATTAAACTGTATAACGTTTAAATAAATGTTGATTGATATATCTAGAACTGAAAAGCAATGAACAGAAAAAATAACCTAAACGATTACAAACTCCTAAAATTTTTAATCGATTTCTCGTGAGAATCGTTTAAACTGGTTACCGATATTGCAGTTCACATCACTATTTACGTTGCGATGACATGTGTCAAATATGATCTATTATTTTGTGACGACTATAGTGTTGAATTTTGTCAAAGAGTATCAGCACCGTAGTATCGTGGACAGACGTGACAGATTGATTACATAGTTATTTATATTTCATTTATTAAGATTATTAAATATCACGATATTGTTTTTTTCTTGTTATTATTTGTGACGCGCTTTGTCTACGTGTACGTTTATTTGTATTACTTATATCCTTGTAAAAACAAATTTTGTATACTAACATTCTTTGGTGCCGGTCTGGAAGGCCTGATTGATCTGGCGGAATATCTGCGCGTGCGCCTTCTCCATGACGGGTACGACGCTCTCGAAGAGCGCCGCGCGGAACGAGTCGCGCACCATCTCCGACAGCGACTTGGCGATAGACGTGCTCAGACGCTCCATGACGGTCTGGAACGTTACACATGGGTTATTTTACAAACTGTAATACCCAGTGGTTCTAGGTAGGCAAGACGATTCCATAATTGTCAAAAAAGGCCATAGCTTAAAAAGTTAACAAATAATGAAACTCAAAACGAAATATAAAGGGTTTTTCATCAAGAACTTTGTTTTGTAAATCAAAATAAAATAATAAATTTAGATGACAATGCTTGCAATTTTTATCGTATTGAAAAAAGTATGAATGAATATCTGATAAATGTCCACCACGACTACAGTTACAGATATCGATTCTTTCATCAAAGTTTTTAATCACTTTTTGACAAAATGGTGGGTCTCTTTCGGTTAATCACTTCACGAATTTTGAGTTTGAGGGCTGCAATCGATTCGATTGGCTCCGTATAGTCTGTCTTTAACATAACCCCATAAAAAATAATCCAGCGGTATTAAATCACACGATCGAGCTGGACACTTAACGGCTGAAATTCGTGAAATTATGTGATCGGGAAATTTGGTTTGCAATAAATCAATTGTTTCAGTGGCTGTGCAACTTGTGCTGTTGACACTGGGCCGTTTTTTTTTTCGAAAATTCGCCTGGAAATAATAATAATTAAAAAAAATCATTTACCGTAACTTACAATTAACAATTACATATTTGAACTATGATCCCCATACTAGGCTACGCCCGTCTCGTGGGAAGCAAATCAGGTAAGATTAACCGAATAACAAAGCGGCTTATAGCAACAAGAATTAATTTAAAAGGGAGTAATATACAAAAAATAACAAAAAGAAATGCTTATTTGAAAAACAATAAGCAATCACCTAAGACATAACTAATTTTAAGTTGCTTATAATGCGGTTACGGTCAATGGATTACGCTATCGAGAGATGTTAACAACTCAACTCTGGCCTATTATTGATGATATGGGTGATATCCATGTGGTTTCACCAAGACAGTGTCACAAATCACACAGCCACCGAAACAATGAATTTATTGCAAACCAAATCTCCCAATCGCAGTATTTCACGAAATTCAGCCATCTAGATCATGCGATTTATCACCGCTCAAAGAAGAACAAAACAGGGGGTCGATTCAGAGCCTTACGATAACTCTGTTGTCGACCGATTCGATTAGATATCGTACGATTTTTTATATTTTTAGAAACCGAACCGAAATGACGTCACATCCGTAGATTACTCGAGCTTCTCGGCCGGAAAAGGCTACAAACATTATTCAGACACACAGTTATCGGTTGAAAGTTGCCGTTGTCCTATTGTTTACAAAATAAGAATGTAATATGGAAATCTCGTATTATTTGAAATAAAGTCTGGATTTTGTTCAATTTTATTAATTTATTTTAATGCTAGAGTAATCATACCTATATTTAAGATTTTTAAAGTCTTATTAATGCATATAAAAGGATTTTAATTTTTCTTACAATCTATTTCACCGAGTAACTCCGTATACGTTGTTAACCGACTTAAAAAAAAAGGAGGAGGTTCTCAATTCGTCTGCATGTTTGTTTTTGTATGTATGTTACTCGATAACTCCGCCGTTTGTGAACCAATTTTGATGATTCTTTTTTTGTTGGAAAGAAGGTTTCTCAGATGTGGTCCTATTTAAATTTCAAGAAAATATTTCACCTCTAAGGGTGGCAAACTAGGGGATGAATGACTTTTGGGGTCGGTTTTTTTAACCGGAGGTTAGGTTATTGAATAACGATATCGTATCCGAACCCGAATAAACGTTTAACTCGAATGTTCTGAATAGCTCGGAAAGCGCCCTTCGATTCGAGAACGTTATCCAATAGAACGATTCGGTTAAAACATTGCTTATGATAAAACCATATAAGTGACATTTTCCACAAAAAATCTCCAAATTACGTACGTATTGTAAGATAAATCACCATCTTTCAGCGGATAGAACTCTTATTAAGTTTATAGCTTTTTTATTATTGAGTTTCACGTGCAGAAAAATAGTGATTTTCTTACCATAGCTATATAAATCACGTGAGGCGCACTATAAGTTTCCGGAATGAATAAGAAAGAAATACTACAAATGATCAGAAATGAATTTATTGTTTCTCAAAATATTCTCCGTTAGCGTTAACGTTTTTTTTCATACTAATGAACCAATTTTGAAAACATTTATGCCACTCCTCTGTGACAATCTCTAAAACATATTTTTCATACTCTGTCGAAGAGTATGCCCAGGTGATGAAAATCGTTAACCGCGTAATTGGTTCTTAATTTTTGGAAATAAATAAAAGTCACAAGGTACCAGTTCGGGACTGTTTGTGGGATGGCTCATAAGGTCAACGTTGGTCACCTTCAAAAATTCATTTATCTGTCTGGCCGTGTGAGAACTGGCATAATCGTGGTGCAAGATGGTACGGCGTTTACGGTTATTTTTACGGAGTTTGTCAATAACTTCCGGCAAAGAAATGTCGGTCGTGTACCAATCACTATTCACGGTACTGTTGCGAATGATGGAAAAGTTCCAATGAAGAGAACTCCGTTGGAAAATATTTTTATATGTTTTTACGACACAACCACAACGAAAACGTAACAAAGGTCGTAATTTATATTTTTTTTACTTATTTAATATTGATTTATATTTGGTGCCATAGAAAAGTGCGAGGAGAAAAATATATATAGTATGTCGGCACAAAAGTTTAATGGATTCAACGACGTTGACGAGTTTTTGAATCAATTTGAGACCATTAGTACATTAAATAATTGGTCTGATGTGCAGAAGAAATACGTGTTTGCATTGTATTTGGAGGGGCCAGCTCTACAATGGTACAAAACGTATTTTTCTTCATACATGACGTATGATGTGATTGCACAGAAGCTGAGAGAGGAATTTCCCTCACAGATAGATTACGCCCGTGAATTTTATTATAGGCGACAGGGGCCTAATGAATCGCTGATAAGTTATTTTTATAGTTTAGATGAGTTAGCGATGAAAGCGAATATTCAAGATGTTCAGTTTATTAAGCATTTTTTGAAGTCTTTGTTACCCAATTTTAAATGGATGCTGGCTACCAATTTGTATTTATCTAAAGAGGAGTTGAGGAAAACAATTATCCAAGTAGATGATGTATTTAATCACAGCTATAATGTGAGACAAGATATTGTATTGCCAGTAGAGCATTCTTGCTGTTGGCAAACACAGGATGTCTCTGCACCGATAATTAGACCCGAGTCTAAGCAGTCGGAATATTTAGTGCCACAAGCACCAATCGTGCAGCAGGATACGCCAAGTCAAGGGTATTCACGAGCACATAGTAGTGGATCTTCGCCGGGATCTCCTCAGCGTGATTGTCACAAAAGCGCAACTGAACATGTAGAAAATTTGTCTACATTTGATAGGTCTAGCGTAGATAGGGCACCTTTTATATCTGTTTTTATTAATGATGTATGTTGCGAGGCGTTGATGGATACTAATGCTTCAAATTCAGTTATTTCTCGTTATTTTGCGGAAAGGTTGCAGTTGCGTATCGATGATAGTCCAAGTTTTCCATTACGCACAGTGGGTGCAACGCCAATAAATGTGCAGTCGTCCACCAAAGTGTCGTTAATGATTAATGGAAGGGAATATCCTTCGAAGTTGCTGGTTGTAGACGATCTTGAAAAATATTTGGTTCTGGGTCGAGATGTTTTGGAAAAGTGTAATCTCGAGTTGTCAAAAGTGGAAATTGACAATAAAATTTCTTCTTCTAAGTCCATGATAGATATTGGACCAAAGAAAGAAAAGTCTCCTTTGAAAACCGTATCAAAAAGTTTGGATGGCTTCTCGGTTTTGCCAGAGATGATATGTAATGGTTTATGTGAGAGATTTAATAGGACGCTGTTAGGAATGTTAGCGAAATATATAGGAAGCGAACAAAGGAATTGGTGTAGCATGTTACCATTGGTGTGTTTTGCTTATAATTCTAGCAAACATAGCAGTACCGGGGTGTCACCATATATGGTATTGTTCGGTAGGGAATCCTTATGTGCGTCAGATATGGAATTAGGGATTAATTGTGTCAATGTTGCGGAGAACCTGCAAGATAAAATTGCAAAACAAGCAGCGTTGATTGATGTAGTTAAGGAACGAATAGTGAGGGCGCAGATAAAACAGAAGCGAAATTATGATAAGAAGGCAAAAATGGTTTTGTATCAGCCAGGGGACTTGATAATGTTATATTGTCCTAGGAGAATTTCTAATAGGAGTATGAAATTAGCTAGATTATTTAAAGGGCCATATAGAGTAATAGGTCGATTAAGTAGGGTTAATTATATTGTAAGAAAAGTAGATGTAAATAGGAATAGATTGTGTAGGCAGGATCTAGTCCATGTGAATAGGATGAAAAAGTTCTTTAGGAGATAATTTAATGTTTTCTTGTTTTCTATTAGGTTAATTAATCGTTTATGTTTTCTTTTCATGTGGAACCACATTGACGTTATGAGGAATATTTGGAGAAAAATTAATATTTTCCTGTACATGCAGACTTGGAAGGAAGGGAGGAGAAGATACACTATCAAATAGATAACATTTACTTTTGTTTTTCTTATATATTTTTTTAAATTTGATAGATATATTATCCTGTATGTGCGAATAGTTCCTGCTCATCCCTCCAGTTGATCAAGGACTGTCTGCATTCTGGGAAAATATATTTATTTAATTAATTAGACGTCTTTCATATGGGATATATCCCCATCCCATATGTATGTTAGGACATGTAGTTAGGATATGTTGTTAGCGTTATATGTGGGTTGGTTCTTGTTGTTTAAGGATATTAAGAGGACTGTTTCGTAACCCTACGCCAAAATTATGTAAAAAAGTGAAATAAAGTATAAAATTGAAGATTATTATAGTTTGAGTTTATAGAAATGCCTCTCGCAATGCATCTGAGCTACAGCCCTCTATTATAGTACAAATATTGTAAAAAAAAAAGCAACAATAGGTACGTGTCCAGTTTTATTTAAAAAAAAGCAGCAATCGTCCGCTTAGAGGCACTTTGCACGCGTGCCACTTTGGTTGGTTTCGGCTCATCTCGAAAGCTCGATTGCTGCTTTGTTTTGGGATCGTAACTATAAATCCATGTTTCGTCACCTGTTACTATGTCCCACACTAAATTTGACGCCCCTTCGTTGAACCTGGTAAGCATGGCATTGCACCAAGTGACGCGATCGGTTTTTTGACCCTCAGTCAAATTGTGTGGGATCCACCGAGAGCACAGCTTTTTCACACCCAAATGTTTGTGTAGTACTGATTGTATTTGACTCTTGCCTATGCCTAAAAATGCCCGAATCTCATGGTATGTGACATGCTTGTCTGTTTTGATCATACGGCGCACAGCATCGATGTTTTTGTTGTTCACAGCAGTGGACGGGCTACCATCACGAAATTCGTCACTGAGATTCACATGACTGCGTTTAAATTCCGCAAATCAGCTATAAATAGTCGTTTTGCAGGGTACTTCATCGCTAAAGGCAGTTCGAAGTCGAGCGAAGCTCCGCTGAGCTGTTAAATTGCACTTAAAGTCGAAGAAAATCATATTAAAAATGTTCACGAGTTAAATCCATGGTGATGTAGACAACCAATTTCTAAAATGATGCCACAATGTAAAAACAAGTGGCAGTCAGATGAAATAAACTGTATTCTACAGCCAAAGAGTTCCATTTTCAAATGTTGTGATTACTTTTTAAATATTGTGTATGTAAGTGGCCAGTTCCGGAAACTTATAGTGTGTCCTATGTAAAGACTTTATGTTTAAAATGTCAATTATGTGGTTTTACCTTTAAACATACTACGATATTGGGTTTTATTTTCTTATTACCTGTGTAACAAATATCGATACTGATAAATTTCCACAAAATATTTATGATTAATTAGGTCACGTAGTGGGCGAAGTTTGTCAAAAAGTTTATAGGCAATGGTTAAGTGGCTTATAGCAACATAACCACATTAAAATGCTTCCTTTATAAAAATGAATTACGGCATTATTGAAACATTATGTACTTAGTTACATATCGCACAGCTATTACAATAGTGTTGTAACTCAAAATATGTGAAATTCACGATTATACTCCTGCTGAACGTAAAATGTTTAGTCTCTACGCGTCAATACAACCATCATTGGAATATTGCGAGAAACAATTAAAAGACATCCATTTAACTCAATATGAGGCAAACTATTTGTGAGCTAGTTCTGGACAAAACAGCCCTTACTAAAAATATGAAATTGTTATTTCCCTTGTATTTTGACATTTAAACTATTGTTTAAATGCCTGTAATAAATGTTAATCTGTACATACATTTAAATAATCTTTCACGGGAAGTGAGTAATTCGTTTTTCATCGATTCTAAAAAAATGCAGCCTTTGAGTTCATACACTTGTTGCGAACGCAACAGAATTTTTGTAATAAAATTTAATATAACTTTCAAATCTGTAACTAAACGCTTTTCAAGGGCACGTTACGTAAGCGTCTATTTTGAACCAATCAACTAACACCACATACATGTTATTTCATCCCTAACACAATTTAACGAACTGTTTATATGAACTCAAAAAGGTCAAAAGAGACGTTCACGTTTGAAATGTACTTCTATAAGAAACCACCACTGTTTAGCGATCAAAGGCACTGCTCCTGTAAACCAGCTACCCATTGCTAATATATTACAGTCAACTTAAATCGTCTTTGAATTTTACGAGCTCGTCGAGATCCTCATCGTCTTCTACTTGGGTCTGGCGGCTGCAACTACTGTGTTAAGAGTCCGGTATGACAATTACCTTGCTGGTGGCCAGCTTGTCGATGTTGTCGCGCAGCAGGTGGTCGGTGGCCGTGAGCTTGGAGGCCAGCTCGTGCTGCAGCGCGGCGGCCAGCGGCTCCAGCGCGCGCGCCGCGCCCAGCCCGGCCGCGGCCGCGGCGCGCGACCCCGCCGCCTCGCCGGCGCGCGCGATTCGCTCCCAGCTGGAGGTTACATGGTTCTGGGTCTAAGCACAGCCCGGACACTCCGTACGACGGTCGGAAGCCCTTTACCTACTACGCAAATGTGTGAAGTGGCAGGGTTCACCGATCACTTTCTTTTACGTGGTCAGAGCCGAATCTGTTGTCTATAATCATTGACTTACAAATAAATGGACGACGGGTCTAATACAAAAACCATGAAAAAAATGTCCCAAGTCAACCTATTTAAACTTAGTGATATGTAAAGGAATATGAAAAAGCTAAAACGTTGAATTTAAATTGTAATGTCATCGCAGTGCTGCCTAATTTTGCTTGCTTTGCTGTCAGTCGAACAAACGAAGACTAAAGCGTGAATGACGCTCTGTATACGATTTTAACGCCCTATAAGTTCGGACACTTTTTAGCGCGGCCCCGACATCCATATAATTGTAAGTCAATGTCTATAATCCTATTAATAGAATCCTAATAATTACTCTTGTTTATTACGTATTTATATCAATTATATTTTTCATTAATTCAGTGGGTATTAGAATAATCCTGAAGGTTTATGTAAATACAAAAAAAAATTAAACCACCTACAATGTTATAAATTGCGTGTCCAACTTTATAATTACTTAGTTAGGTAATAATTATATTCACTACCTCTTTATCGGCAATATAAATTGAAAATTCGAGAACCCTTGTCTACTAATTTACTTCTCACTATATTGATATGACAAAATTTGTATTATATATTACTCTGCACTAAATAAATGTAGAAAACAATAACTGAATGAGTCTCAGACATACGTTTTTTTATTTACCTCGTTTCATCTTTAGGTACTTTATAAATATAAACTGGGATTATCTTCATAACTAGATATTTATTTTGTTTTTCACATATTCGCTTATGGAGGCTACTTCTAGATCTGCCAAGATGTTCTTCTTTTTTTTATCATATTTTTTAAAATATATTCTATACACAAATCTATATTCATTCAGCCAGTACTTCTACTCATAGAGTAGAGCCTAGACTACAATATACAACCCGTTATAAACAGTAACGAAAAATGATGTTATATACTAACGTACAAGTTTCGTAATGAATAAATGAAAACTACACTCCCGGACACATAATTCGAGCCACCTCGCATCAGTATTAAATGCCTTAAGTTTAAACACTGTTCGATTGATCAAGATAGTTGATCAATCGATCAGTGTTCTTTAGATTCTAGTTTCAAAATTGCGTAGGATAGTTCCTACGCAATTTGGAAACAAGAATATTAAAAGTCTTTTCCATAAGTCCTTTTAGAAAATTCGGACTTTCAAAACCGGGGGAAATCTTTTCTTCGTTGATACTATGATATAGTGGCTCGAATTATGTGTCCGGGAGTATATATTCAAATATCAAAGCCGTCTCAGCGCGATAAGGCTCGCCGACAGCTTAGTTGTCGTTCTGTCAATGTGCGGAGCGTGGTGCGGTATCTAAAGCTAGGGAGGGGCGGAGTGTGACCGTTCTCGTTACTGTTTGGTCTCTGGTCTAATGGAGCAACCGCTTATGCCTCTTTAGTACATTGTATATTAAGGACAGTAAATAGTTTATTAGAAGCCCGAATCTGGAGGCTGAGGGCTTTAATAAGTCGAGGGTTTGTGATTTTTGCCGCCCGTGCTACATACAATGTTTTTCATTACATCTGCGAGAAAATAGATGCAAATATAATTTATACTTTCTGAGAATAAATACCGCTTCACAACACAGCATTTACGGATTTTAAACAGATTGCCAGCTATTCTTAGATAGACAATGAAGAAAAATGTTATAATAGGCACAGACGCACGCAGCTACAATGTTTTAGATATAAAATAAATAATTTCCAAATTCTGAAAATACTGCAGAATTTTAATTCACAAATGTTGAATTTTTTTATACGTCAAATTTAAGCGAAATATGCGTTCAGGTTTTTCGAGAATTAAAACTTTTTGCTTAATCTTGACGTAAAAAACCCATAGGACGATAATGTAATGAAAAAACCTGTGGGCGTAATTTAAGACGTTATGGTCGACTTTGCCTGCATGTCATGACACTGTTTACAAGCAAGTGTGGTCAAAAGTTAAAATGTACCGGTTGAAAAACCGTAAAAAGGAATAATTTGTTAGCGTTACAATACATTATCGACTACGTCAAGAAAGGAAAGTTGATCGCTGCTTTTGTGTGCAATTTGGTAACTTTAGAAATCTAATCAATGCAAGTACTGTGTTGTAGCAGCAGTTGCAGGCTTTTTTACGACATTTCTATACGGATATATAGTAGCAGTAGAGCTCCTTGAGAAAGAGTGTGTCCAGGAAAGTACTGCCACCTTTCCTATTTCTACCGCCAAGGGGTCACGTGAGCATTACTGCGTTCCAGCTTTGAAGGGTAAGGGTGCAATTACAGGTACTGGGGATTTTTCAACTAACGTGTCAGGGTGACGGCCGCAGTGGCAGTGTCCCTCGAGATCTTTACGATTTAAAGCTCTGAGCGGCACTGTAACGGTTATGGACATTCAAAAAAAACAAGCACAATAAAAACACAATAGCGAATATTGAACGAGGATCCCGAAAAGTAAACGAAGAGGTGGCTCACCCGTCCTGCAGCGCGCTCTCGATGGCGGCAGTGGTCCGGGCGGCGTGCTGCGCCAGCGCGTCGTCCAGCAGCTTCCGCGGCGCCTGCACGTCCTGGCGCAGGGCGCGCAGGTCCCGCGACTGCTGCAGCAGCAGGTCGCACAGCTTGTCCAGCTTGTGCTCCAGCGCCTCCAGCCGCAGGCGCTCGCCGGCCGAGGGGGCGGCGCCCGCGCCCGGCCCGAGCCCCTCCTCGCTGCCCGCGCGCTCCACTGCGAAGCGCGCCCGCGAGTTACGACGGCAAAGCGGGGCCAGAGCTCCTTTCGAGCAAGCCTCCGCTGGCAATCGATACTCGATTTAATTATTATCATACATGCATGAAGTCGTAGTCCGGTTGATAGGGACTCGCGAGAGGAATAAATGTGGGCCGTACAAATATTTCTCCCGGCACGGGAATCGAACCCGGGACCTCTGCGTGGCAAGGTATCCGTTCGACCACGGAGGCAGTTAACTACTATTCATTCGTAACGCAGATAATCCTAAGAATAATAAGTAATACTACGGATTGCCCTTTATAAATACATTTATTCACATTATCGCCGTAGGGCCCCTTTAAATTACACTCTTGTAACTGCCGCGCCTCTACTAATTTTCATACAATACAGCAGAAGTGCTTAGTTTGCGCCGTACGTGTGCCAACAGTACGTGAAGTTCCACATACTTGAGCTAAATCCGCCATTTTTGTTTCGTACGTTATGGTCGTGTCAATTACTTCGCGCAAAATCTACCGTGACGGGTTAAAAATATAAGTAGAAACTCCACTTATATTACTCTTAATACCCTTTCGTGTGAAACTGATCTCTCATGGATTTTCGTCATCCAAATTAGCAGAGCTGTATAATATAAATAACCTTTAAATAATAATTGATCTTTTACGCATAATGGATAATTTTGATTATTACTGTATAAGATCTAGTGACTCACCAGCGGACACGTTAAGGGAGTTATTAAGTGACTGGCTGCTAGACTTGTCGCTGGAGGCCTTCCGTTGGTTGGCTTCTGTGATCTGCGCGAGAGATATCTGCGGCCACGAGGTGTCGCTGCCGCTGTGCGTCAGTTTGCCGCCAGACGTCTCAGCGAACAAAGTGCCGCCGCCGTAAACGGGGTCTGTGCCGTTCTGTATTACTGATGACGAATCTTCTTCTGCTACAGGCGTTTGGCTCGACTCGTCCTCCTTCAAAGTATGTTAGTAATATATTGATAGGTTTCCGCGATTGTTAGACATTCGAAATGATACTATTTTATCGGATCTAAATCGCGTATATTATACTTTCGAACCCTTTACAGGTACCATGGTCATGGCTGATACCAAATACAGAATAGAATATAAACCGCTTATTGCAACGCCACAACACAAAAATACGCAGAAATAAAAATTGACAAAGCAAAAGTACAACAAAAAAGAAAATATAACGAAGCATACAAATTAAATTTTTAGTAGCCAAAATAATTTTATTATTGACATTGAATCACTTACAGTCAAATAATAGTTTTATTCCATAGGTCCAATTTTTACACTTGAAAATGTTATTTTTTAGACTACTGTTCGTTCACTGTGCTCTCTTCTCTGAGAAGAACGAGCAAGAAAAAAGAGATTGCTCTTTTCAAATAAACTTAAATGCTATGGGAATACACTTTGAATAATATTTGCGTGGAATCCAGACTCATGTTGTCTTTCCATACATCTTTATCTAAGATATAGTCTTTTGTAATATGACTTTTCAATTAAAATACTTTTAATGTAAGTTTTAAACTTAGGAAATAATAATCTTAATATATGCTTCGGGATCTTATTGTAAAAACGTATAGTTCCCCATAAAAGAATCGTTTACCTTAGGTAAGCGAAATGGTACCATGAGTTTGGACTTGGTTCTAAATAAGGTTAATATTATGGATATCCTCTTTCTTAATGAAATTATGTATATTTTTACGGGCATACTAAATATTTGAGTAAATGTACTGTGATGCCACAGTCATGATACCAGTAATTACAGCAAAGTGGCTGTGGCGTGTTCAAAATGATCCAGGCAATGGCAGAGCCGAAATTAGGCTTTGACGCTGGTTGTCAGTGGACATAGGCGATTTAGATGTGAAAAAAATAGTTTCATTTTCAATGTTAGTAACAGTTGACAGTCTTTAAGAGACCGGTGGTAGTCCACGGTTGTTTCGCGACTCACAAGTTGACATCTTTAAACTTACGTAGATTGTCATCTTTAATATAAACGTCTGTAGTTTCTATGGTCAGTAATAGCGATAGGGAATGACTATTTATTGTGTTGACGTCACTTGCTAAATAAAGCTTACCAGATGTGGTTTGTAAATGTCGTCATTGTGCGACATGATCTGCTGGACTTCGCGGCTGGGGCTGGAACCGCCTGAGGTCAGCTTGCCGTCGTCTCTCGGGTCCCTCACGTCGCGAGGCTCGCACAAGGCACCTAGTCCCGCGTTGAGGGACACGCGCGTCGAGGACGAGCCCATGTCGGGAGTGGCAGAGAGAGGAGGGTCGTCTTCGTCGCGTTTGCCAGGTGAGCTGAAATCGATAACACTTTTTAAACTCTCACTGCATTACTTTATGTGCCTTATTCCAGCGGGACCATGGTCGAGTTTTTGAAATTTGACTAGTCAGGTAAAAAGTCGCCATTTCGACTAAATCTAAGTCGCAAAAAAACTAGGTTTGGTCGGTCCACCGTTCAAAAATTAGGGTCGTTATCATTATCATTGACTTACAATTATATGGACGTCGGGTCCGCGCTAAAAAGTGTCCGCACTTGTAAGGCGCTAAAATCGTATACAGAGCGCCAAACTCCGCTTTAGTCTTCATTTGTTCGACTGACAGCGCGATACTGCGATGACATTACAATTTAAATTTCGAATAGGTTGACTTGGGACATTTTTTTCCGTGGTTTTTGTATTAGACCCGTCGTCCATTTATTTGTAAGTCAATGGTCGTTATCATAAATCGGTTGTATCTTTTTTTTGAGAGGCCGTGGTAGGTAGGAGGTAAATGTAGGTCAAACCATTATTTACTTATTTATTCATTTGCATTAAGCTAACAAGAGGACTACAGTCTTTTTTAGATGGATTGTTAAATGAACACCAGTACAATTAATATTTTTAACCGACTTTCAAAAAAGGAGGAGGTTCTCAATTCGACTGTTTTTTTTGCATGTGAGTTACGCGATAACTCCGGTATTTGTGAACCGATTTTCATGATTCTTTTTTTGTTGGAAAGAGGGTACCTCCATAGTGGTCCCATTTCATTTTGAAGAAAATCATCCACCTCTAAGGGTGGCAGATCACGCATGAACATTAATTTTTATAAATAGCGCCTAAATTTTACTTAAGGAGCAATTATTTTGATGGTTGGTTTTACTATTCTCCAATTCAAGGCGTTTTTCTCTCTCAATATACTTTGAGTAGTGAGAATCGATTTTTATTATCTCCAGTGTCAAGTCCTGTATAGTGGCGAACTATACAGGATATATATTTTAAAAAAACTTGGCAAATAGATATAATTCCACGTACTTTTGAGGTCGGTTTTTTTAGTACTCTGTACTGATTAAATTTATAATGTTAACTTTAGTAAATGAATTATAATTATTATATAGTATAGT
>NW_020654215.1:0-14082 GCF_003589595.1 Hyposmocoma kahamanoa | reverse complement strand
CGAATAAATAAGTTTAAGTTACTACATTGGAGTTTTTATTCTTAAAAACTCAGAAGCGGGGACTACTCAAGCCCACACGAGGTAAGTCTCATGTTCGGACTTTTTTTTGTTTTTGTTTTTCAATTTCTATTGAATTTTATTACAATCATAGCTTGCGCTTACACTACGAGTTACGTTAAATATTTAACCATTATAATTATTAAGAAAAAAAAATACATAATAGGTTATGAATATTTTGAATTTTTTTTTATGGACACGTGTAGTAAATGAAAGCACAACGATTGTATTAAGTGTTTGTTTTCTAAAGTGTGTGACCATGTGCGTCATTAGTTGGGCCATGTGTGTCTATTAGTGGGTGGCCACGTGTGTCACTGTAGCCTGCTCATGTATATTTAGTGATTAGTGGCCATGTGTGTCTATTAGTGGGTGGCCACGTGTGTCACTGTAGCCTGCTCATGTATATTTAGTGATTAGTGGCCATGTGTGTCGCTATAGCTGGACCATGTGTGTCACTGGCTGGACTATGTATGTCCATGCGCGACTATGTATGTTGCAGTAATAACCCGATGCATTTATTTAGTATATTTTTTTTTAATTATTATTACAAATGGTTATACCTTATATGTAGGTATAATATAGTATACTACAGCTCATAATGCTTATTTAATCTTAATTTTAACACTATTTAACTTCAAAAAAAACATTTTTTTTCCTTTTTAGCTCATATCGATTGAGGAGCTTTAACGTTACATTACTTTACAATTATTTGAAGCTATCTTTCTTAAATTAATAATTTTTATGAAACAAAAGTACATAACACAGTTATAAATCGATTTAATTCGATTTAAATATTAGTTTATTGCTAATTTCGAGCTAAATGCGTTATGTCATTATTACTTTTACTTATACCTGAATTTGTTTTTACGGTTCGAGAATGAGCTCCGGTACAATGAGAGGCCGTGGCAGAAAACGAAAACGGGCTGCTACACCTTCGCCATCACACGGCCCCAAGGCAACTACTTCGGCATCATGGGTAGTCGAAGAAGTTGAAGATATCCCGAATATAGCACCACCAGAAACACCAGTGCCGTCCTCTACACCACTTGATGTAGGCATGTCAGCATCAGGGCTATCGGCTAAAGAGGTACTCAAACTTATTTCACTTTTACAAAATGATAAAGAGAAATCTACTAGGTTGAATAATAATCAACTTAATAATGTAATTCCTGAGTTTGACCCATCTAGCAAAAGCCAAAGTGTTGATAGCTGGATTAAAAAGGTCAATGAGTGTACTAGCATTTACGAATGGGACGAGAAGCAAACCATACATTTTGCTCTGCAAAAATTAACTGGTCTAGCGAGAAAATGGTTTGAAGCTTTGCCATCAGTAGTTTATAATTGGAACGAGTGGCAGACAAAGTTACGAAGAGCTTTTCCTAATGAGCAGAATTATGGTCGGCTTCTCGAAGAGATGCTTGCTCGCACAACACGTCCCAACGAAAATTTACGAGAATATTTTTACGACAAACTTACGCTATTAAATAGATGTGAAGTTGTGGGAAGGAAAGCTGTGGATTGTGTAATCCATGGTATTACAGATAAATCGGTAAGAAACGGTGCGCAGGCCTTAAATTGTGAGGAGCCAGAGGATTTGTTGAATTATCTTAGTTTTCAACGTGTTTCTGATGTTCCCATGCATATTAGGAGACGGTTTGATGGTGCTCCGGGAATCCGGCCAACTAGTAACTTTGCATCTTCGTCCAGCGAAAGTACAATCACTTGTTTCAATTGTAGAGCTAAAGGGCATTCTTTTTACAACTGTCCGAAACCCATTATTAAGTGTCAAAAATGCCAGAGAGTTGGCCATGATACCCCAACTTGTAAACAGGATCCATTGACTATTCGCACTGAGAAAAAGTCGGACCCTGTTATTGAACGAAAAACTTTGACAATTTCCACGTCTAACAATGGCAATGACAAATTTTATAAAAAAGCCGTTATCGATGGTCAAAATTTTGTTGCTTATGTGGACTTTGGAAGCGAGTGTAGTTTGTTGCGTGAGTCTGATGCTCGTAAATTAAACTTGTCGAGAATTTGTACTGGATTACCTGCGATTAAAGGTTTTGGTAATAGTTCCGTTATGCCTATTTATAAAAGTATTACTTCATTAAAGTTAGACGACGTTGAGGCTAGTATTGAAGTGCTGGTAGTTAATGATGAATTCATGCAAACCCCTTTACTTATTGGCCAAAATTTTACGGAACTCCCGTTTGTAACAGTCATGAAGGACAATTCCAAATTATTTTTCTACAAAAGTCCCAGTAATCTTCAGACCCAAAATCTTAATGTCAAATTGTTGGTTTTAAATCCCTCGCAAGTTGAAAAAATTGGTTTGGTTGAAGTATATACTGAAGATCCTTCATTCTCCAGTGACATATATGTGGACGGTTATATTTGTGGTGAGCCAGGTAAAGAATTTCATTTGCATCAGGGTGCTTACTCCATTAAATCTGGAAGGGGCCATCTAGTCGTGACTAATTTTGCGAATGATCCTTTTGTGTTGGAGTCTAACACAATTTTAGCCAGAGCAACTGCATTCGTCGAAAAAAGGGTTTGTCACGTTAATAGGATTATGAGGGATGTGTCGGTATGGGAACCACTTCGTAGGGCAGATATCAAGGTGGGCCAGAATGTTAGTGATACAGTAGTAGATAAATTGCATAACCTCTTACAATCTTATCGTGATTGTTTTGCAATGGGCCTCGCCGAAATAGGATGTGCAGAAAATGTTGAAATGACTATCGATCTGACAGACGACAGACCAGTTGTATACCGACCCTATAGACTATCACATTCTGAGAGAGAACAAGTACGCAATGTAATTAATGACTTACTAGAAAACGATATCATCCAAGAATCTAATTCCGATTATGCAAGCCCAATTTTGATGGTAAGAAAAAAAGACGGGCGAGCCACGCTTGTGCGTTGACTTTAGGTCGTTAAATAATAAGACTAAAAAGGACTGTTTTCCCCTTCCCTTGATTGATGACCAATTAACCAATCTCAGTGGTAATTCTTACTTCACAACTTTGGACCTTGCTTCAGGTTATTACCAGATACCTATGACTAAAGAAAGCCGGCGCTTTACCGGTTTCGTAACACCAGACGGTCATTATGAATTTAAAAGAATGCCATTTGGTCTTGCGAACGCCCCGGCAGTCTTCCAGAGGGCAATAAATAGAATGCTCGGTTCAAAGCGCTTTGAATCGGCACTCGCGTATCTGGACGATATTCTTGTGCCATCTGTGGACCTGGAGCAAGGACTTCAAAGGTTGGAAGACGTTTTAAAACTTTTACGAGAGAACAATTTTACCCTCAAACTTTCTAAATGTCGATTTTTCGACAATACCATCAACTATCTTGGTTATGAGATCTCTGCTATCGGAATAAGGCCTAATGAGCACAAAATATTAGCGGTTAAAGAGTTTCCCGTGCCCAAAAATATTCACGAAGTTCGCCAATTTCTAGGCCTAACAAGCTATTTTCGAAGATTTGTAAGAGGATACGGTGAGATCGCTAGACCTCTTACAAACTTGTTGAAAAAGAATGCCCCCTTTCTATGGGAAACCCCCCAGTCACAAGCATTTACCCATCTGAAAAATAAATTGGTGGAACGACCAATACTGTCACTTTATAACCCCAAACTCGACACTGAACTCCACACAGATGCCAGTGCTCTTGGAATAGGTGGAATAATACTGCAATGGCAAGAAAACCCACGCGTTTTAAAACCGGTTGCTTATTTCAGTCGACAAACTACTCCAGAAGAACGTCACTTGCATTCGTACGAGTTGGAAACTCTAGCTATTGTCAGTTCTCTTAAGAAGTTTAGAGTTTACCTATTGGGGATGCCTTTTAAAGTAGTAACCGATTGCCATGCCCTCAGAACAACTCTCACCAAACGTGACCTGGTGCCTCGTATAGCCAGATGGTGGTTACAAATTAGTGAGTTCACATTTGAGATAGAGTATCGGCCTGGTACTCAGATGGGTCATGTCGATGCCCTCAGTCGAAATTCCAAATTAACTGAAGTCATCGACGATTCTCGCTACACAGTTTACCACATAGAAAAAGAGAACTGGTTGCTTACATTGCAAATGATGGACCCCGATATTTCGCGAATAGTTAGAATCCTTAAACATGAGAACGACGAAGAATCGAAAGAAATTAAAAAGAATTATGTCATTCGAGATCACAAACTTTATAGGAAAATCGATGATAGGTTGCGTCTATTAGTCCCTCGCAATGCAAGGTTTCAGGTTTGTCGGTTCAATCACGATGACATGGGACATCTAGGTATCGCAAAAACAACTGACCGGATTCAGTCACTCTTCTGGTTCCCAAAGATGCGCCGATTCATAAAAAAATATGTAGAGTCTTGTTTGGAATGTGCTTATAACAAAGATAGCGCCGCCAGGCATAAGACGGGTCATTTGTTTCCAATTAAAAAGATAAATATTCCATTCCACACTCTCCATATTGACCATCTTGGTCCTTTTATGAGAAGCAGAAATGGAAATTCTTACATATTGACGATTGTTGATGGCTTTACGAAATATTCTTTTGTGAAACCCGTGAAGACCACAAAAACAAAATGCACGTTAAAAGTTCTTGAAAATATTTTCTACGATTTTGGGTTGCCTTCTCGAATAATTTCTGATCGTGGCACCTCGTTTACGTCTGCAGCTTTCAAAAGGTTTTGTGACTTTCACGGTATAAAACACACCCTAAATGCAGTTGCATGTCCTAGAGCGAACGGTCAAGCAGAACGTTATAATCAAACTATATTGGATTCCTTGACTAAATACAACATATTATGTAATGATGAACGCGCCTGGGACATGCGCCTCGGTAAATTACAATGGAGCTTAAATAACACTACTAACGCTACAACCCAGAAAACTCCATCAGAAGCCTTGTTCGGTATGAAACTTCGCGATAGCCTCGCCAATAAGCTTGATATTGATACAAATGTTGAACCTGAAAATTTGAAGGATTTGAGGGATGAGATTGGTGCCAATATTCAGGCCAGTCAAGATAAACAAAAACGTCAGCATGACGCTGGCCGTGCTCCCGCGACTGTTTATAAAGAAGGTGATCTAGTCAAGATCACAAGAACTAATTTTTACAACAAGGGTAACAGTACAAAACTTTTGTCAAAATTTGTGGGTCCTTATAAAATTTTAGAAGTACTGGGAAACGATAGGTACAAAATTACAGAAATTCCAGGGTTTAGCAAAAAGAGAAAGTCGTATCAGAGCGTTATTGCAGCAGACAGAATAAGACCTTGGATAAAAATTAGTTCTGGTGATCACAAATCTTATGACTCTTCAGAAACAGAACCTTCTGATAGTGAACAAGATGAGGATGACATTCCTCTGTCTGAGTTGCAGCGTCGTAAACAAACGACAGCCAATAATTAATGACTGTGCCGTACCGAGTGTCATGATTGATTTATGTTGTGAAATTTATTTATCAATTTAATATTTAAGCAATCGTAATATAAAAAGAAAATGTTTCTTTATTTTACAAATAATTATAAACATACTAGTACGAAAACTTAAATTATACAGTTGTAGATTTGTAGTATCTAACGAGTAAATGTTACCACTTAAATTTTGTGAAATGTTGATAATGTAAGTATATTAATTAATCTCTACTTTCTCTGATTTCAAAACTGTATTTGGTTTATAAATTTATTGTTCGTAATGTATTTAAATATTCCTTATTTACACTTTCCGTTTATTCTATACTGTAAAATGTACTCAATATTTATAAACCGTGCACCGGGTGGTGGCACTAAGACGGATGGCCGAGTGTCATGATTCCCTTAATTTTAAAGAATATATTCTAGTTGCATATTATTTTTGGCGCCATAAGTATTATTTTTATGTACTTGTGGCGCCGCTGATGCTCGAATTTGATTGTTTGTTATACTGACCAATCAAAAGCGAGTATCCATTGGAGGGAAAAGAAGTAGGGGTAGAAGGGAGGAAAAAAGAAAAATGCGGTGGCGGACAGTCTTGTGGGCTGCTCGTTCGAAAGAAGTCGAATATAAAAGTAGATTATTAAATTAAGTAATTAGGAAAAATAATTAGTGAACAGAAATTGTAAATTTAAAATTGTAGATGTTTCTACGAAGTGATAACGAATAAATAAGTTTAAGTTACTACATTGGAGTTTTTATTCTTAAAATTTATTTGATTTTTTTGAATTTACAAAACGTGGATTCTCAAATCTTTGAATTACGGCAGTATTTGGTTTCACATACAAATAAATTTTATTATTAGTGGAATATTATTATAATAACAATAAATATCTGTTCGAAAGCGTCTAACGCTACGAGTAGTTAAAAACAGCCGATTTTTACACTCTTCCTTCTACTTTATTGCACGAAAGGGTCTATGATGTGACCCTTTTATTATGTAACACCATTGTGGAATGCAAATAAAGGTTATTGTATATTGAACATGGAATGGAAAAAATATTGGAAGAACATTACAAAATAGAAAAAAAAACCTATTTATTTTTAATATGATAAAAGAATAACCCAACACTACGCATGTGATAATTTTCATAGTAAAGCTTTATCGCGAATTGCTAAACGAACGCATCTAAGATCAAGCAAAATACTATTATGTTATCTAAGGCTGCCAACAGATTGACTGCGTGTTTGCAGTTAATGCGTGAAGTCGTTATCAACTTCATGCAGCCGAGACCATGACTGCATGAAGTTGATAACGACTTCACATTATTATGCATTAACTGCATGCAGTCGATCTATCGATTAGTTCACAAGTTGAAAGTCACGAGCGAGCTAGGGAACGAGTTATGCTCGGAGTTTCTTTGAAGGAAGGTACGGAACGAGGTTATCCGACAGGGAACTAAGCTCGACGACATAGATGGTAGAATAAGCAAGCTGAAGTGGCAGTGGGCTGGCTATATCTGTCGAAGAACCGATAACCTTTGTGGGAAGCGAGTTCTTGAGTGGAGACCATGGCTCGGCAAACGTAGTATAGGACGCCCTCTGGCCAGACGGAGTGACGATTTGCGAAGGCCTGCTGGCAGCAGATGGATGCAACGTGCTGAGCTACTACATGGGGCGCTCTATAAGTTTCCGGAATGAATGAGAAAAAATACTATAAACGGTCACAAATGAATTTATTGTTTCTCAAAATATTCTCCGTTAGTGTTAATGCACTTTTTCATACGAATGAACTGATTTTGAAAACATTTATGCCATTTCTCCGTGACAATCTCTGAAACATATTTTTCATACTCATCGAAAGCCTCTTCAGGTGATGAAAATCGTTGACGGCGTAAATGGTTCTTAATTTTTGGAAATAAATAAAAGTCACAAGGTGCCAGGTTGGGACTGTACGCGAGATGGCTCATAAGGTCAACGTTGTTCACCTTCAAAAATTCATTTGTTTATCTGGCCGTGTGAGTTTATTATCGTGGTGCAAGATGACACGGCGTTTACGTTTATTTCTTCGGGAGTTTGTCAATAACTTCCGGCAAACAAATGGTCGTGTACCAATCACTATTCACTGTACAACGATTCTCCAAAGCAACAGTAGCCACGTGTACAGTATTATTAAAAAAAAATAATCATCCGCTTAGAAGCACTTTGCACGCGCGCCGCTTTGGTTGGTTTCGGCTCATCTCGAAAGACCCATACGCTCGATTGCTGCTTTGTTTTGGGATCGTAACTATGAATTCACGTTTCGTCACCTGTTATTATATCCCACACCAAATTTGACGCCCCTTCGTTGAATCTGGTAAGCATGGCATTGCACCAAGTGACGCGATCCGTTTTTGAGCCTTCGTCAAATTGTGTGGGATCCACCCAGAGCACAGCTTTTTCACACCCAAATGTTTGTGTAGTATTGATTGTATTTGACTCATGCCTATGCCTAAAGATGCCAAAATCTCATGGTATGTCGTATGCCTGTTTGTTTTGATCATACGGCGCACAGCATCGATGTTTTTGTTGTTCACAGCAGTGGACGGGCGACCATCACGAAATTCGTCACTGAGATTCACACGACCGCCTTTAAATTCTGCAAACTAGCTATAAATAGTCGTCTTGCATGGTGCTTCATAGCCAAAAGCAGTTTGAAGCTGAGTGAAGCTCCACTGAGCTGTCGTAGAAAATCATACTACGAAAATTTTCACGAGTTAAATCCATGGTGATGTAGACAACCAATTTCTAAAATGACGCCACAATGTAAAAGCAAGTGACAGTCAGATGAAACAAACTGTGTTCTACAGCCAAAGAGTTCCATTTTCAAATGTTGTAACTACTTTTTAAATATTGTTTATGTAAGTGGTCAGTTCCCGAAACTTATAGTGCGCCCTATGTATAGACTGTTGATGATGAACCGATCTCGGCTGCATTTTCGACTGCATGCAGTTAATGCGTGAAATCGTTATCAACTTCATGCAGTCGAAGTCTCGGATATTACGGTGATTTTTAACCAACTGCTAGATAGGAGAATTGCTATTCACTACATTCATAAGTGATAAATATAAATTAGTAATTACAGATTTCACCAAGTTCTTAGGTTTTCGCGATTGTTACACATAGGAGTAAGTTACCCCACCCCACTAGTTACCCTATATAAGTAAGTTATCAAAACGGCTCGGCTCTGCAGTGTACGCGATTAAAAAAATAAGGAAACTTTCGGACGTCGAAACCGCTAGATTGGTTTACTTCAGCTACTTTCACAGTCTAATGACATACGGAATTTTGGTTTGGGGTAATGCCGCCGATATCATTAGAATCTTTGTCCAGCAGAAACGTGCAGTTAGGGCAATTTACAATCTGGGCCCCAAAGTATCTTTGAGAGATAAGTTCAAGGAAATTAACATTCTTACACTAGCCTCACAGTACATTTATGAAAATGTAATTTATGTTAAAAGGAATAGTAATTTCTTTATGAAAAATAGTGACAGACATAACATTAATACGAGGAATAAAATTAAACTAGCTTTTCTTGATAGTCGTCTTCACAAAGTCAAAAAATCATTTTAGGGATAATGTATGACGCTTCTATAACAAGATTCCGGTTGATATACAAAATTTGCCTTTCACGCGGTTTAAAAGTATAGTGAAACAAAAAACTTCATACTAAAGGTTATTATACAACTTCTGCGTACTTGGATGACAAAAATCCTGCTCATGGAGGTAGTCTCGATCTCTGATGTTTCAAATAATTTTTTTATTTTTTATTTACAATATATATTGTAAATGTTGAACGTGTACAAATGATATTTACAAAGAGCAACCCCTGGAGTTTCTTGCTCATTTTTCTCAGGGGAATCTGCCTTACGAATGAGCGGTAGAGTTTAACCATTGTGACGATTTGAAGTGTAATAATGCTTACCTATGAAATAAAGATTATTTTGAATTTGAATTTGAATTTGAAGGACATGAAACTATTCTTTCTGGATCTAAATGAAGTATATTTGTTTTCTCGAACATATCAACGTTTCAGGCCCTTTGCGTGCTTGTCTCATGGTCATGGCTGATGGCCCTGGTATGATGATACTGTAACAGGTCCGAAAGGTAGGTTTGTTTGAAAAACAAATGTACTCCATTTAGATCTAGAAAAAATAGTTTCATGCCCTATAATTATATATTTTGTTAATTTTTTTTTACCAGTATTACCATCAACTGTTTCCGTGGTCGGGTGGATTCGATTCTCGGACCGGAAGAGATATTTGTATGGCCTACATTTATTTCTTTCGTGAGTTTGGGTGTAATTTGTGGTTGTTTATGTGTCTGTCCATGGCACCCGCGACACAGGTTTTCTCTAGTGCGGGGCTAGAGTTTGTGCGTTTTTAAAAACAAATAAAAAAATGGCACAGGCTGATTACTTGTGGTCCGGAGGAAAGTAAAACTGGTATAACCTAGTTATTTTAATTAGTAATGAATCTGTGTTAGGTGCATTGGATGCTGATGAGTAGAATAAAATGGTAGATGTTAAAATTTTTAAAAAGAGAAAAAGAAAAGGTTTCCACGACACATTGCAAAAATATTTTTTAAATTACACATTTCGAATTTTGTGATAAAATGATTTTCGCTTTTTCGTTTTTATTGAGCCAAATTCCACAACCGTACCAATTGTATTTCGGGGAAATAGGGTTAAAATACCGCCCCCTCCCCACTTATTTGTTATTAGTAACTCGTGCGAGACAACAAGAGAACGAACGGTTTTAGAATATGTACAGCTTTGTGATAAAGCCGAGCATTGAATTTTAATCTTTATTCGATGAAAATCTTTGTAAGTAATTTAGTATAATCTGGTTCTGTTAGAACGTTGGCTGCCTGGTTGGTGAACGGTTGCTCTGCAATTAAGAAACCCAGTTCTAATCTCTGTGGTGACATGAACCTACGAAAAACTTACATAGATTTCTCACAGATGGCGCTACGGCAAAAAAGGCGTTTAATATCAAAAACAAAGAGCTGCCGCAAATACTTGGAAAAATTCATGAGGTTCGTCGGTTCGTTCCGTGGCTTAGTTGGCATTGCGTCTGCCACGGCTTACTGGGAGACGTTGGTTCGAATCCATGCTAAGCTGCAGTGAGGAAATTTCATAAGTAAGTTATTCAATACTAATTAAATTTAAAAAATACGAAACCCTTCAGATATCGACACTTTTGGACATCTAATTATGTTTATGCTATAGTTCTCTTTTCGCTTTCTTTCAGAGCAGTTGTTATAGGGTGGACAATGCTCTCTCTTTCTTTCTCGTCTCTTCGAATCTCTTTCCTTCTACCTTACCTTTTTTTCGTGAGGAAATCAAGTTAAGCCAGACTTGTATCGGCCAAAACCCCAGAGTAACCTTCACGCGTTATCTAGTGAGAGGGATCCGGGATCGACTTTGCACACACCCGAAACCACCCAGCACCAGGGAAGAGAAGCGGGCCACACCGCCCCGTCGTCCTCCTCGCGGCTGTACGCAGCACATATCGTCCAGTGCACCTACTTTGGTTATCCTGCCGCCAAACTCGTACATAATACAATTCATAAAAGTGATATTGTGGTTGATGGCTTCTCCAGGGCTGAAATTGTCATAGCCAGCATCTTTAAGGTCGTCACCTGCAAAATATACTTAAAATTAACACACTAGTGGAGTCACAACTTACTGGCTAACGGAGACCCAGGGAAGGTACGCCGCCGCCGACCGGGATCGACCCTCTCCCGATCACGCTCGACGTTCTCCTTCTGGAGCATCACCGCTTCACGGAAGGAGTGATGCTCCAAATTAGGTTTGAAAAGCACAATTTGTGTTTCGTCTTACAGAAAGGTAATGGACGATTGGTAGGTCAATGGGACGAGCCCATTTTTATTTCAACGACTGTGATTTCTATTATTACCTAATTTAGGTATTGAAAAAGAAAGGGAATTATTTGTCCTTTATTACTAAAGGACTGTAGTGGTCATTTTCAGGTCCGGTAATTTATAATTAAAAGGAGTTGTATAGTTTCACATTATCGGAAGGGTGTTTTGGGCCATTTAAGAAGGTTGTAATATATCATAGGGTAAAAATGAGTGGACTGCATGAATCAAACAATGATTGACCCGTACGCCTTACCCACCACAACCACTTTGTCAAGGTTGCAATACCGTAATCTCAGGCATGTTTTTTTGGAACCCAGTTTCAAAAAAACAAGGTTATATTACACGGACATACTAATCCATTCTAATAACAGTTTAGTGTTAGGTTACCAAACACAAAGTAATCGTTATATCATTTACAAAGAGAATCGCTTTAATTTAAACTGCGGAAATTTTGTGTTGTCAGAATCCCATGACTCTTATTGTCTTAGACATTATCTCTTAGGGTCAAATTGGTTTGCTGTATGCGAAGGAGATTTGACACTACCTATAATAATAAATTTCTACTTTTCTATCAGAGCGATGGCAATCTTGTGAGAGGACGATTCTTTTTTTCTAATATCAAGCGACGGGACGAGCGCCTGATGGTAAGCTACACGCCTGTCCATAACAGTTGCAGTGCCACTCAGAGCTTTAAATCGTAAAGATCAAAGATTTGAGGGGCACTGCCACTAAGCCCGTCACCCTGAGACATAATGCTGACATTACTGCTTCGCGGCAGAAATAGGAGCTCGACTGCTACTAAATTCCACTATATTACGTCCCACTGTTGAGCATGAGTCTCCTCACAAGTAAGAGTTTAGTCCGTCATTCAGTTATCATCACGATGTTTTCACCGAAACGTTCATGATAAATTTCAAATTTAAGTTTCGCACATCAGATCCGAGAAACTCAGAGGTACGAGGTTCGAGATGCAGTAGGTTGCGTAACGGATAAGGTGCTTATAACTTTAATTTCGAAGTTAAACATATTTGTCAGTGTTTGAAGCAACATGTTGGCTCGCGGATTTGCACGTTGCTACACAGCGGTAAAGGTAATACTTTTTAAAGCTTTATTGCCAGTCTCCCTATACGTGCAATCTGTGAGTTAGCTACACGCAAAACACAATCAATTCCCTGCGCGCGCAATACAATAATGCGTTTAGGGTGTTGATGGGGCTGCCGAGACACTGCAGCGCGTCAGCTATGTTTGCAGGAGCTCGCTTGCTTGCTTTTTATCTTGTGATTTAGATTTAAAAATATTTTCGATGTCAATTTTATTTTTATTTTAAAGTGATTGACTAATTTTGTAATTTAAGAATATGGATCATAGACATCTGAAATGAATGATTTATTACTAGTAATATTAAAACCTTTCCGTGGAGGAAAACACTTAATAAAACCTACGGCGTAAAACATTTGGCGTCGTTTATATTTGATACTTGAAGCGTAAAATACATAGAGAGTGCGAGTCGGGCGTGGGTCGGGTCGGGACCGCGGCGGGTCTAATTCCGTGTATTTATATGGACGACAGCACTCCAAACGCGGGCGCTCGCGTGCGTCTCGCGCCCGCGCTCGGTGTGTTTGAGGTTGTATGAAATGGCTTTGGTTGATTCCACAGAACTGTGAAATTGTTGAATCAATCATTTTGGAAAAAATGTATAGTATAGTCTCAGTACAGAGTACTAAAAAAACCGACCTCAAAAGTACGTGGAATTACGTCTATTTGCTAAGTTTTATTGAAATATCCCCTAGTTCGCCACTATACAGGACTTGACACTGGAGATAATAAAAATCGGTTCTCATTACTCAGAGTATATCGAGAGAAAAACGCCTTGAATTGGAGAAATAGCAAAATCAACCATTAAAGTAATTGCTCCTAAATTAAAGTTAGGCGCTATTTATAAAAATGAATCTTCATGCGTGAACAGCCACCCTTCGTGGTAGATGATTTTCTTCAAAATGAAATGGGACCACTATGGTAGTACCCCCTTTCCAACAAAAAAAGAATCATGAAAATCGGTTCACAAATACCAGTGTTATCGCGTAACATACATATAAAAAAAAGTTGAGAACCTCCTCCTTTTTTGAAGACGTTTAAAAATGGAGGTTATACACTGATTATATAGATTTTAAGACTTTCGTGGTTATTCACTAAATGATTATCACTAGTAACAGGTTTCTTACCACGGTATGACTTCTTTTTATTTTCCCGATATTTCGGAACGGTTTCGGAACGGAAATTGAGAAAAGTCGCGCGCTTGCATTTTTGGATGTATTGGTCAAAGTCCGACAAGACGGTTCACTCGGTCATTCCGTGTACAGAAAACCAACTCACACGGACAAATATTTACATGCCACTTCACATCATCACCCAAAACACCTACATTCGGTCGTCAGGTCATTAACCAATAGAGCTTATGATCTTTGTGATTCACACCACCTACTACAGGAACAGGAGCACGTTAAGACGGTTTTGCGATAGAATGGATACAAAATAAAAAAATTTAAACCAATACACAAAAGAAAGAAGCAAATTGACGTACAGAGACTACCAGTTTTTCTGCCCCATGTACAAGGGGTGACAGACAAAATAGCCAGGTCGCTAAGGAAGTTTTCCATAAAAACTGTTTTCAC
>NW_020654214.1:0-14960 GCF_003589595.1 Hyposmocoma kahamanoa | reverse complement strand
AAACAAATATACGCGATTTAAATCCGGAAAAATAGTTTCATTTCCTAAGAGAAGATAAATTTTGTTTTTGTTTTGGTATTTAAGAGATCTACCAAAAAAAATGTGTTACAATACTTCCAGAGGATCTGTGGGGTATAAAAACATGTTTGCAGAGCTAGTGTCACCAGTCACAGTTTCATCTATGTATTGAGGTGTATCGTTTGTAAGATTTATAAAGAAATCGTTAAAAGCTTCTGCTATATCTTTGGGATGTGAGAATGATTGTCCATTTTTATCTATTTCATCAATGCCAAGTTCATGGGTGTCACATGATGTTTGGGTCTTTATAATATTCCAAGATATACATTTGTTCTTCTATTCTTTTAAAAGTTTTTATTACCAGTTCTCTGTGACTCAAGTATGCAACGTTTTAATATTTTTTTGTATCATTTATACGTGTTTCTATGTTGTTTTCGGTGTCTTGATGATTTATGGTACCGAAAATATAGTGCTCCTTTTACAACACATGCCTTCTTGAGTCCTTTGGTAATCCATCTTGTCTTATTCGATTTCTTTGTTACTTTTGCGGTAATTTTTGGGAAACACAATTTATAAAATAATGCGTGGCATTCATGTAATTCAGCAAAGGCATCATTAGAGTTTTCTTGTTCTAATACATTTGAAAATGATAGGGCTGAAATACAGTTTAAGAATTTATTTAAATTACATTGACTAAAGTCTCTTTTTTCTTCAAACCACTGGTTTTTATAGTTTTTGTATGCAGTGGGAACTTAATAAATTGCCCAGGATCATGATCTGATAGACCTAAGTGTTCAACCTATGCTGAGGCCTTGGGAATGTTGCTCATAATATGATCGATACAGGTTTTATTTTTTCGTGTTGGGATTATTATGTGTAACGACATGTCAAAATTTAGGCAAAGTTCCTTGAGACGTTTAGAATTTTTATTAACCGTCATAGTATCGATATTTAGATCACCTGCAATCACAATGCGCTTCTTAATTTTTTGGGTCAAATCCGCTAACAACATCTCTAGTTGGGAAAAAAATACTTCAATGTTCGAGTGCCGACTGCTGGTACGATAAATACAAATTATGTATAGATTGTTGTCAGTTAGATCTACACCACAACATTCGAAGTCTCTGTATATACCATATGTTTCATTCAATTTCGGATTAGAATGTGCAATGTTGTCCCTGATTAAAATGCATGTCCCACCTCTTCTCTCTTCTGGTCTACTATAGAAAACTCCCAATCTGAAATTTCTTATTTTTAAGTTTTGCTTATGACCTGATTTGATAAAAGTTTCACTAAAACAAATTACATTTATTTTCTTATCATTGTCATTTAATTACTGGATAGATAGTTCTAACGTGTCTTGTTTGTTAATTGCCCCAGCTATGTTTTGGTGAAAAATTGTGAATGCATTATCTTCAGCCACGAAAAAATGTATTATTATTAGCAGCATTTTGTCCATATGTATTATTAATATTATATATAGTAATCCGTTCTGATATTATCTCGTATTTTTCATCAATGTTTATTAATTCTGTTGTGTCTTTGGATTTGTAGTTATTTATCTCACAAATAAATTTTCTTAGATTATTTATTACATTTTTCATTCCTGTTCTATTTATGTATCCTCCAACTATAAACATCTCATATCTCAAGTGTCTATTCGAATTCAGCAAGTAGGCATATTGGAATGTCCGAACGTCTTTTTCCAACAGTCTAATAAAACATTCTACTCTGCTGTTAAAGAGGTTGGCATGCCATCCATACCTATAAGTAGGGTAACATATCACTATATTAGTATGTTGTATTTTTTGTAGTTTACTTCTCAGAAACAAAATCAATTCTTTATAGTTATTGGACGCCATAAAATCTGCTTCTCCTATCAAAACAACGCAATAGTCTTTTTCCGTCAAGTCATGTGCCTTGGTTTCGATTCCTTCTAGCATATGAAATACACCTACATTAGGCGTGACGTGGTGGCAATAATTGTAATCGTTTCCAAATTCATTGTCTATAATTGATAAAAGTTTATTTCTGGTATTAGATGATAGGATCAGAATATTGTTCTTATGACTGTGTATGTGTTCTTATGACTTTTTTAAAGGTTCTATTTGCAGCTCATTTATTTCTAATGCGATCTCGTTCTCTGTTGTATTCAAAATTTGGATAGGTAGTTTACCTAATGTTGGTCGTACTAAAGAGCTTGCTAAAAATACTCCCTTTTCAATTTCTTGTGAATAAATAATACTATCTTCCTCCAAATTTAATGAAATAAAATGTATACTTTCTGATCGTGAAGGTACCCTAAAGGTATTTTTGTGATATTCTTGCAACATTTCCAATCTTATTGCATTATTTGTAAGTATGCTAGTAATTCTCAAATTGTTATTTTCCAAGTCTAGAACTGCGAAATATTTTTCAAAAAATCGTGTCCTAAAATACCACTTGTTTCACATGGCAGTTAATTAAAAACGTAAAACTTGTGTTCAAATATTTCACCTTCGGCCTCTAAAGATAAATAAACATATCCAATTGCTTCCACTCCACCACCAATTCCATTTATTATACTTCTCTCCTTACAATACGAAATATTATTCTCCTCAATGTGTTTATGTTTGATGCCCAAAATGGATGCACCCGTGTCCACTAGCCAAGTATGATTATGATTATTGAAACGTTATTGGATATGAAGTGAATTCTGGCAAGACATGATGATATCATTAGTCACGAAAAAATTCCGAAGTGTCGTTAGTTGTAATCCTTTGTTCTAATTTGGGATTACGTGTCGTTGCAACATTCACGTGGAAATTATCACTACGCCTACGATAATCACTAAATTGATTTCTACCTGTACGTCGACCACGTCCTCCGCGTGCACCGCAAGATCTTGTCCAGGTGTCACGACTGAATCCTCTGGCACCATAGCTCTGCTTCTGGGGCTGGTAGTTCTGGTTGCTCTTACCGTAATTCCCTCGAGTATGGTTATAGTTGTAATGGGGTGCGCTTTGATAACGCCTGTTACAACGGCCTCTGAAATTGTCACATCTGTTATAATTCATACTAAAAATATCGCCTGAGGTTGAGGAAATCGCAGTATCCTCGTCTTTAGCTGCCTGGATGGCCTCTGTCAATGTACTAATATTTCTAGCTGCTATTATCGTGCTAAGTCGACGATTACGCATTCCGTCCGCGAACCGCTTAACGACGTATTTTTCGTTTATCGTCTTCAATACATTATATTTGCTGGAATCTCCGTCGGCTTGCGCAATCGAACCCTACGAATAATTCAGAAATTTGACTCCCAAAATCATCAATAGACAAATGGTTTTGCTGTATTTTATGCAATTTGTCTTGAATAGCCGCTGCTGATTTTTTCGGTAATAGTCGTGATCGCATATCATCCAATAAGTTGTTAACTGAACTGTAATTTGTTTCTAATTTTAATTTTGCTTGTTGCGACAGTCGGCTTTTCAATACAAATTTTACCAAATTATTTTTACTTGCGTCATCTTTCAGCAAGGAATCATAATAGTCAATACCGGCAATTAATTGCTTGATGCTTGTCTCATCGTCGGTCATTAGTACTGGCAACAAATTTAACGCAGTCTTAAGTTCAAACACCATTGTATTACATATTTTTTTTTATAATTTTACGCAATTCTTCTATTGCATTGTACAATACATTAAACTTACTAATCCTTTCTTTAATTAATTTAATTTCCTGTTCCTTTATTAATCCACTTTCTATATCTTTGCTTATCTTCTCTATTTTACTACGCAAAATTTTTTGTAGTTTTTTCGCTTCTTCAAATTTTTTAAGCACTATTTCACCTTCTCTCCGTATTGAGCCTATCTTAATTAAATAAGTTCTTATTTGTAATACAGATTCATGTAAATTATTTATTATTTCCATACCATAGAAGTAAACTTAAAATCCTTATCTCCTATTGATTAATTAATGAACATCCACTCACTTATTTACCACGTAATTGTCTCATTTTCACTTTAAACACTGTTTACACGCACACATGTATATATTTAAGCTTCTCCTTGATTTTTGTGTTATTCTACCACTATAGCTCGCGCTCTTCTTGTTATTTTCTTGTTATGGCAGGTATTAATAATCCGCATAGTGAAAAAAATTATATCCAGAGGTATGACTGCAATTAAAAGTCATTAAGTTAAACTTATATGACTCATATAATTGACGGATTCATAAGCGTGTTAATTCAATACATTACTGTATCCAACTTGAGTGATAATATCGTGTTTATCCTCAGTATTTGGGGTTGTAGGACTCGGCGCTGCTGGTTTACACATGTTTTCAACGGGTCAAAAGTAAGTTTCACTCCTTGCTTTTCATTTTAGTCACAGTTCACTAGTAGATTTGCACTGTGTTGCGCGACACTGTTATTTTGTATCGACAATATCAGACATTATAGACTAGTGGCGCCATCTATTATAAAGTATGTACTACTCTATGTTTCTAATAATAAATAAGTCAGTTCTTGTCCGCAACTCATGCGTTTTCATTTCATAAGAGGTTATGGGCCCAGTTTTTTAGTTTTCTCGCAATTTTCTCGGATTGGAAATACTTTGCAGATTGAGATAAACGTAATTAAACGCTGTGACTGTGAAAATGACGACGAACTACCTTGTCAGTGTGCCTAAATTGAAAGGGCGTGAGAACTATAGTGAGTGGGCTTTCGCGGCTGAGAATTTCTTAGTTCTGGAAGGTATGTCTGATTGCATCAAGTCGGAGACTATACAAGCAGAAATAGGAGCAGCAGGTGACGCGAAAACCAGAGCCAAGCTGATTCTGACAATAGATTCGTCGCTGTACGTGCACATTAAAAGTGTAGAAACGACCTATGAGCTGTGGAAGAAATTGAAGAACCTATTTGACGACTCAGGATTCACTAGAAGAATCAGTTTACTGAGAAGTTTGATTTCCATACGACTCGAAAATAGCGTATCAATGACTTCGTATGTGACACAAATCATTGAAACAAGTCAAAAATTGAGTGGTACGGGTTTTAACATTAATGATGAGTGGGTCGCATCGCTTTTGTTAGCGGGATTAACAGAAAAATATTCCCCTATGATAATGGCGATCGAGCATTGCGGCATACCATTGACATCAGACGCCATTAAAACCAAATTGTTGGATATGGAAGAAAGCGGAAACGTAGGCGACAGTAGCGCGTTTGCGAGTTTCAAGAAGAACCGGAGTGTTGGTAACACTGCGACGATTGACAACGCCCAGATGTCAAAGTCAAAACCAAAAGTCATAACATGCTATAAGTGTAAACAAACCGGGCATTATCGCAATCAATGTACATTTTCGAAAAAAGATTTGTCAAATAAAAATAAAAATGAACGTACAAACAGTAATGCGTTTAGCGCCGTGTTTCTTAATGGTGAATTTTGCAAAAGTGATTGGTATATTGACTCCGGGGCGAGCGTCCATCTTACCGCGAACGAAAAATGGTTGTCAAATGTGTCGCGAGATCTAATGATCAAGGAAATTGTCGTGGCAAACAAAGATAAAGTACCTGTATTATGCAGTGGAAATGTGCAGATTACGACAAAGACGCGCACATGCGAATATGATATTACAATAGAAAATGTATTGTGTGTGCCGAAGTTGACTACAAATCTGTTGTCAGTTAGTCAACTTATATCCAAAGGAAACAAAGTTTCATTTAACAATGATGGTTGTCAAATTTTCAACCAAGTAGGAGTACTAGTAGCTACAGCAAGCCTGTTGAATGGGGTGTATAAATTAAACATGCCTGAATATGATTCAACAGCTGCAGTGATGGTATCCAGTGAGGTTTGGCATCGACGTCTAGGTCATGTCAACAGCCAGTATTTGAACAAGATGCAAGATGCTGTAAAAGGATTAGTGCTTGATAATAAGACTGACATATCTAAGTCTTCGTGTATCATATGTTGTGAGGGCAAGCAGAGTCGCTTACCTTTTCCCAAAGAAGGTAGCAGAAGTACTGAGTTGCTACATATTGTGCATACTGATTTATGTGGTCCAATGGAAAACCGATCTATAGGTGGCTCGAGATACTTTATGCTTTTCATAGATGATTTTAGTCGTATGACTTATATTTATTTTTTGAAAACAAAAGATGAGGCTTTGAAATGTTTTCAACAGTATAAAGCAGAGGTTGAAAATCAACTTAATCGCAGCATAAAGATCATAAGAAGTGACAACGGGACAGAATTCTGCAACAACAAATTTGATGATTTTTTGATGTCGCATGGGATTGTACATCACAAAACAAACCCATACACGCCTGAGCAGAATGGTCTCTCAGAAAGATACAACTGGACCATTGTTGAGAAAGCCAAGTGTCTATTGTTCGAAGCAGGACTCGAGAAAAGGTTTTGGGCAGAGGCGGCACATACTGCAGTGTATCTGCAGAACAGGACTGTGAGCACATCTTTAAATTACAAAACTCCCTATGAAATATGGACAGGCAGAAAGCCTGATATAAGCCATTTGCGTGTTTTTGGTAGTACAATCATGGTACATGTGCCGAAACAAAAGAGATTAAAGTGGGACAAAAAATGTGAAAAATGTATCCTTGTCGGCTATTCCAATGAAGTCAAAGGGTATAGGATTTACAATCCAAAGTCTAATGACATCATTACAAGTCGAGATGTTGTTATTTTGGAAAAGATAGAGACAGAGAATGTTGTGGAGGTACAGAAAAATTGTTCAGATGAGGTGAATTTGGTTCCAGTGGAGGAAGAAGACTTGACTCTTCAGGAAGATTCACTTGAACAATCAGAGAGCTTGAACACAGATGATAGTGATGAAGTGTATGTACCTTGTGAAACTGATACTTTAGAAAGCTCTGAATCTAGTATCACAGACAGTGAAGACTCCATTATACTTAACAATGTCAACATGACAAGTGGATCTCGGCATAGGCAGCAGCCGAACAGATATGGATTTGCAAATGCTTGTATAGAAGATGACAACATATTCACGGGTGAGATATCATTGCAAGAAGCTTTAGAAGGTCCTGAGAAAGCACAGTGGTTAGCGGCAGTGCAGGATGAGTTGCAGTCGTTTGAAAAAAATAGTGCGTGGGAACTCGTAGATGCACCAAAAGATGGTACTATAGTGCAGTGCAAGTGGGTGTTGCGAAAAAAGTATGATAGTGAAAACAATATCCGTTACCGTGCTCGTCTAGTCGCAAAGGGTTTCACTCAAAAACATGGCATAGACTATACAGAAACTTTTTCGCCTGTGGTTAGACATACAACTCTTAGATTATTATTTGCATTATCTGTAAAGTTAGGTTTAGATGTTAATCATTTAGATGTGAAGACGGCATTTTTGAATGGTGATTTAGAGGAAACCATTTATATGCGAATGCCAGAATGTTATAACAGTGATAGTTCAGTTTGTAAAGTATTGAAACTTAAAAAGGCCATTTATGGACTTAAGCAGGCCTCTAGAGCTTGGAACAAAAAGGTTGATAACTGTTTGATCAGTAATGGTTACCAAAGGTCAAAAATAGAGCCATGTATGTATATAAAGAATATTAATAAATGTAAGACCATTGTAACTGTCTATGTCGATGATTTCTTTATATTCTCTAATGATAAAATTGAAACTAAGAACTTGAAACAGATTTTATCTAATAAGTTTAGCATTAAGGATTTAGGTGAAGTTAAACTATGTCTTGGAATGAATGTAAACTTCAATAAAGATAAAGGTTTTGTAACTTTGAGTCAGGAAAATTATATTGATCAACTTTTGAGCAAATTTAATTTAACTGATTGTAAGACTGTTGATACTCCAATGGAGATCAAACTAAATGTAAATAAAGGTGAAATAGATATAAATAGTCATGTACCCTATCAACAATTAATTGGTAGTTTGATGTACCTTTCAGTCATGACTAGGCCAGATATTAGTTACTCTATAAGTTTTTTAAGTCAATTTAATAATTGTTACACAAAGGAGCATTGGGAATATGCAAAGAGAGTATTAAAATATTTAAAACGAACTAAATGTTATGGAATAAAGTATTGTAAAGAAGGTAATTCAGAAATAACAGGTTATGTAGATGCTGATTGGGCTTATAATTCTGTAGATAGGAGATCATATACTGGGATGTGTTTTTTGTTATCTGATGGTGTAATATCTTGGGAATGTTCAAAACAGAAATGTGTAGCTGTCTCTAGCACTGAATCAGAGTATATTGGTCTATCTGAGGCATGTAGAGAAGCATTATACTTAAAGAGATTACAATATGAAATAACCAATAAAATGTACACAATCAGTTTGTTTAATGATAACCAGGGCGCACAAAAGCTGTGTGCAAATCCAGTTTTTCATAAACGTTCAAAGCACATTGATATCAAATATCATTTTTGTCGTGATCTAGTAAAAGATAAAATTGTTAAAGTACTGTATTTGTCAACAGCTGATATGCCCGCTGACATTTTGACTAAAAGTTTATGTTCAGCTAAGCATTATAAATTTATGTTGCTTCTTGGCATAGTTCGTATAGAATAACTTTGTTTGGTGAATATTGCGATAAGTGGAGGTGTTATTTTGTATCGACAATATCAGACATTATAGACTAGTGGCGCCATCTATTATAAAGTATGTACTACTCTATGTTTCTAATAATAAATAAGTCAGTTCTTGTCCGCAACTCATGCGTTTTCATTTCATAAGAGACACGCATTCAAATAAGGCAGGGTCGCCATGTAAGGACGGTGGTAGCCGGGGATATTTGAGACGAGTGAAACCAACGAATGCGGTTACAAGACTGAATATTTATTGTATATAATTATTCTAAGTACATTACACTACTACTAAATAAGTATACTACACATACTACGTCACAGTACCTTGAATCAACACATCGTTTATATGCAGCAGAAAGAAGGTTGCGGACAGTACAGAACCCTGAGGAACAACGGAAGAGTAGCCTTCTAAAACCACTCGAATCGAGCGTTCACTCGAGAAATTCGACATCCAATTGCAAAGGTCAGTGGAAAGCCCATAAGAGGGAAGCTTGCTTAAAAGACTTCCGTGCCAGACCCTGTCAAAGGCCTTAGAAATGTCAAAAGACACTGCAATGGCTTTGCTATGCTCTATAGCCTTACTCCATAAGTGAGAGGCATACACAAGAAGATCCCTAGTAGATCGCCCTCTTCGGAATCCGTACTGGCGATCACTGAGGAGATCGTTGTCCTGTGGCGCCACAGTGCAGCCAGTCTGAGGTAAAGAAGGTGGTAGGTATCCTGCGGCATCCAGACGCAAACTCTCTGCAAAGACTGAGGTGAAGAGATTCGCCTTCTCTTCCGCAGTATGGGCCAGCAAGCCGTTTGGCCTCAGCAGAGGTGGTAATTTGTAGCTACTAAAGTTCTTTTTCGACCGCTTTAGCCAGGGACCAAATGGACTTGCTGCCTGCTGGAAAAGAGGCAAGCTTGGCCCCTATGCGGCGCACATCGACTCAACATCTGGTATCCTTGTGGGGCCACTGACAAGCTGGGAAAGGCTTAGCGATAACGCAAGCTTTCGCATCTCTACATGGTTATACGGTATGGGAACAACCATTTTTGATGGTGTGCATCAAAGTCTCCCAGAATGACTAGTTGCGCCGCTGGATACCTGAGTTGAGCCTTATCAGACGTCTCGCTCAGATGTTGGAACAGCTTGGTTGTCTCTTGATCTCCACTATGCGAGGGGTAGACACAGCAGTATAGAGAGTGACGTCACGGACGCCATACTACTAGTACTGACATTACGCTACTCTCTGTTTTAAATTATTTTAAAATAGTTTATCTGGGTATTAAGTGCGTATTTTAAATAAAAGCAATAAGTTCGAGTGTACTTACGTATATTTTAGAAAAATCACAGGCAAGAGGTAATCCAATCACGATAACACTATAACACACACTGAATTTTAAATTATAGTCACTCGTAACGGTCACCCATATTAATAATTCACAAAAAATGAATAAGTGTAAGGATTGTGGCAAATTTCTATCGAAGACTAACGTCGTGGGCTGCGTGCAGTGCCACGCCAGGTACCACAACATCTGTGCGAGAGTTCCAACGGGAACCAATGCCTCTCCTGCCTGGCGCTGTCCGGACTGCCGATGCTCCTTGCCCACTGATAACAGGGGCGAGATCCCCGTGCGCGGCATGGGCTCCCAGCTGGCCCAACAACACTCGCCCGCCGCCGACGATTCCATCGTCGAAATCATCAGCCGCGATGGCGCCGCACGCGATTCAGAGCAGTTGTTTGTCGAGGTCGCAATCCGGTTGTTTCGAGAGGAGTTGCAAGAGATCCGGAGAGAGATCCGTGAGTTCCGGGGCGAGTTTCTCGAACTTCGGGCCTCATTGCCGCCGATAACCGCGAGGATGGACGACATCGACCGCCGGCTGGACAACGTGGAGGAAAGAATTGCTACCAATGTCAACGACAGCGCCGTAAAGGTGTTGGAGGAAGCGGTGGCCAATCTTCAGCTCGAGTTGCACAACAGAGACCAAGAGCGTCTCGACAACGATGTGCTGATTACGAACGTCGTTGAGGGAGCCGGTGAAAGTGTGTTGCACATCGTCGCGATGATCGGTACCAAGCTCGGTGTGAAGCTGGACGAGCGGGACATCGTCTGCGCTGAGCGTCTGGGTGTGCGGCGCGAGGGCGGCCGGCCAAGACCCATAGTAGTGCGTCTAGCTCGGCGGGTGCCCCATAGCGAGTTGTTGCGGGCGGCGCGCGTGCGCCGGGGGGCCACCACGGCCGACTGTGGGCTTGCGGGCGAAGCACGCCCGTTCTACGTCAATGAGCGGCTCACGCGCCGAAACCAGGAGCTCTTCCAAAAAGTCCGAGACCGATGCAGGCTTGCCTCGTGGAGGTTCTTATGGACCCGGGACGGGCGTATCTTTGTTCGACGTGCTGAGGGCGAACACTCGCACCGCGTACGCCGGGAAATTGACATACAAAATATTTTTCACGAACAGGTTGTTGGTGTTCAGAATGCGCAATAAAATATTTTGTGTTGCCGTTAGGTATTGTCCATGTTCCGTTATATTGTATGTTTTCATGTTTTTTTACAATTGTAGGTACTTTGTGTGGTACATGGGTGCGTTGGCAAATGATGAGGTCTGTAACAAAACACAATCACACATTAACATGCTATTTTTATTTTTATTTACTTTTAATTTTATTGCATTCAGCCACGCGGTGGTATAATATCACACACATTTATTTATCATAGTTATTTATGTATTTTACTTACACAATGGATGCTGCCCTTTTCAATGTTACAATTATTTTCCTTATAGCACTTTAAAATGACGCCTTCCAGGATGCTTTCAGTTGGACTATGGAATGCTGGCTCTTTGGGAACTGGACATGATGAATTCACAGCCTCCATGTGCAACTTTGATGCAGATATCGTCGCAATAAACGAGACTTGGTTGCGGGAGGGTGAAACGGGTCGGCGGTGCCAGGCTACCGACTGAGGCACGTGACGCGGCCACTCGAGCTGCGCTCGCGCGGAGGCGGCGTAGGATTTTACATTCGTTGAGGTATTGCTGCGAGAACCATGCCTCACCCTCCCTCACTCCGTGTTGAACAAATGTGGCTTTCGTCTGTTGTGTGCGGGGCCAGGGTAATTATTGGCACAGCCTACCGTCTGCCGTGGTTGGATGCCGACTTGTTTTTCGACTCGCTGACTGACACAGTCTCGTCTTTTGGAAACTATGATCGATTAATAATCTTAGGTGATTTTAACATTGACTTTATGAATACGACGGACAGGTATCATAAATGTTTAACCGAATTTTTGAATTTATTTTCACTACAACAAATAGTTAAGGAGCCGACACACTATACTGACCATAGTCAGACCACGATCGACCTAGTATGCAGTAATACAAAAATACACAGCGTACACGTAAACTACATACCTGATCTTGGACGACACGCATTTATTACTGTTCAACTTGACATTAGGAAAACCAAGCCCTCACCTCGTGTTTTGACTTTTAGACCTCTGACTAGTATCGACATCCCATTATTTGAGAATGACTTGGCATCTATCGACTGGGACTCTATTAGGTACTTAGACAATGTGGATGACATGATTCGAATATTTACTGACTACTTGACGCAGCTATTTGACAAACATGCCCCACTCAAGACCATGGTGGTCAAAGAGGCGCCGAAACCATGGCTCACTGACACGGTGAGGCTAATGATAGAACAAGAGAGAACGACTATGTGATAGAGCGCATGCACAGTATGTGAATACCAGATTTGGTGCTCATAAAAAATATTATAAACAGCTTAAACATGTAGTCATTGAAGGCTTGTTCTGTGAGAAACGCACTTACTTTGATCATTTCATCAATAACAACTTGGGTACCAACTCGAAAATTTTATGAAAAAATTTGAAATGTGTTCTTGTACCTGACAGACACGACTTTGACTTGCCCGCCCACTTATCTAACCCCGATGCTATAAATGACCATTTTTTAAATGTTCCTGGTAGCAATGAAGTGCCAATATCAGACCTGACATATTACGAAAACAATCGACATGGACCTGACACCTTTGCATTGCGACAACTACAACGACTGAAGTGGTGAGTATATTGACTCAAATAAAAACCAAAGCAAAAGGTATTGACCAAATGACCATTGACATGTTACTATTGACTCTTCCGATAACGCTTAAGATATTAACGGTCATGGTTAATAAGAGCATCGAGACCAGCACTTTTCCGACTGACTGGAAAACAGCTAAGCTAGTCCCTCTGCCAAATAAGCATAATCCTTCTACTTTGTCCGAACTTCGTCCTATCAGCATTCTTCCGTGCATGTCCAAGATAATAGAAAGGGTTGTGTGTAAACAGCTTTCGAAATACCTGGAGAGGACCAATATCCTTCCAGCATTCCAGTCTGGTTTTCGAAAGGGTCGAGGCACAGCAACAGCTCTGCTGGACGTGGTCGACAATATTTTGGGAGCACAGGATGTTGGGAAAAGCACGTTTCTGGTGTTATTGGACTTCTCCAGAGCTTTCGAAAGTTTGAGCATACCACTTCTATTGTCCAAGATGTCGTATTATGGATTTGACACTAAAACCATCGAATGGTTTCATAGCTATCTTTCAGATCGGGCTCACATAGTTGAACTGCATGTGGTTAACGGTGCCACTGAGTATTCCTCTCTCCGCCCTGTAACTAGAGGTGTGGCTCAGGGTTCCATTTTAGGGCCATTACTATTTATATTATACAGTGCTGATATCGTTACTAGTATAAGAAACTGTAGCTACCACCTGTATGCGGACGATTTGCAACTATACGTATCGGGTAAGCCATCTGATACTATTGCTTCAGTCAATGACATCAATGCTGATCTAGATCGTATAGCGGCGTGGTCTGATAGGAACTGTCTAGTACTGAATCCGAGTAAGTCTAAGTACATGGTGCTTGGAACAAAGGGTCAAATCCATAATACACTGGAAGCTCTTGCTTCCAGAAATATTGCGGTTATGGGTGAACCAATGGAACGGGTCGATAGGGTCAGAAACCTCGGAGTACTGATGGACAGTGAACTTCGTTTTGAGGAGCACATCCTCAATGTGACGGGTAACTGTTTTTATCGACTCAAATTGTTGTATGGTATTCGTGATTACCTTAGCGTTGATTTGCGTGTACACCTTTATGAATCACTCATATTGTCGCGGTTAAACTATTGTGATGTAGTATATAGTGATTGTATTTTTAGTAGGTGTAAGAAGTTAATACAACGTGTACAAAACGCATGCACACGCTTTTGCTTTCGGGTGCCTCCTGGATCCCATATCACCCCGTTTTTGAATGCTACAAGCCTTTTAAATATGACTGCTCGTCGGCAGCTAGACCTCTCTATGTTGCTGTTCGGTGTAGTGAGAACCGAGACACCTGAGTATCTCTATCGCAAACTTCGTTGGTCTCAAAACTGTTTTAAATACAACGTTCGGGCTATCGTTCCTGCTCACCGCACAGCAGCTTTCAGAGGAAGTTTCAGGTTTGCGTCGTCCAAGTGCTGGAATGATCTACCCCCTCCTCTTAATGACACTTCTAATAGGAATGTTTTTAAGCGCAAGCTTAAGGCTCTCCTGCTGGAGAATCAAAAGGGATTGTGTTAACTTTTTCCAGCACCTATTTATTTATACTTTTTATACACAATTGTTATATAATATATTAGTTGCTTGATGTAGGTATAGTGTATACGTATTAATTATTATAATGTATTTTCATAGTTATACATAAATGATTTGGAAGTATTTAAACATACACAACACACACACACACACACTCACACACACACATCTATTACAGTTTTAATATGTACGTATATATAAATATTTTACTGTTCTATTCAAGTACCAAAGTATGCTTGCATATGTTGTTCCGTGACCTCACTTAGGGTCTTAACTGATAATCAGTGCTGGGAACGCGTTGCGTTTTCCAGCAAATACTGAGTTTGTGACCCTTTTGTTACCGCGGCTGGCACCACACAAGGTATCTCAATATTTAGTCTTCTTTTTATTATTTGTGTGAATAGTTCATGTTTTAATTTTATCTATTTTTTGTATATACATTTTTATTTTGTGTTTGTTTATGTTTTTGTTCCGTATTTATATATTTGTTACACATCCCTCCGCTATGAAGATCGCCAACTTTGCATTCACCCCATTCTGGTGGAAAACATCCGCAAGTTCACGAGGCGCCTACGCTGCGGAACGTGACTTGAGCCAGCACGATTGCCAATTGCCAAATCAAGCTCCACAAACGGGCATTCCATAATCATACTTCGATTAGGACACTAGAATAGTTAGCCACATAAGTTTATATTATATTGTATTTCTTTTTTTAAATTAAATTATTTAAATTAATTTCG
>NW_020654213.1:0-15714 GCF_003589595.1 Hyposmocoma kahamanoa | reverse complement strand
TTCAATCTGAATTCGTTTTTATTTAATTTAGAGATAGTTGAATTGAATGAATTTATAGTTGATTTAACTACATGAATGTTATCCTTCATGAGGTTAAAAAGTTCAGTCTCGCTTGTCTGACAAGCGTTTATTGCAGCATCGTAATGCCGGGCATCCTCAGCATCCAGGGTGCCAAAGAAGAATTTTAGTATTTCACCACCGAACTCTAGAGATCTCTTAAATCGGTTCGGAGTGGTATCAGATGCTATAATATGAGATAAGGAATTCAATTTCATGAAATTTAATTGTAAGAGCACTTCAAGCGGGTTGAAGAGGTCCTTACAGTGAATAAATTCGTGTAAATCAGATTTAATGCAAATATCTAGAGTTTTCCGTATGGAAGAGTCTATGTTATTAAGATGAGGTTCTAAGGTAATAACGTCTACATGCGTAATTATCTTCCAAAAGTCATTATAAAAATGAATAGTAGTTACGGGATCATAGTAAATCCCTGGGCTGTGCGTGATAGTAGTAATAGAGGGTTCTGCCAGGCTCGGACGCCAAAGCACCCTGAAAAGAGATAAAAATAGTAGGTAGTTATAAGTGAGCGGGCTTGATCTCATTCGTGTGATATTTAACATGTTTTTGGTTAATTTGCAGAGTGACATTGTGTTTGCCATTTACTTTCATAATTTTATATGGACCTTTCCATATTGGCGAAAGAGCTTTTCTTAATCTGTGGTGATGTTTTACATACACCATGTCGCCTGTTTTGTATTTAATATCACGAGATTTGGAATCATAATAATGTTTGGATTGTTCCTTGGATTTAATTATATTTTGAATGGCCTTCTCTCTGCTAAAGCGCATTCTATATTGCAATGCACGAATATATTCATTATAAGTAGTGTTACTAGTCGTTTCATATAAAGAACTAGGAATGGAAGGCTTGTAACCGTATAATAATTCATACGGGGTGAACTCAGTAGTGCAGTGAGGAGTAGTATTGTAAGCTAATATCGCAGTGAACAGGTAACAATGCCAATCGTTTTGGTTTTCATTCACAAAAGGTTTTAGGTATTCTTTTAAGGTGGCATGTGACCTTTCAAGGGCTCCATTTGTTTGTGGATGATAGGGAGTGGTAAATAGAGATTTAACCTTAAGAATTTCGGTCAATTGTTTAAATAAGTCTGAAGTAAAGCATGTTCCCAAATCGGTTAAAATAGTTTTCGGAAAACCAAACAGGGACATGAAATGGACGACATTTCGGGCTATCTCCTCGCTGGTGGCAGTAACCATGGGATATGCGCTTGAAAATTTCGTTAGGTCATCTTGAAGTGTTAGAATAAATTTGAATTTTTGGAACCCAGCTTCTGGCAAGGGCCCAACAACATCAAGAGCTAATCTTTCAAAGGGCTTGGTAGATGTGGAAGTTATCTCCATAGGAGCTTTATTCGATTTCCTTAAAGGTTTGTTTACTTGGCATAATTTACATTTCTTTACATAGTGTTCGATGTCAGAGCGCATGCCCTTCCAATAATAAGAAGCTTTGATTCGATTGTACATGCGTTTTGACCCTGGGTGACCCGCGATAGTCGAGTCATGGTTTTCTTTTAATATCTTAGGAACCTCAATAGGTGTAGGATAGATCATTTGATTTCTGTAAATATAAACATTGATATAAGTGTTATGAAAGATATAGGAGATCATATTGTAAATTTTTGTATAGGCTAATTTTGAAAAAGGATCTGTAAAATCAGGTAATGCCAGTTCAGTGACGTTATCATTCAGGATTTTATCTCTGAGTTTGATTAATAAATTATAAACGTCCTTAAATTTAGTTTCTTCGTAATGATGGACTTTAGTGTATAGGAAATAATAAGTTTTGTTCTTATCATTTACAACTTGAATGGTAGAAAGCTCGCGTTCGGAATCCAGTAAATCAGCAGGATTTTCTAGCTGCGATAATATTTCTTCGCAGTGAGGCATAGAACAATCAAAATCTAAAGAGACTGGACATGCAATTGATTTTAGTTTAGATAAGTGTAAGCTTTGAGTACATTCTTCAATAATAGTATTTGAGGTAATTGATTTATTTATGAATTGATCTTTGAAATATTTCTCATATGACGCGTTATTTAATTTAGTTACGTCAAGGGCATTTACCGGACAGCGAGATAAAGCGTCTGCGTTGGAATTGAGGCGACCTTGCTTATAGACAATTTCATAATCATATTCTTCAAGTTTAAGGCGCCATCGGACTAATCTACTACCAGGATCTTTAGTATTAAAAAGCCAAACTAAGGGCCGGTTATCTGTTACGATCTTAAACTTGCGGCCATAGATATAAGGACGGAATGTTTTTACTGCAAATATTATGGCTAGAAGTTCTTTCTCGGTTGTGGAGTAGTTTCCTTCTGCTTTATTGAGTGTCCTAGAGGCGTAAGCTATAGGTTTATCCTTACTTATATCACCTTGTGAGAGAACTGCACCAACGGCGTAATTAGAAGCGTCTGTTGTGATTATGAAAGGAGCCGAAAAATCGGGATACTGAAGTATTGGAGCTGTAGTAAGTTTATCTTTCAGAATGTTGAAAGCAGTGTCCTGTTCTGCTGTCCAATTAAAGGTGGCATCCTTTTTTAATAATGAGGTAAGAGGTTTAGTTAATTTAGAAAAATTCTCTATAAAGCGTCTATAATAGCCGACGAGGCCGAGAAAAGATTTTATTTGTTTAGGGTTTGTTGGGATTGGAAATTCAGTGACAGCTTTGACTTTTTCAGGATTTGGGGAAACGCCTTTGTCCGTGATGATATGGCCTAAATAAGCGACTTCACGTCTCAAGAATTCACACTTATCTGGTTGCAATTTCAAATTAAATTTTCGTAATCTGTCAAATACAAGTTTTAGTTTTACCATATGACTCTCGAGATCATGTGAATAAATTATAGCATCATCCAAGTAGACATAAGAGTGTAGACCTTGCAGTCCAGAGAGCGCTGTGTTCATGAGTCTCTGGAAAGTGGTAGGGGCATTTTTTAACCCGAAAGGCATTCTAGTGAACTCGTAATGCCCAGAAGTGCTAGAATTAGTATTAACAGTGAATCCTGTTTTTGGGGCGTCCTTGGGACTCATTTTTATTTGATGAAAGCCACTAGATAAATCTAGGGTACTAAAATATTTAGAGTGACCTAATTGGTCGAGAATGTCAGTAATAAGAGGTAGTGGATAACTTTCGGAAACAGTGACATCATTAAGGCGACGATAGTCTATGACTATTCGCCACTTGCGTTTACCGGAAGCATCTATCTTTTTGGGAACTACCCATACTGGGGCACTCCATGGTGAAATAGAAGGACGGATGATGTTTTGGTCAAGCATTTTACGGATTTGAGAATCGACTTCATCCTTGTGACATTCGGGGAAGCGATATGATTTAACATGAATGGGAGGCGCGTCTCCGGAGTTTATAGAGTGTTCGATTGCATTTGTATATGAGAGAGGCTCGCCTTCCATATGAAAGATGTCAGTGTATTCTGAACAGCAATCTAAAAGGGAACGTTTTTCTTCCGAGTTCAAATGAGAACAACGGATAAGACTTAGAACTTTTTGCATTCGGTCTGACTCGGAGATAGAAATAGAATTAACACTTTGACTTAAGTTAGTATTTAAGTCTTCCTGTTCGATAGGTGTGAGTTCTACGTGATAATCTTTGACCTCTATATTAGCGTTAGTTGTATTTAAAACTGTGATATTTATTCTTTTGTTAGGTTTAATTGAAACAATGGAATTAGCAATATAAATACCTTCACGTAAAGTATGATCTAGTACGAGAGCTTCATTGTTATGATAACGCTCAGGCGTGTAATTAGATATCGCGCATTCGATTACCGCTTCTGATCGTGCGGGAATCACATAAGTCGGTTTTACGAAATTTATACATAAGGAATGTCCAAGTATATTCATTGAATTAGAATCATAGTCGATGATTGTCTTGAAAAATGCCAAAAAATCGCTACCAATGATGCCGTCATAGTCTAAGTTGACGTCATCGTTGGTGAGATGAAATTTATATGAAAAGCTCTCTTCGGGTAAAATAAAATCCAACTGGAATGTACCTAGTGTTTCAGAGCATGACTCTACGCTATTGATACCTTTCAGTTTGACGACTTCGTGAGACAAATCGGGCATTTTGTTTATACTGGATTGTTTCACTAAGCTAATACTTGCGCCCGTGTCTACAAGGAAGCGTAAGGGTTCCGTAGAATAACTCGATTGTAAATATATATGAGGCAGAGATATTTTCTTAATTTTTATGTCAGTTTCGTAAATACTTACGGGTTTAGCGTCATCACAAGAGTCTGAATAATTTTCTAACTTTGTAGATGTAGAATGTTGTTCGGAATATAAGTTATTACATTTATTTTCCGAGGAATGATTGCTTTCACAAGAAATAGTAATAGGACTCGGCTCTAATGGTTTAGAGGATATATGCCGAGTTGAATGACTCGGGTTCGTGTCCCGAGGTGCAAGTAAAGAGTTAGTAATGTTTTGAGATTTAGAAATTGATTTATCATCACAAGACGTGGTATTAGTTTTATTGTGATAAGAAATAGTAGAACTCAGCTGCAAAGAATTAGTATTAGATTTAGGACATTGAAGCTGAGATGAATGACTCGGAATTGAGTTCCGAGATGTAGATTTAGAATTAGTAATTGTATAAGATTTAGGAGTTAATTTATCTCCGTAAGATTTGGTATAAGATTTAGTATAAGATGTAGTATAGCATTTCGTGTCGTTTAAGGTTGGTGATTCCGGCAGACACGAGACCGGAATCGTATTTAGTTTAAATTTTTGTCACAGGAATCGAACTCGGACCCATTGGTAATGCACAAGCGCACTGCACTCGCGCCGTCGGCGCGCGGTGTTTGATGGTCACGTTGCGCTTGGTTTGCAAGTTCGCGACGTTGCATATTATATTGCCGCTTGCGACATTGTTCGATGGTGTGACCCTTGTTTTTACAATAATTACAGGTTTTTATATAATTAGAATAAGTAGGATTAGGATTTGCATTTGTATAATTAGAGTTAGTAGTATTATGATTAAAAGGATTGGGAGGAACATGATAAGATCTTTGAACATGAGAAGTGCTTTTGGCAAGTTTCGCGTTTTTTAAATAACATTCTGATGAAGAGTGCCCTGTTTTGTTACATATGGAGCACTGCTTATAATTTTTGTGAGAGTTTGATTTCGAGAGGTTAAATAATTTTTCCTCTTCGATGGCATGTTGTACAGCCTCGTTTAAGGTTGGAGGATTCCTACACCTTACAATATTAGAAATAGAATGGTCCAAGCCTAGTATAAAAGTATTCAATGCAAGTTCTTCCATGGCTGCAATTCTACCAGGAAGTTCTTTATCGTCCTTACAATTGTAATGAATGTCGGACTGTATTTTCGTGAGAATATACTCAATTTTTAGCGAGTATTTCGTCACGTCTTCATTGTGTAATTGTTTACAGTTTTGTAAATCAATTAATAGATGTGTTGCATGTTTTTTCTCGCCAAAAGTGCTTCTCAAAAATGATTTGATTTCCTTCCAGGTCGTGAAAGTCTTTAGACAACACGCAGCCTGGGCTTTGCCTTCTAATTGAGAAATAATATATTTGCATAGTACATTTTGTTGCTCTGTAGTGGCCAAGGACATCGCATTATCGCAATTAGTTAAGAAAGCGGGAAGGGATTCTCTATCACCGCTGTATGGTTTAATGAATTTTGTTAAGACGGACAACGTGATTTTTTCAGACATTTCGTTTTCTGGAGTTTTGTTGTCTTTTTCTGGCTTGGGCGGCATGATTAATTAAAATATAGTAAAATATAGACAAGTGTAAAAATTGAAAATTGAAATAGTAAAGTTTGTAAAAATATTAGATATAAGATAATAGCTTAAACACTCACAGTAGTAACAGCACTTTCACTAACATTTCACACGTGGCTAAATTGGAGCTCCAGGTGCTCAGGTTCCACGTGGCGCAGCGTAGCGGCGGTGGCTTGTAGTTGCAGCTCGAATTGCAGTGTTGGCTTATGTTAACACGTGGTGGCACGTGGTTAGGAGATGATGGTGGTGATGAGGTGGAGTTAGACTGGCTGGGTTGATGCGGGCTCACACTGATGTTGAGACTGACCGTCGATCATGCGGGGTTGATCAGGCTGTGGTGTGGGTGATGCGGGCTCACGCTACAGGGCGGAGGCTTATCGTCGATCAAAGTTTCGGGCCGCAGGATTCGGATATCTGGGTTTCGACGGAAACCACTTACGATATCCCACTTCTGACACCAATTTGTTAGGCGGCCGTTCCGATTTGTCTTTTTAAAAAAAAGAACTAACTTCCCAACACCCGATTTATTGCAGAAAATTACACTCAATATAACTAACTGACTTCCCGATTCCCGGAGCGATGTACCGCTCTTTACGAGTGCCAATGTCTAACTAACTTGATTTAAGGCTTACGTGAAATATGAAAACTTGCACATTGCATTATGGAAAAATACGGCTTTAATAGTAATATCAACCTTTGCAAAATACCCATATTAGGTTGGGTTATAACAGTACGAACAGCTGGGACAGAGAATCGACGAAGGGTGTGAGCAGCTCCAGAGGTGGTTTTCATCGAATGGGATGCTGCTGAATATCACTAAATCCAACATCATGGTTTTCTCGAGTCGAGGTCTCACAGTTCCTCCGTGTGTAGCAAGCAATCCGATGCTGATATGCAATGCCTTGGTGCCTTGGCTTCACTCTGGACTCGAACCTTAACTGGAAGTGCCATGTTGACAGACTGTGTGATAGACTGAGTGGTGCAGTCTTTGCGTTGCGTAAACTGAAATTGCTCATTTCTGATTCTGCATTAAGACAGGTCTATTTTGCATATTTCCACTCGCTGATGTCGTACGGTTCACTCATATGGGGTAACTCCACGGATGCCAATAGAGTCATGCTAATGCAAAAACGTGCCGTACGCGTATTGGTTGGGGTAAAACACAGACATTCCTGCAGAAATCTCTTTGTAGCGCAACGCATAATGACGCACTACTCACTCTCCTTATATGAAATTATAATGTACGTTAGAAATAATCTGTCTTCATTTGGTACTGTAAATGTTTCTGGCATCCCACTTCGCCGTACCGGTCATTTGAGAACAGTCCCTCGACGCATGGCACTTGCAGAGAAAAACCCGCGTGTCATCGGACCTATTTACTATGAGCGTTTACCCGCTACTCTCAGACTTGAACCGTCTGACGAAACATTTAGGCGCCAGCTGAAAGTCTTGAAAAATCCTATATACTCTGTAAAAGAATTTATGGACTTTAAATTGTAACGAATTCAGTATTTTCTATTTTTATATTTTTATTCTAATTTTTACCGCATTAACATGCTCTTGTATAATTATCAACTTATGACGATCCTTGATGGAGAATGATATTTGATATGTAATTTAATGACAACAATATTATATAATGAATTGTTAATTTTCTAATTATTGTGTGCTTTTCTTATAATTTTCCTTTTTGTCTGAAGATCTCAATATAATTTCTTATACTTTGACATGTAGTGCAATTTATACTGTAATGTTATATTTGAGAAATAAATGAATCTGAATCTGAATCTGAATCTATATTTATTTTAAACTCTCGCCTCTCCCAAGGCCTAAAAGATTAATTTTGAATTTTTAAATGGGATCGGCGATATTTCCCGGCAATGGCACAGTCAGCCGGGGTCAGGGACTCAGGTCCAAGAAACGGCGAACAATACATGCCGTATCGAGCAGGACCGCCTTCTGCATTTGTGCTGGAAGCGACATGCCATAGAAATCCAACCGCCTCAATCTGTTAGAAAGGCTGACTGGAATTAACCCATTTGCGGACAAAATAATTGGGATTATTTCAGTGGAGGCCACATACCACATGACGGTGATCTCGTGCGCCAGGTCGAGATACTTCGGGCGTTTCTCGGTTTCAGCTTTCTCGAAACCCTCGTCATGCGGGATGGTATCCAATATCACAATATCAGGCTTATTCGCAATAGTAGTCCGGCCACATGCTCGACAAATGTCTACTGTGCCATCCTTTAGGATATATTTCCGAAAGTTCCGCGTCTTGATAACCTGATCCTGTATTGCACAGACAAAACCTTCGGTTTCCCCAAAGAGGTCCCCGAAACACAGCCAATGTAGGAAGGCTTTACGGTCCATAAAAGGCTCGTGGAGTACCTTGAAGAACCTCCCATGAAGCTCCTTCTCTTCCCATACGGATTCGCGGTCAGAGGTGCTAAGCACCACCGGGTCTCGCCATTTCTCTTTGGCCATCGATAAGAGAGTTAGCTCTTTATCACATGTGCCAACCTCCCCACGAATTACGTCATCCGTCATCGTCAAAAAGTAGTTTCTGAGATTGCATATCTCGCGGTTGTGCATGGTTTTGACACTTATAGGCCTCTACCTCCACACTTCCGCGGGACATACAATCTCATAACTGACGATTTCGGATGATGCATTCGCTGAGAGGTCATCGTCGTGCGGACTCGTCTATCCAGAGCGTCTAATTCCGTCTGAGTCCATTTGAGCACGCCAAATGTGTACATCAGAACAGGCATGACCCAGGAGTTATAAGCTCGGATCTTATTAACGCCTGACAAATAGCTGTTTGGCACATTTTTCAGGCGCCCATAAAAAAACCTCGCACACACCCTGTTTCACGTCTCCTTCCTTCACACCGATGGTCTGTGACATGCCCAGATACCGGTATGTTTCAGTCTCAGAGAGTACCCGCAGGTGATTGATGCCAATATTAATGCCATCAGAATGCATGACACATCCCTTCTCGACATGGACCACCGCGCACTTATCGACCCCAAGCTCCATCCTAACCGAACTGCTGAAATCGTTGGTAATTGTCAGCCGCTCCGTCAATCTGTCAGCTGTGGGGCCGTATAGCTTGAGATCGTCCATGTAGAGAAGGTGAGGCATTCGCGGTCCACCTCTCCGAAACTGAAAGCCTGTGCCCGACCTCTCTAATAGAGTACTCAGAGGGTTCAGGGCCAGGCAAAACCACAATGGACTCCGACAATCGCCCTGGAAAATACCTCGCCTTATTTCTATTCGGTGATCCGCATCCGTCATCCACCGACCGTCCAGACTCAGGATCGTTCTCCAACACCCCATGCATTGCCCGAGGAAGTGTCGAACTGCATTATCAATTTTATATAGTTCGGGGACCCTTGAAAGCCATGAGTGGGGCACCGAGTCGAACGCTTTCCTATAGTCTATCCAGGCAGCGGAGAAATGCCGACGGTTGAGTCTGACAAGTTGGCCAGCGACCGCGTCGGTGAGGAGTAGCTCCTTACTACCGCGGCTACCGCCCCTACATCCGTTTTGAGCCTCAGACATCACAATGTTATCAACAATGTGCTGACTTATCTTGGAGCTAAAACAGATGTTAAAGTCTTGTATATTGTACAAAGATAAGTTATGGGGCGTTATAACCACCCGGTTGAGGAGATCCAGCTTCAGTGACTCCATGAGGGATGCGCCGTACATTTTGTTGCGCACAACTTTGTACGGCCTACAGATAATTATTAATTATCCCAAAATAAATGTTATCTAATAGGTATATGATTCATATATAGGCATATAATATGCATTTTATTGTTTAATTACTTTTTTGGTTATAATTTAATCATATATCCATCTGTATAATTAGTACTTTTTACCTGAAATACGGGATTCTCCTAGTTCAGGTATGTGTTATATTTTACATTTATTCGCATAATTAGTCTTTAGTTATTCATTTGTACAATAAGTATTTAATAAACAATTTTATTTATTATTAATATTAATGTAATCCGCTAATACTGCCCTGATAAGTCGAAAAGCGTTATCTCAATCTCAGTAAGTTTTGGGAAAATCGACTTTTTGTAAATTGCATTTTATGTAATTGTATTTTATTTAAAAATATCTTTTAGTGGTTTTTTAAATGTTTTAAATTAGATAGCGGTATTTGTATTACACAATTAGATGCGAAATTATTATAGCTATGGGATTGTATAAAAAAAACTAAACTGGCGTATCTCAGAGATAGCGCCTTTCGGCTTAGCAGGGCAGAATAGTGGTTATAATAAATGTGTTGGTATCGAGTGGTGCTACTGTATTGCTTGTTTAGATTATTAACCTTAATTATCCTCACTTCATCTATCACCCTATGTTCAGTGTTGGGCAAAATTTAATTGTTCTGGCAATTAAAGATTGACAATTAATTAATTGTCAATTGCGAAACAGCAATTAACTATTGATCAATTGTTAGTTGTGAGAACCACAATTAACAATTAATTAATTGTTAATTGCCGTTCTCGCAACTAACAATTGATAAATTGTTAATCGCGTATATATCTACAATGAACAATTAATCAATTTTCAATCTTTTCAATGTTTTTGATTAACAATTTACAATTAAAACTGACAATTATGATAAATTTATAGGGCATATGGGGGTAGGTTAGGGCGCGGGTTAGGATTTGGGTTGGTTAAGTTGGGGGGGTTAAGGTTTCGGTTGGGGGGTTTAGGGTTTGGGTTGGGGGTTAGGGTTTGGGTTGTGGGGGTTAGGCGAGAGTTAGGAGGTTCCGTGTGCAGTTGCTGGTCTGCCATCGGACGCGTCCCCAGGTGGCGGATAGGGGAACGGCTCCCAGATATGGGGGTCACCGGCTTCGGCCGGCGCGGACCAAAACCAGCACGGGGAGGGGAGAAAGATAGTGTCGGTCTCTTCCGGAGCTATCTAACTCGTAGCCCTGTACGTAGTGCAGGGTCGAGGGCCGTCACTTTTAGACGTGGGGGCCACGAGGAAGAAAACCTCTTCAAAAATTACCGGGAGATGGGTGGTGTTCGGTCCAAGGACCGACACTGGGTCCATTTCAAGCGCGACGGGTACCGGCGGCTTTGTAACCACGGCTGTCCGGACAGGCTTAGGCCACCGCCGGGCGATCTGTTATCCCGACAGTGTCAACTGACCGACTGGGACCAGGGGGCTTGCCTTAATTGGCCGGCCCAAGTGGAGACAACCACAATAATAAACGCCCAAAGGTGACGTCGTTGGGGCGCCCATTCACGGGCCCTCGCGCGGCGGCGTCACGCCTGCTTCGGTGGGTTGGTAGGCGGGGCATATCGCCTACCCATTAGCGGCCACCCTGGGATACCTCCCGCCCTCCCAGGCTATATTAGGGTTACCCGGGTACAGGGGACACTACCCGGGTGGACTGAATATATCCCCCACACTCGTGGGAATCAAATGGAGTTAGTTCAAAATATCGTTTCTTTTTTTATAAATAGCCCTGATACGTTGGGGAAGTCGTCCGAAAAGGACGGCGATGCCGTAGTGTCCGTGAAGGACGGAGTGAATATAGTGTCCGCGAAGGACGGAGTGGATGTAGTGTCCGTGAAGGAAGTAGTGCCTGCGCGAACAACACTTGTGAAGGCCAGTACCCCATTGGTGTACCTGGAGCGGCTGGATTTGTCGACAGGACTCCCGAGCGACGATAACGACACGTTCTCGGTAGAAGACGAGGAAACTTCAACTCATGGTGGTGGAAGTGTCACAGGTACTCGTCGTAAACGCCCCTTGGAGAAGACCTTAACACCAGACTCTGACTCCGATGTGGGATCAGATGTTACTGTCGGCAGGCGAAATAAAAAGAAGAAGAACTCGGTAGTTCCAGATGCTCCTTCACAGCCGGTGCCTGCCTCAGCTATACCTACACCGTAGGTCAATGGTAAAACCAAAAAACAGAAGAGGAAGAAGAAGGCCAAGACGAAGGCTGTGCTCGCTTCCCCGCGTACGTCAGCAGTGTTTCTGACGCTCCAACCGGATGCGCTTGAAAAGGGTGTCACGTATGCAGAGATCTTTGGCAAGACGAAAGCGCAGCTGAAACTACAGGATCTGGGAATAGAAGGGGTGCGTTGCAAACAAGCAGCCACCGGAGCCAGGATACTCACCATTCCAGACTCCACCAGTGGGAACGAGTGGACGACTCGGTCGAAAGGGAGAATCTCGCAGCAGTAGTTGCAGAGAAGGGTGGTTGTTCTCATGGTCAAGTGAAAGTCGGGGAGATTCGCTTTGGACCGGCGGGATCTGGATCTGCAGTGGTCAAATGCCCAGTGACTGCTGCAAAAACAATCGTGGAGGCAGGCAGGCTCCTTGTCGGTTGGAGTTCTGCCCAGGTGCGCACACTGGAGCCCCTGCCCATGCGTTGTTACCGGTGCATGGGCATCGGCCATACCGGACAGCGTTGCCCAGCTGACGTCGACCGAAGCCAGCTATGCTTCCGGTGTGGAAAGCCGGGGCACACGGCGGCAAAATGCAACTCTGAATTTCGTTGCCCCGTCTGTACGGAAGCACGGCGCCCGGCCGGACATAGAATGGGGGGGAAAAAACTGTAACCCCCCCACATACGAAGCCAAAAGAGGACTCCAGGACCCGAGCCCGCGCTTTGGTAATGGGGCGCAATACGCCCGTGGAGATTGAAATGACGGAAATCGATGGATAGGTCCCGTCATCTCAACTTTCTGCAGGGTAACCTAAACCACTGCTCCAGGGCGCAGGACTTGCTCTTGCAGTCCATAGCTCAGTGGTGTATTGACGTGGCTGTGGTCGCGAAGCCGTATAGCGTGCCGTCTCAGTTAAACTGGGTTGGGGACCTACATAGCTCCGTGGCGATAATGACACCGGTAACGTCGCCATATCCCTTGGTCGCGAAGGAGAGGGGCCTTGGCTCCGTAGTGGCTTCGTGGTGCGAGATTCTACTCATTGGGGTTTATTTCTCGCCTAACACGGGAGTGGCGGAGTTAGAGACCTTTATAAACCTACTGGACCTCCTGCGCAAGTGATCGTGATGGGGGACCTGAACGCAAAGTCTGCGGCTTCGGGTTCCCCCATCACCGACGTTAGGGGCGACGTGGTCGCTGAATGGGTGGCGTCGTCGGGCCTGTGTGTGGTCAACCGGGGCACAGCCTTCACGTGCGTGAGGAGAAACGGGGGTTCAGTCAAGGACATCACGTTTGCGACCCCGGCTCTGGCCTCACGCATATGTGATTGGCGTGTTCTGGAAGAAGTAGAGACCCTGTCTGACCACCTCTATATCAATTTCAGGGTCTCTGGCATCGCCGCCACAGACAGGGTTTCTCAGACACAAATAGGAGCTCGTTTTCCGAAATGGGCTTTAGCGCGCCTAGACGTCGAAATGGCTGAGGAGGCGGCTATCGTTGCAAGTAGGGGTACAGCTCCCACAGGAGACCAGGGGGTAGACGCGATGGCGACTTCGTTCCGTGGGGACATGACCGCGGTGTGTGATGCGGCCATGCCTCGCGCTAGCAATCGCCGTCAAAATAACAAACAGGTGTACTGGTGGTCGCAAGAAATAGCAGACCTGCGAACTGTCTGCAACAGTGCCCGCCGAGCGCATAAAAGGTGCCTGCGACGTCGTCATACTGTGGAGCAAGAGGTGCTCCTTCATGATGCCTACAAGGAGTCCAAAGGCAAGCTACAGCTAGCCACCAGTAAAGCCAAGGAGGCGGCTAGGGAGGTGTTCATCCTAACACTTGATAGGGACCCGTGGGGGCGGTCATATCGCATGGTGCGCAACAAACTGCAAAACCGTGCGCCCCCCACGGAATCCTTCGAGCCCCATTTGCTACAGGAGGTTGTAACTGGGCTCTTCCCCAGGAGAGATGCCTTCACACCCCCCGCCATGGTCCCGCTCTCTTCTGAAGCGGAGGTTATAGGAGTCGTGCCGTCGGTAACGGATGATGAGCTAGAGATGGCGATCGACCGCCTTCGAAGAAAAAAGAAGGCTCCCGGCCCCGACGGCGTTCCTGGTCGCGTTCTTTTCCTAGCACTGAAACACCTCGGGGAACGACTGCGAGACATATTCACACTCTGCCTTGAGCTGGGCAGATTTCCGACGCCCTGGAAAGAGGGTCGTCTATGTCTCCTTCAGAAAGAAGGGCGTCCCCCCGATTCGCCCTCCGCCTACCGACCGATTGTGCTCCTTGACGAGACGGGCAAGCTTTTTGAGCGTGTGCTTGCCGCTCGTATCAACACACATCTCGCAATCACGGGACCGGACCTTTCAGACTGCCAATATGGCTTCAGGATTGGGCGGTCTACAGTCGATGCCATCCTGGAACTGCGCCGGATAAAAGAGCAAGCGCTCGAAAGACGGGAAGTGGTGTTGGCGGTATCTCTGGATATCGCAAACGCGTTCAACACCCATCCCTTCGGGTGTATACAGGAGGCTCTGAAGTTTCACCAGGTGCCCCTGTATCTTCGGCGTGTGGTGAAGAGCTACCTCGAGGAGCGGCGAGTGTCGTTCATCGGGCCAGAAGGGAATATGTGTTCCCAAAAGGTTAGCTGTGGTGTTCCACAGGGGTCGGTGTTGGGGCCACTCCTGTGGAACATTGGATATAACTGGGTTCTTCGGGGCGTACTGCTGCCCCGGATGGATGTTATATGCTATGTCGATGACACTCTGGTCATTGTGCGGGGCAGCAGCTATGAAGAGGCGGTTCGTCTGGCTACAGTGGGAACAACACTCGTGGTGGGCCGAATCAGACTGTTGGGACTGGAGGTGGCGCTCAACAAGACCGAAGCCATTTTCTTTCATGGGCCCAGAAGAAAACCGCCTGCAGAGATGCATATCCGTGTCGATGGTGTGGAGATCGCATTAAAGCCCACTATGAAGTACCTGGGCCTCACCCTGGACAGTCGGTGGACCTTCGTGCAGCACTTTGAGCGGCTGGCCCCGCGGCTTATCAACGCGGCGTCGGCGCTCGGGCGCCTCTTGCCGAATCTCGGTGGTCCCAGCATTAGCTGCCGCCATCTCTACGCGATGGTGATCCGCAGCATGGCCCTCTACGGGGCTCCGGTGTGGGTGGATGCCATGACGCCCCGAATTCGGAGGCTTCTACGGGGGCCACAGCGTACGATGGCCATACGGGCTATAAGAGGATACCGTACGATATCTGGAGCGGCGGCCTGTGTCCTTGCGGGCACCCTGCCTTGGGAGCTGGAAGCGAATGTGCTCGCAGAGTGCTACCGGTTCCATGCGGACGCCAAGGCTCGGGATGAGCGTCCGGCAATCGAGGAGGTCCACAGGATGAGGCGCAATGCGCACGATGCCATGATGGAGCACTGGGTGGGAGAACTGGAGTCCCGGAAGTATGGCGCCCGCACTGTTGACGCCATACGTCCGGTGCTTCAGGAATGGATGGCACGACGACACGGGGCACTTACCTTCCGTCTGGTGCAGGTATTAACCGGGCATGGTTGCTTCGGTGAGTACCTGTACCGGATTCGGAGGGAGGCGACTCCCCAGTGCCAGGAATGCGGTGCGGAGGAGGACTCAGCGCAGCACAACTTGGAGGTGTGCCCAGCCTGGGCAACGGAACGCAGAGCTCTGTCTGTTGCGGTGGGACCCGACCTCTCGCTTCCGAGTGTCGTCAATGCTATGCTCAGAAGCGAAAGTCACTGGAAGGCTGTCGTCTCCTACTGCGAGGCAGTGATGTCTTGCAAGGAGGCGAACGAGCGGGCCAGAGAGGATGAGCCCCTCGCTGACCCGAACCGCCGAAGACGTACCGGGAGAAGAAGGCGGGAGTACGCCGACAGCCATCTTCTCACCGGTGGAGGCCTGCAGGGACC
>NW_020654212.1:0-18311 GCF_003589595.1 Hyposmocoma kahamanoa | reverse complement strand
CGTAGTGAACGAGCAGTAGCTTAAATGTGACGTTTTCAAGTGTAAATGTATTTTACCTATGGAATAAATAATCTTTGACTTTGACTTTGACTTTGTTAAAAAGAAACAATAGTATCATTGACGTGTTCTTGACAATATATGAGAAGTATAGGTGTAAATTCCTGCTAAGTGCTGCTCAAATCTAGGCACTACTCATAATGAGTATGTATGTTACAATTTGACATGCCGTCATAGTGACGTTATATTTTGTTTTGACATCAATAAGTTCATAAGGAACTTCAAACTTTTTGAGGATAGTTTACATTTACCCCTAAGATATTTGAGACACATTGCTAGTTTACTAGCTTTTAATATTAAGGACGCTGTTATAGAAGATATAACACAGTCCCACGACAATGCTCCTGCTCTAAGGATACGACAGTTTACATATTGCTTACCAACATTTAAACTAGAAAATACGACAACAGAAAAGTCTAATCTTTTTCATGTAGTTCATCAAAACATTTTTCTGGCAAATCATTAGAAATTAGTCTTTTTTTTTAAACGATATTTCCGTCGACGTGTTTTGTGTAACAGAACACTGGTTGAAAGACTACGATTAACAACGTGGAAAATTATGTAATAGTTAGCTCGTTCATAAGAAAGAACTTAAGTAAAGGCGGATTAATGATTATAATTAATCGTAATGTAAAATTTAAAGGGCGTAAGGATATCACAGATCTCTCTATTGAGATTTCATGTGTGGAATTGGATCCGTTTGTCATCTTATGTGTATCCAGGCCCTCTCTACTAATTACAACGAGTTTGAATTAATCATGGAGAGTTTAAAACAGATTTTACCAACTAAAAAAACCATATTACTCTGTGGAGATTTCAATGTAAACCTGTTGGAAAACTGTTCTACTTCTTTAAGACTCATTAATTTATTAAAAAGTTTTAACTCGATCAATATTTTCTTGGAACCAACTCGCGTCACTGCTTCATCGTCTACTTGTATTGATTGACATTTTTTGCAACATAAACGCAGTTTCTAAATCAATAATAAATTGCTTAGAATCAGACCATAGTGGCCAATTGGCTGCTTTTAATTGTAAAATGAGCAAGAAGGTAGACCAATTTCTCTGCAGACCGATTACCACAGAACGAATCATTCGATTTCAAAAGAATATCGACAATAGTTTAAATTCCCTCCCCTATATACCGGAGGTTCCAAATATTATATATAGCACGATATTTTATTTACACGATAATAGATATTTCCACAGGGTGACTAAATTCAATGACTGGGCAACAGTAGGCATTCATAAGTGTAGGTCTCGTTTGTATGAACTATATGCTATGAAAACTTATAATACTAATTCCAGTTTTATAGAATATGTTAAAAATTAGTCAAAAATATTTATGTGTAGCTGCTAAGGTTAAGTTTCACAGGGATAAAATTATACAATCGAAAAATAAATCTAAAACTACTTGGAGTATAATAAATAAATACTCAGGCAAGGTTAAACAACATGATAGATATAATTCTAGAATTAGACGACAAACTTATCAAATCAAAAGATGAGTTAGCCCAAGCTTTTCAATCATTATTTTCGGGAATCGCCGTGAATACTACAAAATCATTAAATTCCTGTCCATCTCTTGTTATTGATCTCCTAAAGAAAAATGTTAAAGTTTGTTGCAGTGTAATTAATTTTCATCATGTTAATTCAAAAGACGTCATTAAAACTTTTAAATGTATACATGTTACAAAAACTGAAGATCTCTGGGGCACATCGACTAAAGGTATAAACTCGGTAATTTATCTAATTTCCCCACATTTAGCTGATAGCTGATGCATTCAGTAGGTGTTGACGAAGGTATTTTTCTCGATTTGATGAAATACAGTAAGGTTATTCCTTTATTCAAAAGCGGTAGGAAAGTTGATCCTAGTAACTATAGGCCCATTTCAATTCTACCAGCTTAAAGCAAAATATTCAAAAAGCTTATGTTGACGCAACTACTGTCGTATTGCGGTAGGAATCATATTTTTCATAGTGAACAATATGGGTTTACTAGTAGTAGATCGATCACTACTAAAACACATCTTTGATGGTTGGGAAAGGTTCCAGAACGCTATTGGGGTTTTCTGTGACCTCTCAAAGGCATTCGATTGCGTGGATCATATTACTCTTATTAGGAAGCTGGAATATTACGGAGTAAGTGACAAGGCGTTGGAACTTGTCTCGTCATATCTTAACGATAGAATTCAGAAAGTAGATATAAGTGGAGTGACTTCTTTGGGTTCTCCGATAAAAATGGGTATTCCGCAGGGCTCAATACTTGGACCTTTCTTATTTCTCATTTATATTAATGATCTACCATTCTTTGTTAAGAACTTTGCGAAATAGTATTGTTTGCTGACGACACATCCTTGATTATTGAAACAGACAGACATGACGTTGACTATGACAATATTATTATATACCTTTCGAAGGTAGATTATTGGTTTAATATTAACAATTTATTGTTCAATGTCAAGAAGACAAAGTGTGTTAAATTTGAATTACCTAATGTAAAATCGACTAGCCCAATCATAAAAATAAATGGAGAAAAGTTAGACCTTGTTAATAAAGCTGTCTTTTTGGGAGTGACCTTAGACAGTAACCTCCAATGGTTTTCACATATATCTTCCTTGGTCAGCAGATTAAGCTCTGCTGCATACGCAGTCCGTAGAATAAGTGAACTTACCAATGTTGCTACTGCTAGACTAGTTTACTTTAGTTACTTCCATAGTATAATGTCCTACGGGATTCTCATGTGGGGTGAATCGGCAGATATACGAACCATATTTGTGTTGCAAAAACGAGCGATTCGTTCTGTGTACTGTAACCTAGGGACGTAGCTTAGGATGCGTAGCGAGAGGTACTTATAAAGTGGGATTAACGTCATAACTTGATATTTATTATATTTTTTACTTGTTTACTTCTTGAGGCTACTTTTAGATCTGCCAAGATGTTCTTTTTTCTAACCTATTTCTTCAAACACATTCTAAATACAAAACTATATTCACTCAGCCAGTAGTTCTACTCATAGAGTAGAGCCTAGACTACATCCCTCTTCCTCACAACTGAAGGGGTGAACATCCCTAGCTGGTGCTCTACCTATGATAGGCAACTTATATAAGTGATCAGCTTTTATTACAGGCTAGCCACACATTGCTCGGAAGCTACTACCTTACCAACAAGTGAACAACCGAGGAGGCTATGGCTTTAGTCTGCCAAAAAACCTATCTAAAAGGACAGACCATGACCACATCCTAATCAAACAATTCAAAATATAATTATTAGTTAGCTATCCTAGCTATTTAGGTAACCTGTCTAAATCCTAACTCTTTATTTCAGCTACCCTAGCTTGGCTGAATGTCCCTAACAAATCCTTAAACATCACTACTAAAACTTCTTAAATGCATCACTAAACTATCTTCAACGTGCACGCTGCTACGACGACGACACAGGCTTGAGCATCCCTCGAACGATCACTGGGTAACATCAATATTGATCTCCCAATTGCCTTAGTCCTCATCCTGCAGCTATCCACGTTCCATCAGCTTTTCTCACTTTCTTTAAACAAACCAGAACAAACACACAAATAACCCTAACAATGACATTTTCCTAACATACATATGATACGGGGATATACCATATGAAGGATTCCTAATAATTAAATAAATATATCTTCCCTGAATGCAGACAGTTCTTGTTCATCTGGGAGGGTGACCACGAACTATGCACACACACAGGACAATATATCTATCAAATTAAAAAAAAAAGTAAGTTATATCCATCCAATCCAAATCGGTAGTCCATCTTCTCCTCCCGTCAGAAAATGGACTACCGATTTGGATAGAAGGCGACCGTACACTACTGTAAGGCGAACTCCACCATTTGTAACCTAGGGACGTAGCTTAGGATGCGTAGCGAGTGGTACTTTATAAATATAAACTGGGATTAACATCATAACTTGATATTTATAATATTTTTTACATGTTTACTTCTTGAGGCTACTTTTAGATCTGCCAAGATGTTCTTTTTTCTAACCTATTTTTTCAAACACATTCTAAATACAAAACTATATTCACTAAGCCAGTAGTTCTACTCATAGAGTAGAGCCTAGACTACAGTACCGTTTACATTGGAATATAATAATTATACTCACTTCCTACATTTAACAAACACCTTATAATCGACATGAAAAGATATCGTTTGATCACATTGACTTACAATATATCTGATCATTATGAATTTAGAATACGTTTAGTTGGTGCGTTTTAATTTAAATAGGCAACGTATTCTTGGTCGTGTAAAATGTGTTGAAGGGTATCGTTTTCCTTATTTAGAAATTTTACCAAATTGAACCTTACCACAACCAGTTAAATTTTTAAATCGAGCTCGTTGCTGGGGAAAACCGAGTGAAACTAGGGCGTGACAGCAGAAGCATTTATTGCATTTATTGAAAAATCACTGGTGAGGACTAGGGCCTTGCGCGCCCCCGGGCCAGCACGCGCAGCGTCGGCGCTCGCAGCGCGCGGCGCACCACGAGCGCGCGCGCGCCGCGGCCGCCAGCACTGGGGCCTCCGGGGCTGCGGGGGCCTAGGCCTCCGCGGGGGCCCTGGCCTTCGCGGGGGCCCTGGCCGCCGCCGAGCCCAGTCGGCGCCTGCGCGGTGTCCGCGCGCTTGGCCACGATGACGCGCGTGTACTTGAGCGCGCCGCGGCCTTCGCTTCCCTCTGAGACAACGCATATGCATCAGCAGCCAGTAATAGTGGCACCATTGTGGCACCTATTGTTAGTAATGTATTTTTCACTTGTCATGCTCTTAAAGTTCGTATTTATGCTGGTTGTATGCTGCATAAAATAGGATTTTATGCTCTAGTGCATAAAATAGGGTTTTATGCTCTAGTGCATAAAATAGGGTTTTATGCTCTAGTGCATAAAATAGGACTTCATGCTCTAGTGCATAAAATGAAAAAAACCATCACACTAAATATGTCTAATTGTTGTAATTTTACATTCAATTTTAATTAAATAATCGTTTATTTGAAATATTGCTGTTTAATTTCTTCGCAATCGGAGTGAAAAGTAGAGTGTATAACTCGTTCATAGAACCCATTTTGTCCTCGACTTAAGTATCCAAGTATGATGGAATAACAAGCTAAACATTATAACGAACGTGCTTTATTTATGTTGATTAAAAAACATTAGAAAACTCTGTCACAAAGAAATGCGACCTTAGTTAACTATTTCACTTTTTTGTGAAATAGTTGTTTAAAGTTTTTTGGTTGACTCTGAGAGGCCAAACTGTCGTCCAACTTCTGTAGCTTTGCCTCTGGTATCCATCTTTTTAAAAACTTTTATCTTCGTCTCCAACTTAGAGGATGAAAAAAATCTCCAAACACAAGCTCTACGCTCTTTTTTCTTAACCGGTGACGTCATTGTTCGCAAAAAGTACCAATATGATCACAAATTAAGGGAGCTACCAAGAAAGAAGCGCATGTTCTTTCAAGCGTATGTTGCGTAATTATCTTTTTGACAATCTTTTAGATCAAGACTCTGCATAATGTTGCTGTGGGTACTTATATATTATTAATTAATATTATGTTTAAATTATGTTTATTTTATATTTATTTATATAATGAATATACCTAATATATTAATTATTCATTATATATATGTATTGTTTATTATATAAATATATTGAGAATGTTTATTTTATACTGTATAAATTATCCATAACATTAAGCTTATTATGATATATTTTTTTTCTGTTTTAAATGTAGCACTAACCTTTTGTTTTTTTCTGTTTAGCCCAGTGGTTGACTGGTAGAGAATGCCTTATGGCTTTAAGTCCGCCATTTGTACATTAATGTATTGTGCAAAAAGATTAAATAAATAAATAAAGAACTATTATTATATTATATTTATTTGAATTTTCGAATCAACTGACAATGCACTTTTAATAACTGACAAGCTACGAGTTTAATTTTGGCTAATTCAATCACGCCACCATGCGTGCAAATAAGCCAGTCAAATCCGATTAATCAACCTATCAATGCATCCGCGTAAAGCGGGGTAATTTAGCGCGAATTTTGAAAACCGCGCAAAGCTACTGAGTACAGTAATGCCCCGCTTAGCGCCAGCGAGCAAGCAAGTAAGTATGCTTAACACAAAGACTACTTATTAACGGCACTATTCCAACGAGTTGCTGTCACAACCTAAAAATTAATAAGTAAACGTTGTTTTGTGTTGTAAACACGAGAAAAACATGAGACCGCGAGTTACCATACAAGCAGCCATTTCGAACTAATTTATGAATGAGCAAACAGTGTTGCCACCACTAAACAGAAGGTCCATTTAATTGGCCAGAACTTTATGGTCACAGCACAGGCAAAATACACCTGAATACTAAGTAAGAAGTGCAACTCTAAGCAGTGATAGATAAGCAACGGTCGGAAAAAGGTGTTCCACATAGATACATGTACATACAGAGTGGCCGGAATAGTGACGTCCAAAAAAAAATTTAGATGCCTGACATTGAGGGGTATCCGAATCACCCCCATGTATGTTCCGGGATTTTCGTAGTTTTCGAGTTATGATTTTTTTATTGGATTTTTTGAAATTTTCAACTGGATAGGTTCTAAATTTTTTTTTTCAATTTGTACAACAATGTTTCTGGTTTTTTTTGTAACTCAATCTTCATGCATTGTACTTTAACGCACAAAATAATCGATTTCGTAATATCAATGGAAGCTACGAAAGTTTTGACTCAAACGTGGAAAATTCGAGTTCGAGAGAGTCAGACTTGAATTTTCAACTTTAAATTAAAAATCTAAATCGCCAATTCCATACTTCCTGGGTAACTTTGAAAACTGCGCTAGATTCTAAACTTTCATATTAATACAAAAAAGTAGTACTTAATAAGCTTTTGTTTGCTGAAATCAGCCTTCAAAGGTACTGAGGTCGAAAATACCTACGATAGTAATTTGATTAAAAAAAAAAAATTGCCTATTTTATCTTTCCTAAGGCTAATTATGGTAGAAATGTATAAACTAACAAAATAGTAACTTAATAGCTTATAGTATTTACTTAGATTACCTCACTTTTTTGATTTTTTTAATTATTGAGTTAATAAAACACAGTTGATTGTGATGAAAATACATTTATTTATAAAAGGTTTTCAAAATGACGGCCTCCAACAGAAATGCACATCCTACACCTATACAAGAAATTGTGTTTTAGCCTTCGAAAAGCTCTAAAAAAAATGTAGAGTCGATCCGGTTGAAAATTTCAAAAAATCCACTGAAAAAATCATAACTCGAAAACTACGAAAGATCGCGGAACATACATGGGGATGATTCGGATACCCCTCAATGTGAGGCACCAAAATTTTTTTTGGACGTCACTATCCCGGCTACCCTGTACAGCTACAAGGAGCGACATAGAGTTGTTAAAACCACCAAATATTAATTAAATTGTTTCGAATTCATGAAGTCATGAATCTCGACATATTTAATGACTGCCTCCGTGGCCGAACGGTTACCATGCCGGACCGCCACACAGAGGTCCCAGGTTCGAAGGCCGGGCCGGGAGAAATATTTGTATGGCCTACATTATTTCTCTCGTGAGTTTGGGTGTAATTTGTGGTTGTTTATGTGTGTGTCCATGGCACCCGCGACACAGGGTTTCCCTGGTGCGGAGCTATGTTGAGTGTGTGCGTTAAAAATATTTAATGACCACCTGGGTATCTTTAAAAGTAAAATTAAAAAATATTTTATTAAAAATTTTGAACGATTTGTTTTGTATCATATCGGTGTATATCTATCTACCTTTAAATTTTGTAAAGTGTTGTACATTTACTATTGTTGTATATGCATCATGTTGGCTTTCTTATACAATAAAAAAATAAAAACCTACTGAATGGAGGGCGCAACCAAGCAACCAAGATTTATTAGGAGATCAATATCAAAAGATATACTGGTTAACGCCATCAATCATTAAAAGAAAGACCAATGATAAACAAGAGGATCAAATATTATTTTTCAATAGCAAATATTAATTTAGTATGCTCAAACATAATAATGGTGGACCTTGAATGCACTTCATTTGTAATTTATCTGTAGATCTAGGAACATAGACTATACCATATACCAATTAACATATATATTGTTAATTGGTCCAAAGATTTCTTTGAGGATCAAATAATATTATCCCTAAACAAAGTAATTATAATATTCTTAAAGCGTGAAGCTTTAGGCTCAATTTATATTGCGGCGGAACGGAATGGAAGCGAATTCTTGTAACGATGTTGTACATAGCTTAAATTAACTTTATTTTCAATTGCGTAGCGTACAAATTAGACACGAGCCAAAAAACAAGTCGCGCGTCTTCCGGCGCATGCTCGGGAATGCGCAGTGACGCCTGGCGAATCCGCGGGAGGCGGCGCGAAGGCGGGCGCAGTGTCAGTGTGTTCGCTGTTGTTGCGACGAAATAGGTTAGGGATTCAGATGAAAAGATAATGTATTTGGTACAATGTAAAAGCTAAAAATTACAGCGACCAAAATTCTAAGAATAATGGATGGAGAAAAGTTAGTGACGAAATTAATTTACCAGCAGGTCATTCAGAACCTTACGATAACTCTGTGATCGACCGAGTCGATTAGATATCGTACGATTTCTTTTCATTTTTATTCACAATAACGGAATCGAACGTCAAACTGTCGTATTCGAAACCGAACCGAAATGACGTCACACCCGTGCTATTACTCGTACTTCTCGACCGGCAAATGCTACAAACGTTATTCAGAACACAGGTATCGAATGAAAGTTACCGAACGCCCTATTGTTTACAAAGCAAGAACGTAATATGAAATCATTAAAAAAAAAAAATAAAGCCTGGATTTTCTTCAATTTTATTAATTTATTTTATTGCGAGACTAATACATTCCTATATTTTAGGCCTTTAAAGTCTTAAAAATGTATATTAAAGTATTTCATTTTTCTTATAATCCATATTCGCTGACTAACTCCGTAAACGTTGTTGGATAACGATATCGTATCCGAGTCCGAATCGAACGTTTTAACTCGAATGTTCCGAATAGCGGAAAGCGCCCTTCGATTCGAGGACGATATCCAATCGAACGATTCGGTTAAGATATCGTAGAGTTCTGAATCGGGGTCCTGGTTAGTTAAAAAAATATAGCTCTACATTGTTTTATTCTATTGGTTTGTAATAAGCATTGGTCGGAAAAAGGCGTTTGACATACATAGATACATGTATAAATATAGCTACAAGGAGTGACATAGGTTGTTAAAACCACCAAATATCGACCATTGACATTCGGTTTTCTAAGCCTAATTACCGTTTCCATAAAATATTTGCTTAATAACTCGAAAACCACTTTGTCAATTCTAATGTGCCACAAGGCGCAGTCGCGAGAATGCTGAATTCGGAAGGGCATTCGCCGTGCCCTTCCGAATCACCTTCTCGCGCAGCGAGGTGAAGTTGACGCTTCCGTTCCGCCGCAATGTAAATTGAGCCTTATTGTGTTTTATGTCTACCATAAAAATCAGGTTTCCATAGTAACTTGCAACTTGGGTTGTCACTCATGTATAAAACTTTGACATGGTAGCAGAGCGTCAGGGAGTTGGTTAAGGAAAGAATTTTTAGTCTGGAAAATAATTTTTCCGGTTCCATTTTCTTTAAGAAAAGAAAAATTCATATGGTGAAATCTGTACCAGTTGTCAATCGGTACGTATAAGGCGATTGTAGCAGCATCTAGGGTGCAGATCGGACACCTACATTCGAATAATCTCAGTACAGAGTACTAAAAAAACCGACGTCAAAAGTTCGTGGAATTACATTTATTTGCCAAGTTTTATTGAAATTGGTTAACGGAAAGTGCGTGAAATCGGATTTATCCTCTAGTTTGTCATCATTAGAGGTGGAATATTGTCTCAGTCGACTGGAGAGCTTCCTCCTTTTTTGAAGTCTGTAAAAAAACTCCAAAACATATTTCGGAGAAGCCGTTTTTTTTTTCCTCGAAAAATTTCATATAATTATTGTAACATTCAGGCTGCAATAATTTATTTTACGTAATAATTACCAGTAGAGCTAACGCCGTGTCATTAGCTAAGTCCTGGACCTCACAAATATAAAGAAATGTAATACCGCATTTACACTATCGTACTCGCTATTCGCATTGCCACTCGTCCAAACAATCGACGAAACATTCGTGTCGAGTGACTGAGGCGCGTTCTCACATTCGTGAGAGTGGCGATGCGAATAGCGATGCGATACACGACACGCAATGTGTAAACGTTCAGCTCGCTATTCGCATCGGACTCGCATCGCCGTTCGTGCGTTCGCGTCACGAGCGGTTTTTCGAGCACGAGTCTTATGACACTAGTTTTTTTTTTAAGAAAGGTGTACTTTTATTTGAGAGAAAAGTACAGAAATTACAATCAATGATAAATACAAACTCTTGGTATTTCATGGCATGTATCCATATCATTTTCGAAAATATTTACACAATGCATTTACATTAAAATGTATACAAAAAAAGGTTATTGTAAATTCTCGGACAACACTCAAATGGGGTAATTAATTATAATTGGTTTCAATTTCAATAGTAAATTCTAACTAAAATCTAATAAAATCCGTAGTTTTAAAAGTGGTTACATAATAATGATAAAATCACAATCGTAATTTTTTTTTAAATGCAAAATGCTTTGTAATAATTTGTACGAAAATGATACGGATAAATATATAAAACACCGAGTGTGTATATTTCTGAAATAAAAGTATACTTTAAAAAAAATCCATGACATGATTACTTACTACATATTTTTGAACACAACACAAAGTAGGTAAGTAAGTAAGTAAGTAAGTAAGTAAGTAAGTAAATTCTTTATTTCCTCCACAAATTTGTAACAACTTAAGTAAACATAAGAGATATTAAAATAAAAAACATGACAGGAAAATTTGTAGAGGCTGGAGCCTAAACTAGGATACCCTGTATTTTAGGTCACCAGGCCTCCACCTCCAGAAATTCTGATCAATATTTATAAATCTATATTAACAAGTTACATGTATACTTAATTGGAAAAAAGAGTGATAACAAAAAAAAAAAAAATAATAATAATAATAATAATAAGAATAAAAATTAAATTGTAAGTGTGTGAGAGTGTGTGTGATGATTGAGTGCATGTGATGTATGTGGAAGTGCGTGTGATGTATGCGAAAGTGCATGTGAAGTGTGTGTAATTGTTTGTGATGTGTGTGAAAGTGCAAGTGATATGCGAAGTGCTTGTAAATGTGGAAACATATTAGAGTGAATGTGCGACCTGCGTAGGTTTAGGTGATTAATTTTACGAGTTCATAAACGGTGGACGTGTTTGGTGAGATGTGAAAAAATATAAGAGTTCGAACATTGACTGTTAAACTTTACTTTTATTTTTATTCTAACATTATTAGTTTGTTTGACTCTGCAACTTAGACATTTATAGCATCAAAAATTGCTAGTGAAATAAAAAATGACAAAAACGCACCGATTACAATTAGGCACCAGATAGCCCTACGTTCAAAAATAACTTGGGATCGGATTTAGCAACAAAAACTGCCATCCACTATTCTGGAAACCTATTCATATATTATATCACGTCAACTAAGAAATTACATCAAACAGATTTTCAGTATCTTCATAATTCAGGTTTAAGAGCCAATTAGTTACTATATTTTTACAATTGTATCTATTTAAAGCATATATTTTATTTACTGCGTTGCATTTGTTATATAGGTACGAACCTAGAAAAACAAAAAATCTTTTGGCAAATGATGTTTTAAATATCTTACATACACAGACAAGGTCATGTCTTCTCTTATTTTGTGAGAAGTTGGGATCATACGTCAAAAGAGCGTGTTTCTTAAGTATAGTACTTGCGATGAATAACTGGCGTACTGACAGAACTTTACATTCTTCATAGAGTTTAGACGTTGAGAATAAGTAGGGCCGGAATGTTGAGACCTTTAAAATTGTTCGTTGGGCGACTTCTAGCTTTTTTATAGTTGTTTTATGAGCGCCTCCCCAAATGGTAATACAATAAGTTAGAATGGACTGACACAATGTGAAATAAGTAATTTTTAGAATTTTTTGATCAGCAATATGTCGAAGGTTTTTAAAAATATATACTAACTTACGGGTACGAGTTGAAAGTAATTTAATATGGGTTTTAAAGTTAAGGTTGTGGTCAAGATTTATGCCGAGGTATTTAATAGTTGAAACGTTTTCAAGAACAGGACAAGTACACAAGATAGGGTCAAAATTGCATGTGTGGGCAGTAAGGTTAAGGTTATGATGATGAGATAATGTATCACGAATGGAAAAAAGCATATATTTAGTTTTATCAGCGTTAATTGTTAATATATTATGGCCAAGCCATCGCAAAATCGAGTTTAAGCCGTTTTGTGCATTAAGAAAAAGCTCTTCTATGGTAGGCGCTTCGAAAATTAAGGCTGTGTCGTCTGCAAAAGAAACTATTTTACCATTGATGAGCTGCATATTGCAAAGGTCATTGATAAATACTAAAAAAAGGGAAGGGCCAAGAATACTCCCTTGAGGAATACCATAAAGAACGGGAAGGTCATTACTAATGTGATTATCAATTTTCACCAGCTGACTTCGGCTTGTTAAATAACTTCGGAATAGATTAAGCGACAAACCCCTAATTCCCAGATGTTCCAATTTTCGAAGGAGTAGAGGAATCGAGACCGTGTCAAACGCCTTCGCAAGGTCAAGGAATACTGATAAGCACTTCCGACCCTCGTCCAAGCTACCAACTATACATTCTGTAAGGTCGTGTACAGCATTCGCAGTAGATCTTTCAACCCGAAATCCGTATTGATGTGGCGACAGTAGGTTGTTGACTTCAAGATAATTCATTAGCCTTTTGTTAATAATACGTTCTAAAACTTTTGATAAAGATGGCAGAAGAGAAATCGGTCTATAATTTGAAATAAGACTTCGATCGCCCGCTTTATATATTGGCTTGATAACGGCTTTTTTGAAAGCATCAGGAAATACCCCTGCAGACAAACTCAACCTGCAAACATGAGTTATGGGTGGTACCAAAATATTTTTGTATTGTTTGAGAATCGACGAGGGGATACCGTCCCAGCCTTTGGCACAGTTATTTTTCAAGGACATGACTATGTTCTCAATTTAGGCCTCATCAGTATCAAGTAACCCAAATGACTTAGTTACGCTATCTGTAAAGGGTTTAATATTAACAATGCCCTTATTATGAAGCAGTATTTTTTCTGCTAGTGATTTACCTATATTACCGAAGTAGTCATTTACGTCATTAACCGAACGAGAAGGAGAATCTGACATAGTTAATAAGTTTGAAGAGTAATCTTTAGGTTTATTCATGTTAATATTTCTTTTTATTACATCCCATAACTTCCTACTATTTGAACCAGCTGCCTGGATTTCTTGTCTTTGGTATTCACGCTTAACCTTTTTTAGTATATCATTACAGAAGTTTCTGTACCTACGATAGGTAACTCTGAGGATACTGTTATCAGTGGAGAGTTTAAGCTTTAAGTGCATATTGTCACGATTGCGAATACATCGTAGCAATCCGATAGTAATCCACGGTTTTATAGTTCTAGCGCGCCGGGGCAGTCGTAGTAATTTAGTATTAGAGATTATGGCTTGGGCTAAAAGACTTACAAGGAGATTAGCTGCAACATTTGGGTCGTCTGATGTTAATATCGGGTTAAAATCAAGTGAGCTCATTGACGCCTCCAAGCCAGCATGATCAATTTTAGAAATAGTCAGAGGGACACTTTTTGGCTGTTTAATATTAATGCAAAGAACTATAGCATCGTGGTCAGAGATGGATGGATGCAACACAAAGGTTTTATTAGACTTTTTTGTTTTCAATATAAAATGATCCAGGCAAGAGTTTTGTCTAGTCGGAAGAGTATGGGAGGGTAGCATTCCATGGATAGAAAGCAAATTCAAGTAATCTTCAGAGTATTTATCAGAGCTGTCTGAACAAATATTAATATTTATATCACCAACAAGGATAATATTTGGAAATGAAGAAAGCGATTGTATGACAGTGTTTAGGGACGCCAAGAAAAGGGGGACATTAAGTTTAAAACAATATGGACGATATATGGCAATAATGACAGTGTGAGTTGAGATCTTTATTACTAAGCAGTTAGTTTCGGGAAATATTGGCTCTAGTACAGTACAAGATAAGGCGTTATTTATATAAACAACAACCCCGTCATTTTGGTTGTAATTATCTGTGGAATAATGAACATTATAGCCTTCTAATGCAGGTAAATTTTGTTGGATGGCCGATAATCGACATTCCGTCAGTATTAAAAAATCAAAGTCCAATTTAATACGAGACAGTAATACTAACAGCTTATCAAAATTACCCAATATGCTACAAATATTTTGACATAATAGCCTAGTTTGATTATGAGGATGAGTTATGTGCGGGGAGACCTCCTCGGGGAGACAGGCTATATGGTTGGATATTTGAAAATTGTCTAAATTGTCTAATAAATTATTTATTTCTGCCATTTTAAATAATAAATAAGTACGAGTACTTTAAAAATGGGCTTGATTATGACAGAGACTATTATTGAATGAAAAACCAAGCAATCAATAAAACAGTTTCGCACGCAGTGTGGCGTAAAAACGGGTGTGTATCTGTTGATATGTAATTGTTGAATATGGAAGTGGTTTTGTATTGTGATTATGTGTAAGAGTATGTGTATTTTTGTAAGTAAGCTAATTTTTACAATCTTATTTAGAATATAAAAGCCTATAAATGAAGAAAAAAACGTAACAAATTTAAAAAAATCAAAAAATGCAAATATATCTGGTCACAGTTCCTTTCTCAATTTTATCAATTGGTCCTCATTTCTGACTAAAATCGCAGCATCTCCTTCGGACTTCCGCAGGTACACATTACCACCAGCCGTCCAGCAATAATCATACCTTTTATCTTTTTTAAGGGTTTTAGATAGGTAGAACAGACGTCTTCCCTTGCTAGTAAGATGTTCTGATATAAAAATTCTTGTGTTACTATTTGCAAGTCCCAGATTTGACGCAGTTAAATGGGCTGATGAAGACTTATACAATGTTCTGCACGCTTCTAAAATATTTGTCTTGACATAGGTATTACAGAGCTCTAAAATTATGGTTGAGGTGTCATTTTCCCTTTTATTGGGTAGACGGTAGATATCGCGCACATGCTGGTGTTCTACTTTTAATTTAAGGGTATCAGACAGCTTCTTTATATAGTTATACAAGTCAGCTTTGGACTAATTTTTTACCTTTGGTACACTTCGTATCTCAATACAAGTCTTTATAAGATTTTTCTCTAGCGCCTCACATTTGTCTTCGATTTTCAATATCTGATTAGACAGTTGCTTCCGGTCATCTTCCATACGAATAATTGTACTTTGGACTTGCTCAATGCGGGCAGAAACATCCACTATAGATTTCTCAATTTCTTGATTTGTGTTCTTAATGCCGTCATTTTGTAGCTTAATTAATGACATTTTATTTTCAATTTCACTGAGACGCACGTCTTGTCGAGCTTCAAAGTCTTTCAACATCGTATGGAAACTGTCCTGAAGAGATGTGAAGAGATTTAACGAATCATTGGACGAATTGTCTTCCTTATTAATATCTAAAAGGACATTTCGGTTTCTGCCACGCAGCGTAACATTCATGGTGTCAGCATTTGAACGAGCGGTTTGAGAATCCGACACCGGAGTCGCCGGCGCAGTTGAAGGGGGCGAGCGCTGTACTTTCGGCATAGTTTAATTCTATAATTCTTCCACAAAATAATTCTCAAGTACCAGGGCGGCAGACTATTAGACAGGTATCTCACGTGAGTGCAAAGGAAGGAGTATATGTATCCTTATCTCTCAGTGAGAGTCATTTAACAATAGGCAGCAGGGGTCTACAAGATTGGTCGGGTCGCTGTGATTTCATACATAAATCGTTTCCGTCCACTTAAGCAAGACCTCCCAACTAGTTTCAATATTAATATATCAGTTGATTTAGAGCCAAATGTAGTATTTATGAATGGGGACTCACGTATTTTGTCCTTTTCGTTGTTACACTTGTACACAGGCCCACCGCCAAGTAGAATGCGCGAAACTACAACCACACAACTCCGTGCAATTTATGCAGTCCTAGCTTTTTATGATTTTTATTGCAGAAATTATTCTTGCTAAAATGTATTTAATTTATTATGGTTAACTTTGTGCACGTCTGAACTGATCAGAATCCGGAGGGGAGAGGAGGTACTTGTTTTTGGAATATCTAATATTTACATTTGTTTTACAGATGAATATATGTATATATTCGAAAATTAACAAACGTTTACATTTCATTGTACGCGACACCTACGTATATCCAATGGTATAGAAATACTTACATTATCTTCAATGTCTATTGTGCGTTCGCAGTCATACACTGATCCCAAGAAATTTTCCATGCCATTCCAGTATTATGCGAACCTTAAAGGTTCATAAACATCTTCCGCCCCCATACGCGATGTTATAGACTGTTTTTTCTTACGAAGATACGCACGAAAATTTGCCATTAACGAGTTCTTCTTCGCTTTCAAGTCATTGACTGGTAATTTTACAATATTTGAAATACGGTAAATACATGCATGGACATGCAAAGATCACGACTTTGTGTTTTGGGTTCCAAATGAGCTCTTCGGTTTCATACATATAGTTATGGAATTTGCAAGACCCGCGCATTGCTCCAATCCATTTTGCAAGGTGTACCTACGTATTAACTATCACTTCGGGCGCTGGCGGTTTATAGTGTTCCACCTTGCCCAAGGAGGAAGTAGTTGAACCGAGTAAAAAAGTTGCTAAATTCCAAGAAATTAATTCTGGGTAAAGTGGCTAAACAAAAATATAATTATGACATTGCGTTTTTAACAGACTTAAAAAAGGAGGAGGTTCTCAATTCGGCTTTGTTTTTTTTGTATGTATGTTACGCGATAACTCCGGTATTGTTATATGTATATATATTATATGTATTAATGTTATATTTATATATGTGAACCGATTTTCATAATTCTTTTTTTGTTCGAAAGAGGGTACCTCCATAGTGGTCCCATTTAATTTTTAAGAAAATCTTCCACCTCTAAGGGTGGCTGTTCATGCAAGAAAATTCATTTTTATAAATAGCGTCAAAATTTTATTATAATGAGCCATTATTTTAATGGTTGATTTTGCTATTCTCCAATTCAAGGCGTTTTTCTCTCTCGATATACTCTGAGAAGTGAGAACCGACTTTTATTATCTCCTGTGTCAAGTCCCGTGTCGTGGCGAACTAGGGGAACTATGAATCCGGGATTGCGCACTTTCCGGTAACTGATTTCAATAAAACTTGGTAATTATATGTACTTCCACTTATTTTTGAGGTCAGTTTTTTTAGTACTTTGTACTGAGGTTAGGTTATTAAATACATATTTTTTTAATTTTATAAATTATGAACTAAAAAAATAATATCATTAATATCAATCAAATCATTATCATCTTATGATATTGATTTTATTTTGTAGCTAATAATTACGTAAATGTGGATAAATCTATATAGCTAAAAACCGATTACAATGGCAACACTGCGAATAAGTGTTCGCGTCGCCACTCGTGCCTAACTTAGCGCGACCAGTGGCGATGCGAGTCGCGACATGAACAACGAGCTGGCCGTTTACACATGCGTGTTCGTGTAACGCATCGCTGTTCGCATCGCCACTCGCACGAATGTGAGAATGCGGCATAAGAGTCGACACGCTAAGAGCGCGTTCAAATTAACAGCAGCGCGTCTAACAGCGGCAGGTTTGAACGCGCCCTAAGAAGAAGCACTAGAGCTCCTCGTGAGAGTTCGTCTAGGGAAGACGCGACGTCTCATTCTGCCGTCACTTTACCCTTTTCTGTCGCCAAGCAGGAACGGGAGCGTTACCGCGTTCCGGTCACGAAGGGCAAGGGTGCCGGTGAAACGCCAGGCGCACGGGACTCGTCAACTTACGCCTCGGGCCGACTCGGGTCGGGTCGGGGCGACTCCGCGACGCGACGGCGCCCTCGGGGTCGGCGCGCGGCGGCGGGTCGTCGGCGAACACGATGGGCAGCTGCAGGATGTCCGCGGCGCCCAGCGCGGCCGCGTCGGCCGCCGGCTGCAGGCGCCGCGGCGGGGGCAGCGGCAGCGGCGTGCCGC
>NW_020654211.1:0-14617 GCF_003589595.1 Hyposmocoma kahamanoa | reverse complement strand
ATTTTCAGTACAAATCGGCAATTTCATACTTTAACCCCTATTATTATGGCTAAAGTGACAGAAAGAACGAATGATTTCCCAATATTGTCTATTCCTTACTAAAAATAGGAAAGAAATAACGCTATATGAACTGGTACAATGCCATCTGTTTCTTTTTTGATGTTCCGAATCGTCCTATCATAGTATAATGTTAAAGTACTTAATATTATTTACATTTAGAGAATTTTAACTGCTAAAAATAGAAAAGTATGTAATAATAAAATCTATTAAAATTACATTGTTTTAAATTATTTTTCGCATTTTCATGAAGAAAAATAAATAAAACAAGCTGAGTCTTGATAGTCACGTTGTGAATTCGGAGTTATAGTCTAGTGTCAATTGTTAGTGTCCCCAAGGAGCATATAGATGGCGCTGTCATAATTTTACGAAATAAACATCGTGTATTTTTATTTATCGAGAAATTATTTCCTATGTACTATTAAATAAAAAAATTAAACTAAACATTGAAGAGATATATGTAAATAAATAAGTTTAACTTAACTTTTAATCATTCCAAATAAACATTCAGACAATAAATTCGGAAATAATATTGTTTCCATTGCATCCGTGTAACTATTTTAAGCTTGCTAAATTTGACATAAGGTCAATATTACTTTAATGTTTAGTTACTCATTGTACGAACGGAGCGAATGAATAGTCGCAAAGCTGCCGATAAAACATTATAGTTAAAGTAATATTGTTTTAAGAGGTTGTAGTAGGCCCCCAGTAGTTTATTTTGATATAATACTGCACCCAATATATATTATTAAATTACGTAACACATAACCTCCACAACTTCAAACTGTAAATTATCTTTAATTCCTGACTTTTCAGAATAGTAAACACAAAACAAAATTTGTTTAGAAATTTCAACTCTATATTTTCACATATTTTTCATAAACAAACGGATACAAATTATGTCAACAAAAATTTATATGGGAGCTTGCCATTGTCCTTTAAAATAATGAAGAGGTTCCTTTACGGGACTAAATTTTGCTGTGGCACAATGTTGTTACGTTTAGGTTAATGTTGTCGATAGTATTTATTAATGTCAATTTGTCGTCTCACAGGAGCATCATGCCTCAAGAGTTGATTCCAGTGTCGAACGGTTCCAGTTACGAATCCTTCTACGTTGTGACAAACCACTACGCAGCTTCGTACAGAATTCTTGTTACCACTTTGCTTCACTCTGCTAAATATAAGTAAGTTCTCGTACTTGTATTTCGCTTCTTAAAGTCTGGATTTAGTCTCTTACCTTGTCAAGAAATCTGAAAGAACTCATTCGTAATGACAACAAAATGATGATAATTGTTTACACCAGCGACATTGTTTTCTATAATCTCAGTATAGAGTGCTAAAAAACCGGCCTCAAAAGTCATTCATCCCCTAGTTTGCCACCTTTAAAGGTGGAATATTTTCTTCTAATTTAAATGGGCCACTACTGAGGTACCCGCTTTCCAAGAAAAAAGAATCATCAAAATCGGTTCACAGGTTATCGCGTAACATACATACAAAAAAAATTCAGTCGAATTGAGAACCTCTTCCTTTTTTGTAGTCGGTTGAAATATGACTACGTTTCAATAACTACCAATCGGAGTCAGGTTTATTTGTGCGGTGCGATTCAAACGATGACTCATCTCACAACGTGCCTACTTGCGACACGCTTGAGGCTACAAACTGGACGACAATGGGCGGCGAAGGGCGCGGTGGCGACAGCGATGCGGGCAAAGACTTGCGCGAATTGATCAAAATGCTTAAGTTTGCATATTATGCTGTTGTCGACGGCAGCGGCGCGGGCAGAGCGGCACACGAACGTCGCTCCAGTCGCTCGTCATAGTGTCCTTTTGATCCACACCTATTTTTCGATCATTCAAATTTAGAGATGTCGTCGAAAATAATTTCAGCAGTTTTCGAAAGACCACCAATATGCAAACACATCGACAATCAAAATAGAAGTATTTATTAATGACTATAAAGAGATGAATAAGATACTAGTCGTTCGTAATTAGAGTGTAATTTCAATTCTGGCTTGATATTTGAAAGATATATTCTTTCAAACAATTGTCATTTCAAAAATGTCAAACATTGCCACGGTCATTATAGCGTTCTCATAGAACTTTCCGGATTTTGTTTTTGGTCTTCGTAATTTCGGCGAAACTTGCCTGATTGCTTTCTTTGTTTGTAGTATGGGTTCACGTCTTTTTGCGCCTATAATTACTCCTACTGAATAAAAGATAAATTAAATGGTCACGTCACAGTATCGACATTGCGCTCACAATCTCGTTACGTCGTTACCGCCACAAACTAAGCGATTGGTCGCTGGCGTCGAGAACCAGCCTCTTTTACCGCGCCGCCGCCCGCATCGCTGTTGCCACCGCGCCAAGTAGAAATGAAATACTGAACATTTCTGAATTTTAGTCATTCTTGTTCAAACCACCATAAAGACGACAATAAATACGTTTACTATTTGATGCTACTATTTGAACTCTACTGTTCTATAATTAAAGGCGCGTGTAAACGACTCGCGCTACGCAACGCGAATGCACAGCAAGATTATGCGAATGTGTGCGTCTGTATAGATCGCGACACGTAAGTTGAATAATGCACAGAAGTAGATTTTATGGTCTCAACTGAAGTGCGGTATGAGGTGCAATGAAAGGGGCGAGGCGTGACTATAGCAACGTAACGACGCCCGCACCACAATAATAATTATTCAGCGCTCCTCACGCAGTCGCTCCCCTTATCCGCTGAAAACTAGACTTGCGCGGACGGCCGCCATCTTTTTTTTTTAATAATGCTAATTGACGGAACGAATAATTCGCGCGCCTGGTGGTAAGCGACACGCGATCGATCGATCGACCGCGCGGCGGGCGTGCACACTTACAAAGCCGCGCTGCTACGTTTGTATGGAGTTACCCTACTTGTCTTATTATACTTTGCCTGTACAGTAGTGAGACAGGTCAGGATTTATACAAATTACTTTAATCTTATTTGCAGACATGACAAAACAAATATCAAACTGGAAATATCACACTTGTTTATCGACGAGGCAGCTCAAGCACTAGAGCCAGCTGCACTGGTGCCCATCTCGAACTTACTGAAATCAGGGGGACAGCTCGTGTTGGCCGGAGATCCGAAGCAGCTTGGGCCTGTCTGCATATCAAAGGAAGCTAGCGACAGAGGACTTGGTAAGTCATGAATTTGTTATATTTTGGTTTACTATATTCGTTGTTATTGTTAGAGTTTACGCCAGAGCGTATGACAGACTCTGAATTTCAGTCGCTTATTTATTGACATTAAAAGCCATAGTAGCCTAATGGTTTGACCTACTGCCTCTCAAGCACAGGGGCGTGGGTTCGAATCCGGGCTCGGACCTCTTGAGTTTCTCGGAATTTATGTGTGAAATTTAATTTGAAATGTGTCATGAGCTTTTCGGTGAAGGAAAACACGTCATCACAACATCATGATAAAACCTGCACGTCGAAGAAGGTTCACAAGCCTCGGAAAACGTGTGAAGTCCCCAACCCGCATTGGGCCAGGGTAGCGGACTATGACCTAAACCCTCCTCTGAAAGGAGACCCGTGCCCAGCAGTGGGACGTATAAATGGGTTGATGATGATGATTTATTGACATTGTCTATCGCTGTACTCTTTTACTTTAGCTTAGCTTAGGGTTGTTTTAATTTTAATTGATAAATATATAATGTAAATAATTGAACTTACTTGTAACTTACTTGTACTATGTAATATATTTATCGCAGAAATTTTAACAACAATGTAGATACAGTTTTAACTGACTTGTGGCAAACTAAATTTCTTGCAATCGTAAACTAAATTTAATTTCAATTCATTTCAATCCATTTAGCTGTAACGTTATCAGTTACGAGTCCTACACCCTACCTACAGTGAGCTCGGGCTCGGCCTGCGGCGCGTGGTCAGTTTCAGATTACGGGGTGTGCATACGTACTTCGGTGGCACAGTGATTAGTATTATGGGCGCTCGATTAGGAGGTTCCAGATTCGATCCCTGATTTGAGCCAAAAAAAAATAATTTTTCATTGGTTCTGGTCAGGGTATTCTGGGTATTGCCCTCAGAATTATCGTTACTCTGGTACTCATAGTACAGGAAATTCCCTAGTTTGAGACCAGAAATTTGAAGTGATTGTCTGGCATTTTTTTCCCTAAATACTTCTATTTTTAGCATAGTTTCCAAGAAGAAAGAATCTAACGGAGAGACGGTCGAGACTTACGAGTAAGTATCTTATTTCCACTCCACCGGGAAGTACGCCTTACATTTTGGACAATTGTGAAATCTTATACCGTAATAGAGTCTCCGTATACCACCTACGTAAGCTGGCGTGCGGACGCTACGGGCTAGCCCTCCGCTGCACCTCGGCCTACGGCCTCGGCTCTTATGACTTTAAAAAAATGACCATACCTCTTTAAGAGCGGCCATATTAACAAATGGCAAAAAGTAAATTTTGACTGCAAATTATTATTAAACACCCATAGAGATGCCGATTTTCAACTGAAATTTCCTTCTGCCGCCAAAAAACCCTTCTATGTCAGCCATATTGAAAAATGGCGATAAAGTAATGTTGATCACAAATTATTATCAATCACTCCTAGAGACTCCCACATGCCAATTTTCAAAGGGATCAGAACAATTTTTTTCTACTGCCAACAAACGCTTGTATGGCGGCCATATTTGAAAATGGCGAAAAACCCATTTCGAGCACAAATTATTATATGGCACTTCTAAAGGTCCCCATATGTCCATTTTCAGCTGGAACAGAGCGAGTCTCTTTCGGCAGCTATTTTTAACGAAAAAAACACTTATATGGCAGCCATATTAAAAACTGGCGAAAAAAAACTTTTGACCCCAAATTATGATTAAGGACTCCTAAAGAACGCATGCCAATTTTCAGCTGCATCGAAGCAAGTTTTTCTTCGGCCGCCATTTTGGATTCGCCGTCTTGAATTTTTTTTACACAGGCAGTTGACCAGTGTTACCCTCTATGACATTCCTTCGAGCACCTCCACTTATCTCTAATAGTTTCCGTGATAGGAGGCTTTGAAATTTGTAGGGCGGCCGTCTTGTTTATTTGAATTTCGAACATTTTTTACTTCCCGCGGAAATTTACCAGGTGTATCTCATAAAAATGCACAAAAATCTCCCCCATGTATTATAGTTTTTGCAGGCCCTTGATCACTCGTTTACATTTTCCACAATCAGGTCTTCTCATATTTGATTCTTTGCCTTGGAGCCTATCCGCGTACAACAGTATAAATATCTTTTTTCCACCATATTGGGAAGTACGCGTTCTATTTTTCTAAGTGAGTCTAAACTTGTAGCTTTATATTATCAGTTATAGTAGTAGATACAAGGATAGTAGATTAAATGTTAGTTTAATATTTTATGGTACAAATATATGCCATATCGATGGCTTACTTTCTCAAACTCGTATCTTATGAAGAGTGATTATTTAGGAAATGGCAAAGCTTTCTATTTATTTAAAATTCCTTATCAAGGGTGTTAATTTGGATGCATCACTGCATCCAAACGCACGCAAATGACCCACCTATTGTATCCATACTTTTTAATTATAACGAACTAAATTTTTATTTTTATTACATTTTTATTTTTGTGTATAATTTCATTTATTATTTTACTTTTTTATATTTTTTATATTCACTTAATTTTTCTCGTTAAATTAATAAACACATCATCTTGTCACGATGCGTTCTGTACAAAATGTCATTGTCGCGAGGAACTTTGTGTTTATACAAGTGGTATTGCTGTGAACGTTCTCAAATCTATGTCATGTATAACTCGTTTGTCGGGGAATTCTTTGACATGCGCCATGTTACTCAGTTAAGGTTTTACCTATTGCACAGAAGGTACTTGCCGTCAATTTCGTACATAATCCAATTTATTCGAAATGATAAATTTTCTGTCGTCCTTTTCAATGCTGGTTTTCTTGACACACGCCATGACAAATTCTATGCGGTTTGAGCTGCCATGCTGCCGATATCGAGGCTATAAATGAAACTTGGCTTAGAGCGAGAGAGGAGAGGCGTGCGCCGTCAGTTCCGGATTATAGGCTTCAGCATATTCCACGGCCACATACTGTGCGGCATGGATTTGGTGTTGGGGTGGGGTGTTAATACACGTTTAATATAAATTAAACGTGTATTAACACACGACTATTAACTCACCCTCCTGCACCCCAAACCGTGGATCAGATGTGGCTTAGCGTAACAGTGAACACAGTTAAACTTGCCGTAAGTACGGCTTACCGTCCACAGTGTTGCCCTTGGATACTTTCATTGACGCACTTACGGATTCAATTACCTCGTTCTCGTCGTTTGATCATGTGCTTGTGTGTTATGTGCTTCTTGGCGATTTTAACGTGAACTTCTTGAATGTGGAGGACCCCTCTACAAGAAAGCCGTCGGACTTTTTACACTGTCTGACTCTTGAGTAATATGTCAAACAGCCAACACACTTTACTGAACATAGCGAAACATTGATTGACATTATGTGCTCCAGTAAAAAGGTCCCTGAGTTTCGGATTAATCATTTGCCGGATCTCGGCGGTCACGCATTAATCTCTGGGAAATTTAATATAAAAAAAGATAAAATGCCCCCAAAAAATATTATTTACCGCCCACTCACTGACATTGATGTGGATGCGTTCACCTCAGATGTGAATGCCTATCCTACATAATGAAATCAATTGGGATCGGTTGCAGTCGACTGATTTGGACGAAACTATTGATTATTTTAATGCCTACATACTTCATTTATTAAACCGTTACGCACCTGAGAGGAAGATTATTGTGAGGGAAAGGATGCTCCCTTGGTTTACATTTAACGTTAGGGAAATGATGAGACTGCGTGATCAGGCTCATCGGAGGTCTCGTAACACTGGGGTAGACACGCATAAAAAATATTATAAAGATCTCAAACAAATTGTATTGTCCGCGATAAGTGCTGAGAAAGCTATATTTTTCCAACAATATATTGTCGCCAACACTCACAGACCTCGCGAACTCTGGAAAAATATAAAAAATAACGTGGCTGATTTCAATACAAAAGATCGCAATATTCCCACACATTTGAGAGACCCTGATAGAATAAACGTATACTTCTTTCTTTAATCTGCCCACCTGTAACGTTGACAACTCGCACCAGGCATACTTTTCTTGTCGTAGGCATGGTTCCGCCGTGTTTAAGCTTCGTACTGTCCCGGAGCAATTTTGCCCATCAAGAGATGCCAGGGGCATAGATGATATTTCACGCGACATGGTGTTGCTTACTCTACCAAAAACTCTGACATTCATCAAGGCCCTAGTCAATCAATCGATCGAAACCTGTAAATTACCTGATTTTCTGACTTCGATGACTTACGACCTATCAGCATATTGCCTATTGTATACGTCTAAAATTCTCGAAAAGATCGTGTGTTGGCAACTCACAGAGTACCTTGAGACCAACGGAATATTGACATCGAAACAGTTGGGTTTCAGGAAGGGTCGCAGCACTGCTACCGTACTACTTGACGTGGTAGATGATGTATTGGCTGCGCAGGGCGCTGCACTATGGGAAATAGTAGAACAATGGCGTATCAAAAATGGTTTTGACCAATGTCTTAATTGAAATACACATTTAATTTTATTTGATAGTTTAGATGTTATACTTTATTATATTGAAGGCTTTTTATGTTAGATAGGTATGTTGATTTAACAAAAATACATCCAAAATGTCATTTCCCGTACTCATCTCGTTGTGCCGTATAATTTTGGAACTTTCGACGTCGTATTTCGTATTGTTTTTGTTAGATAAGCTATATATGTTATTATATATTTCTATAAAGCACATCTTACGTAAATGTCAAAAATAGTTGATATTTTTCAAATTTGTTGTGTAATATAAAGAAAGTAAATCGTAATTAAAAATGGAGACATTACCCTATCTTTATCAAATTCATCAAAGGTTTTGACTGTTAGCATGCCGAAGCTTCGAATTTTGTATTATTTCATAGCGTAAGTATTCATTATCAAAATTTTATAAAAAAACCTGCGGTTTTTGCGGTTTCTAAAGATATGAAAGAAATCGTATCAAATGTCCTACCCCAGAAAAATACCCTTATCAATGCAACGCGATAAGATAAAATAAGATAAGATGTGGTTGCATTTATAATATATATCAATATTATTCACACTACTCCATTACTACATAATGCTCTGACACATTAATTTCATAAATTTATTAAAACAAGCAGTCGTTTGTTACTGAATAAACTTTTCCAACTCCTTTGAAAATGAGTACTTTCAAATGTTTGAGACGAAAACTAATAAGAAGAAATGAATCGGCTCTAGAAACATTTTTACGACATTGTTAAGAACTTTCGGAGGACAATTTACGTTTGATAAATAGTTATTTTAAAAAAATTGCTAACACAGTTTAACAGTCGATGGAGCCAAGCATCACAAAAGAAAGAAGCCTTTTTGAGGGTTAACAGTGATTGGTTGGATCAAGAGTTGTCTGTTATTTTGTCAACAATAATCGATTCCATTCCATCTACTTCAATTGGAAAACGAGGAAGACTGTGACTATGTCGTATGAAAATTCTTCAGAATCTAGTAAGAAGGGCAAAAATACTACACTACTGAATGAATGTGGATTCGAACATGTCTATGGTGCATATATTCAAGGGCTGCGATCAAAGGGGGAAAGTAATGAAGCAAAAATCGTGGAGGCATTGAAAAAAATATCAGTGCTAAAATTGATGGACGACTCTAATACCATCCAAACGCTGAGCGATCAAGAAGCATTAAGTGTATTCATTGAATTGGATCTGACCAGGGCTCAATTTATATTTGAAGATTATTATGGATGAACGGAACTGTTTCTTACTACCTCCTTGTTCAGGACGAAAACGTGTTCGCGCCGCGCGCGAAAATCTGTTCGATCTTTTCGATCCGGTTCTTCGAACAGTCGTCGTAGGCAGCTAGCGGAAGCGCAACAAGAATTATTGAAGCTGAAAATCGATTTAATATCTGCAAAGATCGCGGCAATGCAAGAGGAATCAGACGAAGACGAACCAGAGGAAGCCACGATCCGCGAAGAACGCACATCGGAGTGGATTCGCACAAGCACTATTGGGTTGAGAAGAGAAGAGCAGGAAGACTACACTGCCGCCACACGTACGAAGGAAGATATATTGAAGGGAAGACCTGCCGAATCACAGGCGCCGCCGCCGACGCGCGACGTCATTCGACAGGAAAAAATCTCCACGTACGCGGCACCTGCGACAGCTGGGACCGGGTGCCCCCCCACCAACTACGCGGGGGGAGGGCCCCCTCTACATACGTCACGCACACAAGTGAGAGACAACAGCCGCAATACTATCGTAACAACGACGGCCACCTGGAACATAAGCCGCCGAGCGACATATGTTATGAAAAGTTAGCAACGGCGATCACTACTGCGGCACGAGCGATTCAACCCACTACTGCAAGACTTCAAGAATTACCCATATTCAACGGTTCGTCAAGCGACTGGCTGCCGTTCAAGACAGCCTATGAAGAATCTGCAGGACTGCTTACAGAACAAGAGAACCTGGCGAGGCTCCGGAGGAGCTTGAAAGGCACCGCTAGGGAAGCAGCTCAATGTTTATTCGTCGGAGCCACGTCCTCCAACGAAGTAATGAGCTTACTGACGTCAAGGTTCGGTCGTTCGGACGCGCTCGCACTGGCCGAACTGAGTAAGCTACGCACCCTTCCACGTCTGGGCGAACATCCGAGAGACATCTGCAACTTCGCATCGAAGATCATCAACGTCACGGCCACATTGAAGGCGCTAAACAGACCGCATTATCTACACAACGCCGAGATAGTGCGCGCCGTGGTTGAGAAGCTGCCTTCAGCATTGCGCTATCGATACTATGACTTTGCTACGGAACAGCCAGAATACCAACCTGACCTAGTAACCCTGACCGAGTTCATGCAACGCACAGCTGCACGTTGTGGGAGCTACGCGCCCGTCGAGAACACACCTGTGGAAGACCGGCGGGAGCCAGCAGGCAGGAGACCCATGGAGAGCTACCACACTCAAATAGCGAAGCCAGCCGCGCACGAACAAGTTACTACGTGTCCTATTTGCGACAAGACGGGTCATCATGCGGCGCAATGCGACGAAATGAAGACAGCAGATGTAGCCGCCAGGTGGGACATAGCACGCAAACATAGGCTATGTTTCCGCTGTTTACGGACACGCAAATTTCGCCATACGTGTAAGAACAAGAGGTGCGGCATCGACGGTTGCGAGTACATGCATCATTCACTGCTGCATGGCACTCCACCCTCATCAAAGGAGAAGAAAGAAGCTCCTGCATCATTTGTTGTGGCATCAGCAAAAGACAGAAGCAACACCACCGCGCTACTGAAGGTACTCCCTGTGCAAGTGAGGGGCCCCAAGGGTACGTGCAACGCACTCGCACTACTGGACGACGGGTCAACGTGCAGCCTGATTGAGGCGGCGCTAGCAAGAAGGATCGGCGCAGCGGGTACACCAGCACCCTTTTACATTGAGGGTGTAGCCGGCACACGAATCAACGTCTGCGAATCGCAACAAGTACGCATTTCTCTGCGCGGGCGCGACACGAATGAGCATACAATAACGGCCCGCACCATGAACAACTTGAAGCTATCGCCGCAAGCAGTCCCACGTAACGTCATACGAGCTTGCCCCCACCTGCACGACTTAGAAGAGCATCTCATCTACGAAGAGGGATCACCTACGATACTGCTGGGTCAAGACAACTGGCATCTTTTACTCACACATGCCGTGCGATAAGGAGACCGACACCAACCGATCGCAACACTCACCGATCTAGGTTGGGTTCTACACGGCACTAAGAGATCGAATGAAAGAGTCAACACCCACAAAGTACTCCACGCTGTCGCCCCTGATGATGAAGAGTCCATGGAGCAGATGATGAGGGAACACTTCAGCCTCGAGTCATTGGCTGTCCTACCGAGACGCAGCCACAACGACGACGAGCGACGAGCACTGCAACAACTAGAAGATAAAACCCGCCGTTTACCGGCGGGAGGCTTTGAAACCGGTCTTCTATGGCGTAACGAGCACGTTCGTCCACCTGACAGCTACGACGTGGCGTTAAGAAGATTGGAACTAGTTGAAAAGAAACTCGACCTCGACGAGGAACTGAAAAAGAGATACGAAAAACAGTTACAAACACTGTTCGACAACGACTACGCAGAAATAGCGCCACCCCATAAGAACCCGAAGACTTGGTATTTACCCCATTTCGCCGTCATCAATCCACAGAAGCCAGAGAAGCTCAGATTGGTCCACGACGCCGCTGCCAAAGCCAAAGGAGTCAGCCTGAACGACATGCTACTACCAGGCCCGGACTTAATACAATCCCTGCCCGTGCTGATGAAGTTCCGTCAGCGACCAGTAGCGGTAGCAGCCGACATCAGAGACATGTTTCTTCGAGTGACCATACGAGAGGAAGATACATGCAGCGCTTCCTGTGGAGAGGAGACGACCGAAATCGCCAACCGACCGAGTACCGTATGAAGAGTGTCATATTCGGCGCCACATCATCTCCCTGTACTGCTATCTACGTAAAGGACAAGAACGCGGAACACTTTCGTTCTCACTACCCCGAGGCGACGGCAGCAATCATCGACAACCATTACGTCGACGACTACCTAGCGAGTTTTGACGACGAAGGAGCGGCCGTACGCATATCCACACAAGTTGCGTACATACACAGCCGCGCGAACTACTTCCTGCAACGTTGGGCATCTAACTCGCGCCGAGTACTAAGCGCGCTATCACCGGGGTCGAAAGGCGACATACTACAACTGGACAGCACGAAAATACTGGGCATGGTGTGGCAACCAGAGGAAGACACCCTGTCTTTCAACATCAACACTCACAAAACACCGGCGGAAGTATACAACGGGGCAAGAACACCAACTAAAAGGGAGGCGCTACGCACTACGATGTCCATATTTGATCCATTGGGCATCGCCACTCCAGTCACCATACAAGCGAAGCGCATCATACAAGACACGTGGCGCTCAGGCATCGATTGGGACACCCCGTTAGAAGCGCCCGAGGCAGACGCCTGGAGCAGATGGCTGGAAGATGTACGACGACTCGCCAAGATAAAAGTACCGCGCTGCTATATGAAACTTAGTCACGCGCGTGGGATCCAGTTACACACATTCATGGACGCAAGTTCAACGGCATACGCTGCCGTCACCTATTGGCGTGTAGAAGACGAAGATGGCAACATACACGTCTCACTCATCATCGGCAAGGGGAAAGTAGCTCCGTTGAAGGTGATCTCCATACCACGACTAGAGCTGCAAGCTGCCGTGCTGGGTTGCCGTCTTACACAGACCGTCGTCGACGAGCATCAATTTAAACCGACAAGCCGCTACTACTGGACAGATTCCCGCACGGTACTGACCTGGATACGCAACGGACCGCGAGTTTATAAACCGTTCGTAGCGCATAGAGTGGCGGAGATCGCTGAACACACTAAAACGAAAGAATGGAGATGGATACCCACCAAAATGAACGTCGCAGACGACGCCACCCGCGACGTGCCACACGACTTCGACTCTAATCATCGATGGTACAGGGGGCCGGACTTTCTATATATGTCGGAAGAAAATTGGCCTCAAGAGGAAGTCACGGACGTCAACGTCACGGATGAAGAACGGGTCCACCTCACCACAGGCGTCGGCGCGCGACTGAAGGAAGCTCTACCCGAAGTAACTCGTTTCTCAAGTTGGATACGCCTCATGCGGACCACAGCGCGCGTACTACAGTTCATAGACAGGCTGCGGACGCGCACACAACAATGCGCCGCTTTAAGGAAGAGAACGAGGAAAAATGCCGACTTTGACCCTACTTGGCGAAAAAATGATACAGAAAGCAAGAAGACGAATACTTCCGAGGCTGCGCGTGGAAAGCAAGTTTTACACAAATTTAAAACGATCGACGCATCATATCTACGCCACGCCGAGTCGCTGTGGATACGAACACAACAGGAAGAGGCGTTCACCGAGGAAATCAACGCCCTCATGAGGGGGACCCCCTTTCCCCCCTCTAGCCGCCTTATGAAATTATCAACGCTACTCGACGGCGAGGGCATAATACGACTACGATCGCGTATAGCGGCCGCGGGTGATATGAGCAACAACGGTCACCAGCCGTGCTTGATGGAGACTACCCGTGGGTGCGACTGTATATCGCCTGGATACACAAACAGACGCACCACGGAGGCTTCGGCATCACCACCAGCGAGGTACGCCAGCACTACTGGCTCCTACGACTACGCAACGCTGTGCGAAGCGAACTGAAACGTTGCCGAGTGTGCCGCATCATGAGAGCCACGCCTCCACAACCCTCGACTGGAAACCATCCGCCCAGCCGCCTCGCTCACCATCAACGCCCGTTCACATACACCGGGCTGGATTTCTTCGGCCCACTCCAAGTCACAGTAGGCCGCACACGACAAAAAAGATACGGAGCGATCTTCACCTGCCTAACCACGAGAGCGGTCCACGTCGAGGTGGCCGGAGATCTGAGCACCGACTCCGCCATCATGGCACTCCGTCGCTTCATATCGCGACGCGGATGCCCGACGGAGCTGTGGTCTGACCAGGGAACCAATCTCCGCGGCGCGGACGCCGAGCTACAGAGGGCAGTACTAGAAGCTATACAGGAAGACGCCAGTATCCGGTTCATCAAGTGGAGATACATACCGCCGAGCGCACCGTTCATGGGAGGAGCATGGGAGCGTCTGGTACGGAGCATCAAAACAGCTCTGTACACCGTACTGCACGAACGCGCCCCGAAAGAAGAGGTCCTGCACACTCTATTGGTCGAGGCAGAGCACACCCTCAACAGCCGCCCTCTCACCCATGTATCCACTGCTCCAGAAGACGAGAACCCCCTGACTCCGAACCACTTCCTACTGGGGGGTCCCTCACGAGTACCACTGCCTGGAGCCTTCACAGACACTGACATCGATGGGCGCAAAATCTGGCGGACCAGCCAACGACTGGCCGACATGTTCTGGTCACGCTGGGTAAAAGAATACCTCCCTGATCTCCAGCACAGACGAACTCCGAGAGCCACCAACGGCGCGCTACAACTGGGAGACTTGGTGTTCATAGCCGACGGGACGCTACCACGCAACACCTGGCCCCGCGGCATCATTGTGGCTACATACCCAGGCCCCGACGGAGAAATAAGGGCGGTCGACGTGCGGACAAACAGAGGAATTCTGCGCCGTCCTACAAAGAAGCTGGTAATCATTGCAACGGGAGACAACGAGACAACGAAGCGCGAACCCTAGGACGTTCCAGCTACAAGCTGCGGCGGGAGAATATGTTCAGGACGAAAACGTGTTCGCGCCCATATGATTTATAATATTGTAATTTATTATTGTAATTTATTATTGTTAATTTCGTTTAAGATTTTGGTAAATAAACGAGAGGGAGAGAGGGGTTTTGCTTGGA
>NW_020654210.1:0-11641 GCF_003589595.1 Hyposmocoma kahamanoa | reverse complement strand
AGATTTTCAGTACAAATCGGCAATTTCATACTTTAACCCCTATTATTAATTTACTAACTGCACAGGTGCAGATGCCACATCAAGCATAGGTACATAGGGAAACACAAATGAACCCTGCAGGGCACAGCAATATAGGAATAAGGCAGATCGACGCTACAGAGATTTATCGTCTAGATATTATTGCAATGTATAGTGGTTTTTATTAGTAAAAATGTTTTTTAAGTTATTAATGAATATATTTGTTTCATTTTCTTGTTTTATGTGCTCAGGCAGTTTGTTGTATATTTTTATTGTCATTGTATATGGGCTCGATTTACGGAATTCCAATTTTGGTACCGGTACTACGAGATTATTTCCGTGTCTTGTTGTGTGGCTCATCTTTCAATTCAGTGTAAAATTGTGGGTTTTTTTCATAAATTTGCAAATTTCTAAAATGAAAATTGATGTTAGAGTTACGATTTTGATCATTGATGATTATTTTAAGTTCATTTGTAGATCAACAAACTATTTTTAGTAAAATTATTCTATACATGTCCAGTAAAGTGTATTAATACTCTAAAACCTAGTGTTCTTAAGTTTATTCTAGATATACTTCATTTATAGACATTCTGTAGTGTTTATACTTTTCAACAAACACGTTGTAGCGCATCTTCAGTAGATTTTATTTTTTTAAAACACTATAATTAGCGTTTCTACTCTATTGGACGTTGTAAGTTCATGCAAAATGGGCAAAGTAAAGAATATTAGAAGATCTGGTGTAGGTGGTGAACCTTGGATATTATGTCTAGAGATGAGATTAACTCCTATATTCGCATAGCGCGCTAAATGTTAAATTTTTATAGCGCGCTATTTAAAGTGCTAAAATTATAATTATTAGCAACTCAAGGTCTTGTGATAATGTAACGAATGACAAGAAACGTGAAATAGTTGACGCGTGCTTTGCCAAGTGTGGCATCCATAGTCTATCTATAGAATACTCTACAGTTTTTTCGGTTAGTTACGACTGGCTTCATTTCTTTTGTAACTATTACATATGGTGGTTACATGTTATAGGAGATAAATGAGCTTCCCTTCATACTTAAACAATTTACTATTTACCATTTTCACATAACTTTACATTGGTTATTTACACTAAATTACACTCATAATAATTCTTTCTTCTACTTTTATATACAACAACTTATTAATTAAACAAACGCTAAACTAACTAAATAAACCCAAGTAATTAAATCTTAATTTAAATCGCTTCACCAGACAAAATTTTGCTAACGTTCCACCATTAGCTCAAAATCGTATAAGAACCAAAATTATAATTTATAACATAACTACAACCATAATACTTGCTAAGTGCTAAATATAGCATTAGCGCTTAGCGTACTCAAACGTGAAATTTAAGATCAATAAACCAATCAGCTATTTCGCGTTTCGCGCCAAATGTTAAATGCTACAAATACTATGTGAAAGTATTTCACGTTATAATTGTTTCAACCAATATGACAAGAGCCGCAATTTGATATTAATTAGCTCCCCATTTTCACATAGAATATAGTGCCATCTATGAAATATTAAGGGAGATAACTCAGGACGAAGAAGGATTTTGTTTGTTAGCTGCGTAAGTAAAGCACGGATAGATTGATGGCAATCGACGCATTGAAATATTGTAAAAATAGTCTTTTAGCATTCTAGAAGGGTTACTTAAAAAAAATAAGAATCACTCTTAACACTACCTACAGATAATTTCTCAAAGCACTCTTGTGATCTACTAATAAAGTTATGCTCACTTTTACTTTAAATATATCTAGAAACCTTCTTCGAGATATATTGAGGGAATTTATACTCTTAAAATATTCAATCGAATCAAATTCTATTAGATATCTTATAGTATATATGTATGTAGATATAGGTGTGATACTTGGACGTCGCTTTTTTTGTCGACAATTCTTCGAAGGCACATAATCAATAAATCCAGCCTTCATCAACTGTCACTAAGTCAAAAACAGAATTGGATTCACCACTATCGAGTTTTGATAGTATTTGGCAACACCATTCCACGGGTCAATGTTTTTGGTTTTTATTTAAATTGTGCCGAATCCATCTAACACAAAACTTTCAGGTGCTCGTGCAAAAGCATAAAAAATATCTCCTCGATAACCGACTTTAAAAAAGGATGAGATTCTCAATTGGACCGTTTTTTTTGTGTGTGTATGTTACGCGCTTACTTCAACATTTGTGAACCGATTTTGATGATTATTTTTTTATTTGGAAAGAGGGTACCTCAGTATTATATTGGTTCTATTTATTTTGGTTCTTCCACTTTGGTTCCACCTCTAAGGATGGCAAACTAGGGGATGAATCCGGTTTCGCTCACTTTCCGGTAATAAATTTGAATAAAACTTGGAAAATAAATGTAATTCCACGAACTTTTGAGGTCGGTCTTTTTTTAATCAAACAGTTATTTGAAATTCAGTTTTTTGCAAACCTAAAATTTTCAAATTGTCACCAAAAATGTAAAGAAATGAAAAATAAGCAATTTTTGTGTATAGACAAGCAAAGACCAATTTTCAAAAATATTTTTTGTACTATCGTGTTTAAAAGTGACCAGTTCGAAGAACTTACAGTTACACTTATCATAGTATGTATATTCACAATGCAGGTTGCTTAATGCACTGTGTGTTGCCAGAGGATTTGCTTTTATTTTGAGTCTGACGTGAAATTCGATCTATGGACTTGCGAATTTGTGAGAAATGAAAGCCAAAACCAAAGTCAAGATCCTTTACAGGTCCCATGGTACACCTGGCTGAGCTGGTATTAGTGATTAACCAGGTCTATCTCATAAAATATAGCACGAAAACACCAACAAGCGGGCGAAGATCTGTCACTTTACCTTGCAGACAAAGACATTTTAATTGTCTGTAACAAGTTGTTACAGACAATCTAGTCTATGAAACCTTATTCAAGCCCCTGAAACGTTGATTTGTTTGAAAAAACAAAAGTATATGTAGTACTCGATTCAAATTCGAAAAAATGACTTCACTTCCAATGCGTCGCAATCGCGAAAACTCCGTCAATTGTTAAAACATTTGTTACGAAAAATATCGACAAGGAACCAGGCAGGTTCTATGCAGTTCACTTTACGGAATTCGTATCACCTCCATAAAGTTGAACCTTGATTGTACGATAAGATGAGACTTTTAAATATCAATTATTGTCTCCGACCAGCTAACGTTGGCACCTAGAGATCGAGTAGGAGCTGTACAATGTGAAAAAAAAGGTAGCTTTGTGCGCATTCAAAAACGTTAACCAATTGTGTCCGATAAGGGAAACATTTTGTTTTCAAAATAATTTTGTTATTGATTAAACAAAATACGTTATTTTATAATATTGGCATCTTTACAAACATACTTTATAATTTATCGAAAGACAAAATTATGTGACATGTCTTCTCATTATGATTGAAATCATGTGGAGAGTTTGCTATATTTCTAGCTTGTTACATTTTTATTAAATATTGAGGCAAATTCAAATTTGGTGATATTTAAAAGTGATATTACGATTTACATCAAGTCTATAACATTTTAAAAGACAACAAAGAATGAAAAAACTAAAAATGTTATAAATCTTAAACTAGAAACGAAATTTTTCAAAACTGAGAAAAAGCCCGCAATTTCCAATATTCAAATGGCACCACATACCTACACAATTTTACTATGACAAAAAAGGTAAAGGACTTTGAATTGTCAACATATATCTTGCTAATTGTTTGATTTAAATTTTCACGATTTCACACATTATTTGATTTTTCATTCGGGATTTAATCACGTCAAAAACATATTTTAATTACCGTCGACGTTTCGGACGTAGTGCATCGTCCATGGTCTCGAAGGGACTGATGAGACGGATGTCAACATCTTCTAGCAGTGCGAGTTTTTCTAACTACCCGCACTTGATCTTTATTATTTAGTCGAGGTAATTAAAATATGTTTTGTACGTGATTAAGTCCTGAATTTAAAATCAAATAATCTTGCTAATTACTGTGATTGTATATGTCCATTGTAATTTGAATAAATTAATAAAAAAAAAACGGAAACTGCAAGGGACCTGCCTTGTTTTTGTGAGGTATGTATAGTACGAATTTAATAGGCAATTCAACTCACGGGCTTAATCGGGTTCAGGACTGCTATAAGAACTCATAGCGGGCCCCCAGAGCCTACATTATGTAGTTCCTTCATATTTAGTGCCCTGGAAAATTACAACTGACTAATCACGTGGCTCTAATTACACAAAAATAGAGACGGATATTGAATCTGATCAATTACTCTTATATACTATAAACATGAATAAACTACTGTGGTAAACATTTTGTTATGAATGGTGCAGATGATTGCAGTGTAGTTCCAAATGATTTTATGGATCAAAACAAACAGAAAAGAAATAAATAACCTGGTTAAAAGTCCTTACACTTGGGTTTCCCAGTCAAGCGACAACTTGATCAGAGAAACTCGGAGACTATAAATTTCATTAAGTGTCCACAAGAAGGTCGACGGGACTTGCCTCTGTTGCGTCCTTCACATGTCTCTGGTAGACAGTACTCCTTAGAATGGTTTGCGGTTTCCAGAAAAGGTAGTCGGAAAAGGGTGGTACGATTTTGTACAATCATCGATAAAATTTCGATATCGGGCAAGTAGGACTACAAGCAAAATAATTGAGCTTGTACAGGGTTATTTGTAAAATAGTAACAACCCCGCAGGACTATATTATTAGTATCATAAACAACAACTTTTGTTCCATGACATTTCATGACATGACAATAAATATTCACCAGATTTTGCTTACATACAAAAATGAAAATATTTAAATAAACGGTGATAACTCTATGCGGTAACAAAAGAAAGCGCTAGCGTAAATATCAGTCCAGAAGCGGGAGTGGAGGTCATCAAGGAGGAAAAATACAGATATAAAATTGTCAAATAGTACAACAAAATCTTGAAAGTTTGTTTTGGTAAATATGTTTCGTAAAAAGTGTCTGTACTTTTTATTTCTGAGAGAATGAACGAAAGAAGATTGACGAAACATATTTATAAGGCGAGTGTGAGCGGGCAAGTTGATACGGGCCGACCAAGGCGAACTTACCATGACCAGCTAAAGAAATTAAGGCCATCCTAAAGAAGCGCCAGGTCAAGAGCGCGCTTAATCGACGAGAGTGTATGAAAGTAATGATGCGTGTTGATGGGGCGAAAAATATGTGTCAGGACCGTAGCAAGTGGAAGACTGATACTCTGCCTACCCAAACTGGAAAAAGACGTGAAGTATACATATGTACGTATGTATCTAAATCGCGAGTATTTGTTTTTCAAACAAACCAACGTCTTACAACCCTTTACAGGCCCCATGGCCACGGCTGACTCAATTTTTTTTATGTTTTTTTAACGACACTTTTTTGCCGTAACGCCATCTGTGAGAAATATATTTCTTCACTCAGCCAGATATCTTAATAGCTACCATCGCTGACTAGAGAGGTCGCTTTAATAATTGTAATTAAGTTTATTGAGGAATGGCTCGATATAAAGATCTGCAACAAGCACTTAGGAAAATTCGTAAGGTCCGCTGCTGGTTTGTTCCGTAGCCTAAGGTGCAAATAGAACATTTCCTTGAATACACAAGCAATCCAGTGACCTACTAAAGCAATCACGTTGCTTCGACACATTACAAGGTGGCTTAGCGGAAGACGATTTCTCGTCCAGCCGGATCGATGGAATTTTTTCCAAGTGTTCGATCTTTGTGTTAACAATTATAACAGACTAGTGTAAAGTAATTTCACAAAAAATAATTGAATGTCATGGCGGTGAAACATCCTGACATTCAATAAAGTTAATTACAAAAAATAATGAGTTCCATTTCTAAAAGAAGTCTTGAAACTATGTTTGGTTTCCCTTTTTATCTCCTCAGTGTAGGTAATGAGGTCAACTCTATCGATATGTACACTGGAGATGTTTGTACAACCTTAGCAAAGGTAAGTGCGTGGTTGAAGGAGCCCGTTATTCAATTAGGCTGTACCAAGTGGCGTAACGTGTAATTGTACAAATGTTTATTTAGTGGAAATTACAATCTGTTCTGTTATAACTGTATGTTATAATATAATATTGGTTGAGTTTATGCTTGTAGAATCGGGCACAACTAAGTTATATATTGTGAATATTGTGTTGGTCTTAGTTATGATTATTTTCTTATTTCTTTTTCTATTTGTTGAGAACATGTACTACACAATCCTGTCATTGTTTATCTTACCATATCGCATATTATATTATTATATTCTGTAGTTTGTGGCAAAATTATAGTCTAATCTAGAAAATCTCCAATTGGCTTTAGTATTATAGACTTATTGTAGGTACCTGTGTGTAATTTGGTTGTAACAGGCTGTTGGTTTTTTACTAAATAATACATATTATTTGTTAAACAAAACTTGGAAATTGTGATAGCAATTTGCAATTTTATTGACGTTAGATAAATACAGAGAGAAATTTTTATTGGATGTACATATATGCAACGGAAACAGGACACGACAGGCTGTTATTCAAATAAGTAATTTTCAGCGCTGGTAACGCAGTGGACAACGGTTGATTCCCCATTGAGATGTAGCAGTAGCAGTAGAGCCCCCAATGAAAGAGTTCATCCAGAGAAGTACTGCCACCTTACCTATTTCAGCCGCCAAGCACTAATGTGAGTATTACTGCGCTCCGGTTCAGAAGAGTAAGGGTGCTGGTGAAATTACAGGCACATGGGACTTGTTAACTTATGTCTCAGGTGTGTGTCGGACGCACTAGTAGTGCCCCTCACATCTTTGCGATTTAAAGCTTCGAGTGGCACTGCAACTGTTATAGACAGATGTGTCGCTTTTCACCAGACACATGACTTGTTCATCCTGTCACTTAGGGTCATAAAAAAGTCAACGATTCGTATCTCTAGGGCGGTATGTACTTACACGTTCATTTCAAAGTTATAATCGTTTTCGGACGTTCATTAGCACTACCTCTCGGTAACTCAGAAGGAAATATCGTAACTACTTGATCGTCGGCGCGCGTGACATTTGATACCTGTCACTTTTCTAATCAGTTGGTACTTTTTTCTATTGTTTACATTACGGGCGGCGATAAGACACGTATAATATAAACACTTGAACCTCAAGAACCTATTAAGCTACCGTAAAAAGAATAACATGGACGATAAGAGCACTTAAGTAGCTTTTGTTTAAACTACAGTTATGTTTGTAATACGACGACTTTATTTGTTAATTTCTGAACACTTCTGAGAAATTTTCATAGTATTTTACGCTTTAGCTTCTAACCACTTTGTATATTCATTTTATTAAGAAACAAAACATATATAACGATGACAAGCATTTAAATACCCATCGATTAACACTATTTCATATGATTCATATGAAAATAATGTGTAACTATTTTTTAAATAAAGTAATAACAGTCGCGGGAAGCGACGAAAATCGGGAAAATTTGCCTAAATGGCGTAAAAAAACTATAAGTCGCGGGGAATCCTATCACAATTCACAATGCAACGACCTAAAAATGTTTTAATACAACCAATATTGAATAAAGTTTGAGTGATATTTTACTCCAAAAAGTATTTTAATAATGAACAAGTTTTTTTCCAAAAAACAATCACTAGGTGCAATGACCTCCACTTTGAAGACCTTTTTTTCCAATAAGATTGTGATTCCAATAAGATGTCAAATGTTAAAGTTTTAACACCATCTGAAAAAGCACATCCTGACGATCATTTTGATATGTAATAATTACAGAAATTAATTAATAATGTCGACTATCACAATTAAAGTCTTCATCAAATACTAAACGTCAACAATCCCGCCAAAGTTTTTTTTTCCACATTTTTTCTGTTATAGGTACGCATCATGAATATTTGTTTCTTTATTCTAGGATATCGCGTATTTAACAGTGAAATACTAGTAAACATTTGGTGTTAATATATGTGGTAACACCAAACTTATTTGCGAAACAGTTCACCAATCGGGTACTGTAATTTACCGAAAGTGAACATTTTGACAGTTACTGGTAGCTATACCAATAACTGTTCAGTAGGTAATGAAACCTGTGCGTCGAAAAATGTTGATCACCCTTGGAAAACGCGCAAAGTCCCAATTGGACCAGTGTGGCGGACACTATAACCCAAGACGTCCCCTTTAGGAAGACACGTTCCCAGCAGTAGGACGCATATTGGGATGAGGATGATGATAATGACTTCTCAGTAAATGAATATACGTTTGTATATGTCAGTTGGATATGACAACATTCATTCGGTCCTTAAGTAAATGGGTAGACATGAATCAGACGTGACGTGAATATGACATACAGTCTTCGCTATTTTTAGATCTCTTCCTAAAAAGTCTAATTTTACGAATTTAGAAAAAGCCTGACACAATTTCTCACTTGGCTGAAAACAAGTTTTCGCGTACATTCGATATATTGCCTAACTTGAAAGAGGGTCAAAGCCTTTTAGACGTAACAATGTGTGGTGTATACTTTGTGTAAATTTATTTGTGTCGGCCTATAACCACTCACCCCGTGACAGACGTCTTTGGACGAGGCATCTTCGGACGAAACTGATCGGCTCAACCCGATACGAGAAACACCATGTCCGTTGTTCGAAAGAGCTTTATTTCCACCACGATTGACCACAAAACTACAACAAATTCGCAACAACCTGGAAACATTCCAATTTAATCTAGTGATTAGAGTTTATAAGGAAAAACAATTTTATCTAAAGTCCCTGTGCGAAGCTACACATGAGAATCCGCCCCAGTTCGCAAGTTCAGAACACATCTTGAGTGAAGTTTGCAAATCGCAAACTAGATTGAGGCTCAGTTTAATATTGCGACATGAAATACGGATAAAGTAATGTTACAAAGGGAATAATTTTGGTTTATTTTTGTTCATGAAGTACTCATCGTACGTATAATAAGTATGATGCTGAAATAATAATGAGAAGGTGGTTCTAAGACAGTATCTTCACGTGAAGAGTAGAGAAATCCGAAAGTACACGTAAAAATCGCATCTTCAAAAAACGTATCAAAAGTGCCAAGAAGGTCTGTTGCGAAAGGAGAAAGCGAAACGTCTTTGTTGGGTAAAAACAATTTAATGGAAATCTACCGAACTGTACCCGAGTAAAGTCTCAGGCGATAAAGATTTAGAAGCGCGTCCCTTCCAATCGGAGAAGAGTTGCTGAATGCGCGCACTTCGTTACGCTAACGATGCGGTCGCACGCACCGACCCACCGGCGGGCGGCGGGCGAGGGCGCGCGCGGGGAAGGACGGTAGAAGCCATAGCTTGGCTTAAGATTGCTTTCAATTGGTGCAAATCAATTGTACACATGTAAATGGTATGATTTAAATACAATAGTGCTAGAGTAACAGACATTTTACGTAGAGCGTTGTACAAGAGACGGTCGTAATCACAATTTTGAACACAAAATAAATAACCTCAAACGGAACTGGCGACAATATTCTAAGTTAGTAAGTAAAGTAAATTCTCGTAAAGAAGAACATTTTTATTGCAATAGTGAAGAAAATAGTACAGTCATAGGCAAATCAAATTTAAGAAAGGGGTATAGAGTTGGATACCAAATTTAACCTTCCAGTGGTCGCACCTTTGCGCCGAACATGAGTAGTCGCGTGCGGTCTGTGAGACCGCAACTTTACGCGTTCAATTTGAGAAAACAAATAAATATTTTCATGACGTTGTGTAGCACACGATAAACAAAGTCTTTTATCGATATAAATGAAAATAAAAAAACATTATTTACTTATTTTATTAAATTTGTACTTATTAGTTGAACAGTCTATCAAAATTCAAAATTTTAGTCATATGACACAAACAACGTTAAAAATCAACAAGATAACTAAACAAGTTGAAATTTTCAATCTTAGTCGTTCATAAGCACACCATAATAGATTATTATGGAGATCAATCAATATTGTCATCAATTGCACAATATCGTAGGAACTCTAAAATCACAATTATTTTTGAATGTTTTTTCATGATGTTTGTAGAAACGTGCTATCTCAATTCTTATAAAATAAAAAAGAAAAACAAAATAAAACACTTGTAACTTTTTTAGGAGCAGGTACTACGATAACCTACTCATTATCAGTAGCAATGGTTTGACATCATCAAAATCTTCATCTTCTATTTCCGCTTCCTCTGCAAGGCATGAATAACAACAAATAGTGAAATAATAAATAATTTAACATATATTACACAAAATAATGTAATTTTGTAAGTAATATAGTACAAATAACGTGAAATACCCACCCAGGTTTCAATTTCATTCCAATTTTTCTGGAACAAGACCGGTCGCACGAGGAATCTGGAGACCGCAAACACAAATAAAGATGATGTGAGTGAGATGTGAGCTTGCAACGAATGTCACAGGGCTACTAAGGGAAAGTGCCTCACCCCCTCGAGGATATCACGTCGCGCAACCGTTAATTGTTTGTAGTTTTTGTAAAATGAGCTGCGGTCTTTGAGACCGCGCTCGACCGCCGGAAGGTTAAAGTGCTCTTGTCCTTGTACAGAGACCAATTCAGGTTTACAATAACCACAATAGAATAAAAAACTTAGCAGTCAAGAGCGATACGTAAGTGATGTCATGCGCGAAGATGAAGTCACAAACAGTTATATTTATTTCATTACATGACACTAACTCATCACAAGATTAGTAATAATTCTGTCTCTGGTGCACAAAATGAAACAACATATTGTTTTTTACTGGTTTTCTTATTGGCAACACTTAGCTTACTTACAGTCTCCGAAAAAAGTTTTCAAAAGAACAGCAGAAGCAACATCTTGTGTATTTTGTGACCCAGTGTTTTTGACAACGTGCATTAAGGAGACCTATCAATACCTGTCATTCATTATCAAAGCATCAAAAAAGCTAACTGAATACAGGCTGTAGAAGCTGGGGTTATAAAGTTGAAATTGGTTACGTTTATAACATTGTCCTCTATTTTGCTTCAGATGTTTGTTCCTAGTAGCAGAAAACAAGAAGTTTTCAGTTTGTTCCCAAAAATAATAGAGAATTTCCCAAATATTCCCAAATCTGTCAAACTCTGCCACATTCAATATAACTCATCATGTTTTGCAGCAATAAAAATGAATAAAAATTAAATCTGCATAATGGCAGAAATCAGCCACAAATGGTCACACTGCTCTTAATATCAATGTGACATTTACATTGGCAAGATCCCTCCTGTCAAAACGTTCCTTTGCAACTTGCATTATCTCTCATTTAAATATTGTCTAAATATTTTAGTCACATTGTGTTTTATTTTTTGCTTTTTGTCATTACAGTTTAATTGATTATTTCATTAGGTATTTTATAGCTTTAATGTTTTATATACGTTCTACAAAATAACCAATACTTCAGGTAAACATTCAATCATGCTTAAAATGAAACGTACGTCCACGAACGGTACCTAATCTATGGTCGAACTGAATCAATTGCGTTGTGTTCGTGCTTTTATTCTAAAATACAATGTTTTACAATATTTTTTGTTACCATCAAAAAATAATAGGGGTTAAAGTATGAAATTGCCGATTTGTACTGAAAATCT
>NW_020654209.1:0-14774 GCF_003589595.1 Hyposmocoma kahamanoa | reverse complement strand
GTTTAAATATGTTGACTTGGGACATTTTTTTCGTGGTTTTTGTATTACACCCGTCGTCCATTTATTTGTAAGTCAATGGTTTTACTATATATTTTTTTCAAAGAGATTGATTCAACGCTTTCGCTGTTATGCGGATTCAACTAAAACCACTTGAGGTAGTATAGACTCTTAATAAAAATTGGAAACAATTACTTCGATCCGGCTGGATTCGAACCAACGTCTTCCAGCAAACCGTGCCAGACTATGCCAACTAAGCCACGGAACGAACTAGCGGACCTTACAAATTCACTATATTTGACCGCCATGATCTCGCATATTTTTTTGTGAAATTACTCCACTGCTTAGTTTGTTAAAATTATTAATACAAAATAATCGAACATTTAGAAAAAGTACCATCGAAATTCTTTATTGTTATTAGTATTTTTGTATAACACTAAGCGACGACGAACATGTCGTGCATCTGGTGGTAAGTGACATGCCTGTCCATAACAGTTACAGTGCCGCTTAGAGTTTTAAATTGCGAAGACCTGAGGGCCATTGACACTGCGCCCATCACCCTGAGACATAAGTTGACAACTTCTATGTACTTGTAATTTCACATTACTGCTTAGTGGTAGAAATAATTAAGATGGCAGTACTTCCCTGGACGAACTCTTTTATAAGGAGCTCTTCTGTTCCTGATATAATAAAATATGCATTACAACGTAGACAAATGAAATCAAAAACAAATATATATGTCATAGTCATAAATGGCCATAACTCTCTCTAGTTCTGGCCACACAGAGGCGGGAGAGTTACGGGTGCGAGAATTTTTGTAATATCGTATACTACCACGTGTTCTATTTAGTTGATACATTGACTTACAAATAAATGGACAACGGGTCTAATACAAAAACCACGAAAAAAATGTCCCAAGTCAACCTATTTAAACGTAGTGACATGTAAAGGAATATGAATAAGCTAAAACGTTGAATTTAAATTGTAATGTCATCGCAGTACTGTCTAATTTTGCTTGCTTCGCTGTCAGTCGAACAAACGAAGACTAAATGACGCTCTGTATACAATTTTAACGCCCTATAAGTTCGGACACTTTTTAGCGCGGATCCGACGTCCATATAATTGTAAGTCAATGAGTTGATATTAAAAAAATCATTGGTATATTATATAAAGTACCTATTGAATTCAGAGGATTTCTTGAAAAATTTCGAGGTAAATTTGTGTATTTTTTCTATAGTGAAAATTTTTAGGCGTCGTGTTTTCCACACCATATAGTGTAATCAGTGTATATACTCAATTTTACTATGGGTTTCTGAGCGAGAAGACGAACCTGATTCCTACTATATCTTTCTAATTTGTGAGTTAAATCAACTATTGTTCCGATTAGAAATGTCAAAGTTTCGGATCGGCCAGTGGTGAATCGCAATTATGCGCCTCGACTCGGAAAAGACGCAGTTTCCGATCGAGGGAGGCAATCCAAAATCAAGCTGCATATCACAAGTTGGCCAATGTAGAGACACCATGGTGAAATGGGGATATATCTTTATTTATTGTGCTATAACACGCAACAGGACTGCCTCGACGCTAGGCTGCGGGTCAATCGCAACTCCATCTTGATGACTGTGGCGGCAAAGTGTGGCTCGCTATGCGTGCGCCATTTTGCCCAAGTGCTGATCAACAGGAATTAACATTTTCTGTTGTTCAGGCATAATTTTTTTTTATTTTATTATTTGGCACTGCCACAGAACACAGTGTTTAGCAGCAGTAGAGCTCCTTCTAAAAGAGATCTTCCAGGGAAGTACTGCCACCTTACTTATTTCTGCCGCCACGCAGTAATATCAGCATTACTGTGTTACGGTTTTAAAGAGTAAGGGTGCTGGTGAAATTACAGTCACATGGCACTTGGCAACTTATGTCTCAGGGTGGCGGGCGCAGTGGCAGTGCCCCTCAGACCTTTGCGATTTAAAGCACTGTGTGACGTTGCTACTGTTATGGATAGGCGTGTAGCTTACCATCAGGAGCAGAACTTGTTCGTCCCGTCACTTGATATTATAAAAAGAAACATAAATTAAAAACTTGACTATAACAATAACATAAAAATATAATATACATAAAAGAACGTAAGTTAATTATGCGTTCCTTTTGCAGCTATGCACAATATTTGAATAAGGAATATACATTAAAATGGGCTTCCTACTTTAAAGTGATAGTTAAAGTGCAAAAAAATAATAGAACAATATAATTATTAAGTACTATAATTTTTAAAAGCAATAAAAAATGAATAAAAAAAATGTACGTACTTACACTAAGCATCACATATAAAAAATATCTTGTTGCCAATCAAATTGGGTCATTGAAGTCTGATTTGTGAATAAATAAATCAATTAAAACATTAAATAAATATCGACCCGACTCCAAAACCATTGCGTTTTGGAGTCGGGTTGTTTCCACAAAGTATGACACACCTGCTCTCGTGCCCACTGTGTCTGACCAGCTGCACCCGCGAAGACCTGCTAAATGCAACAGATAGGGACATTGAGGTGGTTGCCTACTGGGCAGGACCATAGGTATTTTATTGGTTTTTGTCATTGACTCGATCAAAAGAATGTCATTTTTTGAAAATTTCTAGCCGGCGACGAACTTGTTAAGGCGAGGCTTGATTTTACGAGGTGAGGTGTGGGGAGATCGCCCTCGCAATCTGAGCTCAGAAAATTAATATGATTGAATAAGAAAACTTGGAGAAATTTTGACACAGATACAACACGTTCAGAAACGCTCGAAGGCGACAGACGGGGCGTGTCGTTAAATCGCTGGGTAATTTTCAAGTTTTGGATAACTGTGAATTTTATAATTATAGGGCTTCACTTCAATACCAAAATTTAGTAGGTTCTCTGTAGTACTTAAAGAGAAATATCTCCATATAAAAATTACGTGCATAGTTAGATATTTTATTCTTTAATATTTTGTTTTAGACTTGTATTTTAGTCTGTTTTTGGGATTTTTTATGATCGAGTAAAGTACACTTTATCGAATAACAAATTGTAATAGGTACACGAAGCGAGGAAGGGTGAAGAAAGACGCTCGAATCGCCAAATGCGCAAAAGCTTTTATTGACGTAGTTACATGATCGATATAGGGGACGTAATCACGCTCATCGTCGATGTTAGATCACCGTCCCACCGGTAGTGCGATTCACGTAAGTTTAAGCTATCAAAATATCGTTGAAGTTACGTAGTCGTTCGATCGAAGTCCTATCCAAAATGGGTGGTCACGTATCACTTGAACGAACGTTGATATGATAACGACCTGGGGGATAATTCACGTAATCAAACCGTTACGATATCGTAGCGATTTAGTCGTTGTACTGCTTTTTCGTATTCACGTGTGACAGTGCACGTCAACGAGTCCAATTTTAGTTGTTCGATCCAAATGTCCTTAAAGCGTATTCTGGTATATGAATCCAACTTAAATCGACTCTAAACGACAAGCCATACGTATTCTCATTGACTTACAATTACATGGACATCGGGTCCGCGCTAAAAAGTGTCCGAACTTATAGGGCGTTAAAATCGTATACAGAGCGTCATTCACGCTTTAGTCTTCGTTTGTTCGACTGACAGCGAAGCAAGCAAAATTAGACAGTACTGCGATGACATTACAATTTAAATTCAACGTTTTAGCTTTTTCATATTCCTTTACATGTCACTACGTTTAAATAGGTTAACTTGGGACATTTTTTTCGTGGTTTTTGTATTAGACCCGTCGTCCATTTATTTGTAAGACAATGCGTATTCTGTTAAAATTTTGACAGTTCTTCAATAGACTTTCGAAGATTATATGTCAAGTTTCACAATCCAAGATGTCGTCCATTAGTCGTTACGTTTCGATTCTACTCATATCAATGTTCGTTCAAGTGATACGTGAATAACCATTTTGGATAGGACTTCGATCGAACGACTACGTAACTTGAACGATATTTTGATAGCTCGATATTACGTGAATCGCACTACTGGTGACCAAGCACGACGACTCTATGAGCTTTTATCTAAGTATCCCACCCGGCGGAAGTATTGGAATGCCACTTATAGGCTCTGTGATTCGATATGAAACAATTTTTTTTGAAGGACACTGCTGTTGGCCGCTCATGGCCTTGACTACGCCACCGGATGAAAAGGGCGAGCTGAAGGCTCATAACCCGTAACATAAATTACAAACTTAACTTAAAACTAAGTTGCGGGCCTGAGGGCGCCCAAGTGGGCACGGACCTCGGCTCAGGACGCTACAGTGAATCTACCACTATACGTGCTGAAGTGAGGGGCTCTGCGGCCTCGCCGGCGAGGACGGTTGGTGCGTGAGGGACGGGACTGACTAGCGATCTGGTTGGCATTCAAAGTGGCGAGAGTAATAGGGTCGTTGAGGACTTCCCTTGGCCGACAGGTCCTACATACGCGGTGGGGGTGTTCCCTGAGGGGATCATACTTGGATGCAGCCATCACAAGGGGGTTGGAGTGGTGAGGAGCAGAGTCGAAGTATTTCCTTGGTACCTGTTTCATGAATTGGGCTATTGCGGGGAGCCGTAAATCTATGTGGAGGTTAGCGTTGTGCAGGTACCACGAGGCACCTGTGTTGCGCATGAATCTATTTTGAAGAGCCTGCAGGGGGTGTATAAGCGCGGGATTTGCCTGAGCGAATGCGACGCTGGCGTACGTCATGATTGGGCGGATGCAGGTCGTGTACAATCTCACCTTATTGCGAAGGGAGAGTTTGTTAAGCTTGTTGAGAAGGGGATGGAGCCGGCTCATAACAAAGTGGGCGCGATCGCGGACGGTTTTCACGTGTGCTTTGAATGACAGCTTCCTGTCGAGCGTAATTCTTAAGTATTTGACCATGTTCACCCAAGGGAGTAGGCGGCCAAAGAGCGAGATAGGGGTGAGGTTTTGTACACTACGACTGGACAGGTTACTTCGCGTGAAGAATACCGCCGCGCTTTTGTCGGGATTGACTTCGATTCTCCATCTGCGAAACCAGTCGCCTAGGCGTGTGGTGGTAGATTGGAGAGCCGGTAACTAACTTGGAGAATACAAAACAAATCCCTATAACAACGCTTATATCGTAATATAAAGAACACTTCAATAGCGCGTTCTATTTTGATCCCAACGTCATCTAGCGAGACGAGGTTACTAATATTTCTTGTACGTGGTGTTACAGCACATTATTTAGACAATGTCCTTAGGTGTGTCCATTGACCTACCAACAAAGGTGTATCGTATGCTTCATGTAAGACCGTTATTAAATAGAAAACGCCTAAACCATAGCAACGCAGTTTTTCCCACTGACTCGCCTTAAGATTGTGCTTTTTGTTAATTTAATGTTTGTTTATTTCAGATTCTTGCCTACGGGATCGTATATATATGCTAATCATTTAGAACCGAAGGACCTGGCGTCAATGATGAACGACCTTATTCAAGACAAAAGCAAATACTATGAGTATTTCAAATGGCACAGATACTACAGTATTCATCATAACACTGAGAGTCCTGATACTGACGGAGTCTGTGCACTATGCGCTTTTCTCAATAACAAACATTATAACTTTATAACCAGGGTTTACACACATTTTACTTGGTTTTGGAGGTTTTAGTGGAGATATTTAATAGTTACACGCACGAATTAAAGATCTAAGATATAGGATCCTCCAGTTTAGAAGATTGCCTTCTCTAATAATCTTGTGATTGTTTATTTATTTTTCACCACACTAGCTAGGAAAGGCTTTCTTTCTCTTTAGAAATCTTCGCGCAAAAGCATTTTTGTTCACGCTAGCGTGGAAAAGGTTTTTGAAGTTCGAACTTGACAATGGACTGCACCTAACTTTTTCTTTCGATGAAAAAAAAAAACATAAGGACGTTAAACTACGCGATTTGTCGTACATTATTTGTGTAATATAAATCCGTTGGTATATTTTATTCTTATTATTGTTGACATTAAATTGGCAACGACAACTAATTTTCTTTATTAAAACTTGTTACAGTTCCACTGTTTTTCTTTCATCTACCGTTTTCTTCGCTTTAATGAGAAATTCGCTTTCGCTCGGCAGCAAAAGTTCTTTTGCTTCTCGTCTCTTGAAACCTTCGCTACGCTCAGGGTGCAATTTTTGAACCACTTGCTTCACTCGTGGTTCAATCTTAGATTTGAGTTTGCTGGCTCTGCAGGCTTAGCATGAGCCTGAAGACAAAAGTTATCTCTTCTTCGATGACAGTTCCCCAAGAAGAGATAACTTTTGTCTTCGAGAGAAAACTGACATTTCGAAGTAGAGATAACTTTAGTCCTCGGGCTCATGCTAAGCCTGCTGGTTTCAACACAAGTAGCACTCGTGTCAAACAACTACTTTGCAGTCTTGCATAAGAAATAAGTACTTTTTAATTTATTTATGTATGATCAGGTTACAAAGACCCGTAAATAGTGTACCTTATAAGGTACACTATGAAGGTCGACAGATGTTGAGTTGATACTCTCACCACAAATTAATTAAAATTCACTTTGTAGCGGGACTCGCACTGCTCGACTCTCAGGGCTTATTGTTTAACTTCGTCTTATATATTTTTTTATTTTATATAATATTGCTCATTTGATCTCCATCTCACTTGATGGAAAGAAACGATGAGTCGACGATTTAGCATGCACACCTTAATAATGCCTTTTCAATCTCGCCTTGAAAAGGTCCAAGTTATATCGTTCGGGGAACAAGTACGCAGGGAATTCCACTTTCTAGCCGTTTGCATATTTATCCCCTAATTTGCTACCCTTAGAGGTGGAAAATTTTCTTCAAATTTAAATAAAAAAAGCTCCGAGTCAGGCTGCTTTTATGTTACATCTGGCCTATCGTCTTGTACGGATGCGAAACGTGGACATTAAAAGAGGGCACTACAAAGCGTTTACAGGCATTTGAGATGTGGTGTTATCGTCGCATGTTGCACATTAGCTGGACACAGAAGGTCCGAAATGAAACAGTGCTTCAGCGAGTGCATATGACCCCGAAACTGATCCCATCTATCAAAAGGCGCAAGATAGAATATCTCGGGCACCTGCTCAGGCACGATAGATATAGGCTGCTGCAATTAATAATGATGGGTAAAGTGCAGGGAAAGAGACGCGCAGGCCGTAGGAAAAAATCGTGGCTGCGAAACATCCGGGAGTGGACCGGCATTACCTCGGTCGAACAGCTGTTCCGGTTGGCTGCTAACCGAGACGAATACAAGAAGCTAACGGCCAACCTTCAGGATTGAAGAGGCACCTCAAGAAGAAGAGAATTATATTATAAAGACGCTACATCAGCATCCTTAGAAATGAATGTTTGTTAATTTGTTAACCTACTTTAAAATAAGGAGGAGGTTCTCAATTAGGCTGCCTTTCCACCAGAGATGTGCGACGTAGCGAAGCTGTGTGCGAGGAAAAAATCCACCAATAGGATTACTTCATGTCCTAGACTCGCTTAGAGCAGTTCCGGTGGAAAAAGGTTAGCGGGGCTAAATATTTGTACATACAAAACAGCGAGAGATGTGTGCGAGAGATGCGGGCGAGGAATGTGTGCAAAACGATGTAGGAAACAAGAGCTACTGAAAGCATGACACTAACTGACACTGACATGTCGCCACCTCCCACCCCACCATACCGTACCCCGCCCGCGCGTAGCTGAAAAGAGTCATAACGCATCCTCGCACAGTTTTGATGGAAAATATCACACCGTTTCACAGCGCCGCACACGTCCTCGCACCGCCTCGCTATCTCGCACATTTCTGGTTACCACCAGGCAGCCTTAGACTATATTTTCATTATTATTTTTAATTTTTTTGTGTGTGTGTTACACGATGAACCGTGCCAGTATTGAGGAAATAGATTTCTCACAGATGGCGCATTGGCAAAAATCGTTAAAACCAAAAAATAAATATCTGCAACAAGCACTTAGGAATATTTGTCTGGTCCGCTAGTTCCGTGGCTTAGTTGGCATAGCGGGATCGAAAGAATTTTTCTGAGTGTTCAATCTTTGTATTAATAATTATAACAAACTAGTGGAGTAATTTTACAAAAATAATTGAATATCGTGGTGGTCAAACATCGTCATATCTAATAAACTTAAAAATTACAAATGTATGATTCATTTTATTTAAAATAAGATGTAAGAATATTATGTGATAAATTATTTACAAAAAACCATGATCCCGACCCGGTTAACGGATGTTTGAGTACAAAAACCACAACAGTTTTAAATAATGCAGTTTTAAACTACTTTTTATTTTACGTAAGGAAAATATTGAAAATCTACAGGGTTCAGGGTTTTATTGCCCAGTTACATGGGCAATAAAGATTTGATATTAAATATTTTTAATTGTGTAAAAACCGTTTAATTAGGTTATAGTCAGACTTTCTGTCAAAATAAATTATCATCATAGGTACTATTATGCGATCTCTTTTCGGTCAGTTATGTGATTATGCAACCTCTTTCATTTTCACCCCACCTTTTTTTTCCACGCAATTTGTTTTTGTCATTAAGGAGTAAGGTTTTAATTACAAACCAATCTACTAACCTTAGAAGAATGATAGTTTCATATCAAACGAGCTGTCACAAGTGAGGCAAAAATCAAATTCATGTAGGCTAGTTTTAGTAGTAGGTTAATTTTCGGTTTTAGTGAATATTTATATAAAAATACAAGTTGAAACGCGTTACTTCCTTGTGGAATGTGATGTTAGTATATTAATTATATATTAATAATATTTTATGTTTGTCTGACGTATTTTTTACTCATTTACCGCACATTTCATCATTTTTAGCTAAAATTCTTGAGCTGTTCGCGGTGCAAGTTGAGACCTTGAGCATTGACGGCCCGCCCGCTCGTGTAGGCCCTTTGGGAGCGCTTCAATTTGCCTCACTTAGCGTGTGCGGACTAGGTTTCTATGCGTTATTATTCTAAGCTACTACCTTAGAAATAGTATTATTGACATCGTCATAAGAATTGGTGTCTCAATAATCAATATATTTATTGCATTCATATGGTATATACATGTCTTAAATTTATCAACTTTTTATCTGGTTCGTGGCTTTGATCTATTGTAAATTTTTGTTTGTTTCATATATACATTTAATTGTTCCATCTACATTAGTTGATCTACGGTTAAATTATAAATGAACTGCATTCAAGGTCCAAATTAGTATTAACATATAATATCAATTGATTTAATTTATTTGATGTCTCAGAGAAAGAGGATCAATCATTAAAATAGTGGACTGTATAGATTTTTTGCCTGCTGCATTTGCAAATTTAAAATGATCATTTGAATACGTCTTTCTATTTTATTAAATGTTAATTTTGACATTCTTATAATGATGTAACGTGTTTGTGCATTTTTGTGGAAAAAATGTCGAACAGTTCCTAATACGTCAAGAAATTTAAGGATTAATCTCAACAAGGACTCTATCAAGGCTCTCAAGGCTACAATTACAACAGGATATGCTTGGTTTAAAAAAATTTTGATCAATTTTATTAATTTTTATGGACACGCTTAACCAAAAATTGACTAATCCAAAATTGTTTTCACAAAAAAAGCCTTAATGGTCCCAAGGACAGTTTCCTTGTACCGTCTATGGTTTCGGATTTCCCCATACTGTCCCATTAAAAAAACACTCTTTATATCCCTGCTAAGGCTTCCAAAACCAAGTAATATGAGTATAGACACTGGTTATAAAGTCATATTGTTTGTTATTCAGAAAAGCGCATAGAGCACAGATTTCATCAGTATCGGAGCTCTCAGTGTGATGCTGAATACTGTAGTATCTGTGCCATTTGAAATACTCGTAATATTTGTTTTTGTCGTGAATAATATCGTTCATCATTGACGCCAGTTCCTTCGGTTTTAAATCGCTAGCATTAATATACGATCCCGTAGGCAAGAATCTGAAATTAATAAATACGAAATCAACATAGGCTCAAGTCATTGTCATCATAATATCAGCCGGAAGACGTTGTTGAACATAGGCCTCCCCCAAAGATTTCCAGACTAGCCGGTACGTGGTCTCCATTCAAGAACCTATCTGCCCCAACGGCTGTCAGTTCTACCACTGCCGCTTCAACTTGCTAATCCTTCGAGCTATGTCGGTGACTTTCGTTCTTCTACGGATCTCCCCATTCCTGATTCGATCACGTAGAGAAATGCCGTGCATTGCTCGCTCCGTAGCTCGTTGAGTGACTGAGCTTTTTTATGAGGCCCGTAGTAAGTAACCACGTCTCAGAGCCGTAGGTCATCGTTATTTAATTGCTCAATTTTAAATTTTTGACATAGAACAACAGGTTCCGCTTAAGACGATTTCCTGTTTTATTTTATTTATTTATTTATTTGTAAGTCAGACATCTTAATAGGACACTGCTACCTGGCATCTCCGGCACTAGCCCGGAGACCTAGAGGATGAGCAACATCCTCCGGTCCCTCCGGCCGCGTAGGAATTGGAGAGACGCCGTTCATTCGGCAGGTAATCCATCACAAACCCGATTTTGTTTTCCGAAATAACGTTTGTTCGAATTTTTATTACACCGAATTATAACGAAACCGTTGTTCTTTCAGGATATGTTGGATGTTTATCGCAAAGACATGATTAGGTTAGGTTAGGTTAAGTACTGGAGGGGGCCACGTATATATAAGGTTCAGGGTCTCCTCCTCGCAGGCATCAACGACGGCGCCTGCAGGGCAAGGGCGAGGGCGAGAGGGGTTTCCCCGTTGGGCCCTCGCCAAATTCGATGCCGAAAGAGCAACGGAGGCGATGATGGAGGCTATGGTGGCCGCATGTGATGAGAGTTTCTCTCCTCCCTCGCCCATCTGCGCAGAGACCCTCACCACCAGACTGTGGCCGCTTCTGGGCAGGCCGCAGATGCTAATGGCGGTGAGGGCGATTCGGGCGTACCGAACGGTTTCCGAAGCGGCGGCATGCACCCTGTCTGGATCCGCACCCTGGGAGCTTCAGGCGTCCGCCCTAGAGCAGAACTACAGGTGCCGTGCGGAAGCCAGGGCATGTGGAGAGCGCCCCACGCTAGAGGAGCTAGTGAGGGTGCGGAGTACCGCCAAGACCGCCGTCCAGGAGGGGTGGGAGGAGGCCCTCCAATCAGGCAGATACGGGGAGCGCACCGTTCAGGCGCTGCTCCTGGTACTGGTCGTTTGGAGGAAGAGGATGCGTGGGTCCCTCACCTACCGTCTTGTGCAGATACTCACCGTACACGGTTGTTTCGGGAGGGAGATGATCCCGGAGTGTCACGAGTGCGGCGCTGCTACAGACTCGGCGAGGCACACCTTGGAGGTGTGCCCGACCTGGGGCCAGCAGCGCCAGGATCTCGTAGATGTGGTGGGACGATACCTCTCACTGCCCAGCATAGTTAGAGCCATGCTGGGAAGCGAGAGGTCATGGCAGGCGATGGTCTCCGTCTGCGAGGACGTGATGTCGCAGAATGAAACGTCCGAACGGGTCCGCGAAGACAGCGCCTTCTCGTCCGCGGAGAGGGCGCACGCGACGACTCTTCGCCGACTGCCTGCGTCCCAGCAGCGGAGGCCAGGAGGGTGCAGGGTTGGGAGACCCAGCCCTGCATTGCACAGGCCTCCGCCGCCGGTTGATGCCCCAAATGTTTCGGGGCATCTCCGTGCAGGTCGCCTCCCATGATTAAGTGGGGGATGGTGTAGTCGTAGTCGCGGTAGCATCTGAAAGGGACCCCGCGGCTCCGGCGCAAGGTGCGCGCAGGAACACCGTGAGATTTTTAGTGAGTATGCTCTTGGGGACCGCCATAGTCCCCAGGAGAGAGTCCTACACATGCAGGGGATCCTGCATATATAGGGGAATGCGTAACGCATTTTCGACACGGTAATAATAATAAAAAAAAATTTGAGTTAAGTTAGGTTTAAAAGAAAAAACATTTTCCTCTGAATATTATTTTCGAGGTTATGAAAATTCGAGCAACCGTTATTTCTGAAAAATGTCATTTCGTACTACTGATAGGTAACCCATTCGGCGTAGGGAAGTAAGCGTGCCTTACAGTTCCGCCACCAATGAGGAGTTTGGTAGTCGACTTAGGGTCGTCTTCCAGAACTCTACTCAATGCTCAAGTCAGGATCTGAGTATGATTTCAAGCACTGGAAATACGACCCTAATGGCAGGGACTTGAGTATGATTTCGAGTGCTTTAAGAGAGCGTGTCTATAGCTCCGGCACATATTTAGAAAATAGGGAGGGTGCTGTAGGTGCACACGGGCGGCTCACCTAAGGCTAGCCTTACAGAGAACCGGATGGAGTCCGTGTAAACGGGCTGAACTGGGGTTAGGACCTGACTTAGATGGTCCCTGTGCGGGCATGCTCGTTCAGGTTATAGTGCCCTTCCCGTATCAGGAGTGTCAGACACCGAGCTGAATCAACTCGAGTGGCAACTTCAGTCAGCAATCCCATCAACTCGAGTTGAAAAAATACAACTCGTCCTTTCGCTAAAGAAAGCCCCTGTGGGCTCGGCGTAACGCCCGCTATTTATTAGTTACAGTTATTATCAACGTAAAGATCGAATACAAAGAAAAAATCCTTCGATCCAGTCCTACTCGAATCGACGTCTCCTAGCAAACCGTGTCAGAACAAACCAGCGGACCTCACGAATTTTTATAGCTACTAGTAGCTGTAAAGGTATCTAACTGAGTGAAGAAATACTTTTATGGATTTCTCATAGATGCCTGCTACGGCAAAAAGTCATTAAAAACCAAAAACAAAGATCCGACAACACGTAAAAAATTCGTGAAGTCCGCAGGTTTCTTTAATGGCTTAGTTGGCATAGTTTGCTACGTGCTGTCGGTTCGAATCGATCTTTGTATTGATTTACTATTTATTAATTATATTAAATAGTATGGCCTACAGTTATTTCTCTCGTGAGTTTGGGTGTCATTTGTGGTTATCTATGTGTGTGTCCAAGGCACCCGTGTTACAGGGTTTCCATAGTGCGGGGCTTTGAGTGTGTGCGTTATTATTGTTATTAATCATTATAACAATCACTAACAATGAATGAATGTAAGACAGCCTGACATTCAATAACAACTTAATATTAAATACCAACTAAAGAATCCAACCTAGAGTAATCTCCACCACCCAAAACGACCGGCACAGCAAAATTCTTTGCAGCAGTTACTACTTTCTCAGTTACATAGTCCTCGCACATTGAATTCTCAAATGCCAAGTAAAAGTAATGATTTTCTAAAATCCATCTGAAACAATCTTCATGCGAATAGTTGCCGTTTGTGTTATGCCTATAGTGGCATGGAGATATCTGGTCTAGATATGAATCAATGCACTGCCATCGCCCAGTGACATCTATACTTTCATTATAGCTTTTTAGTTCAGCCCTTAACTTCATGACATAGTCTTCACGATTGTTTGATGTTATGCAATGCGACACCAACCAAACTACAGCTTTATTTTTATTTAGCAATTTATTTTTAATGTCTTCATTTATAGGTTCCATATCGTCAATGCTGATCCATTTGACACGTTTCGTTGTAGGTGCAATAACTTTATTGTCTTTCTTGTTTCTTACAGCAAAAAATCTCCACGGAACATCAGAATCCTGTTTATATGTGAAAGTGTAATTGAAAAATCCATTATAGACTGGTGAAACGGGATACATGGTTGGTGGTTCACTGCTCATGAAAATATATTTCTGTTTTGGTGATCGTGCTGGTGGAATGATTACACTTGTTGTATAAGTATATACTTGAAATGCAGTGAACAAAACGACGTCAAAATCTTTTATATCATTGAAAAGTGTCCTATTGTCTGTTAAGAAACAATTTTGAAAACTGCAGTTTTGATTAATAAAGTATTGTCTTCCTGGGGTCTGTTCAAATAAATGTATTCGAAGCCATAAAAGTATGTAAATTAACGGTTTTTCGCTTCCTGCGACACAAAAACATACAGGTAATATAAATATGAGCATTGTTATGCAAGATTTCTTTTTCTGTGTATGTTAAGCAATTACTGCAACATTTTTGAATCAATTTCACTGATTCTTTTTTTGTTAGAAATAGGGTACCTCAGCAGTGGTTCTGTTCAAATTTGAAGAAAACATTCCACCTCTAAGGTTGGTAAATTAGGGAATGGGTGCACCATCGATCAAACGCGGGCTAAATAAATCCACCCCCGGGTCTGCAAGGGGCACGCGGGGTGTTGGGGGGTCACGCCAATGACGGAATTCGCGATTCTCGCCGCGCGCGCTTTGGGCACTGCGACTCGGAATGACGGCGGAACGAATTGTGCGCGCGAGTATCTACTTTTTCTTTAATACAATAAGTGTAATACAGTTCGCTAGTTTTGTTCAACTGGATGCCCCTTGCAAGCGATAGGGCTCTAGTTCCCACTAGGAATGAACACGGTTTATAGAATTTCACCCATTTTCCGTTTGCAATAACACTTTGCAAACAGATGCAACTCCACAAACTTTTCAGGGGGCCTACTATGAGCTCTTATGACGATCCTGTTTAAGACCGTAAGTTGGATAGTCTGTCAAATTCGTACTATGGCCTCACAAAAACAATTCACTGTCCATGCAGTTTAGGTTCCCCATCCGAAATCCCTTCATTTGTCATGCACATGGTGGTCTCATCTGTCAAAATAAGCAATTTAAAGAAAGTTACTCCGTGTCTAACTTTTTTTTTGAAAATGACGATATTTTGCATTGACTTACAAATAAATGGACGACGGGTCTAATACAAAAACCA
>NW_020654208.1:0-11407 GCF_003589595.1 Hyposmocoma kahamanoa | reverse complement strand
TTTTCAAATTTTTAAAATGTGGTTGACAGCTATCTGTTTTTTTCAAGTCGCATATAGCCCGAATACATCTCTTTTGGGCTTTGAATATGCGTTCAATGTGTGGTGCATTTCCCCAAAAAATGATTCCATACCTAAGGTTGGATGCTACATAACCATGGTAGGCGGTCACTAGAGCGTCTAAATTTACTATTTTCGATAGCCTAAACAATGCATAAGAAAACTTTAGTATCTTACCACATACATATTCTAGGTGTGTTTGCCATTTTAGATTATTATCTATATATAAACCTAAGAACTTTACTGTCATTGTTTCACCGACCTCCTTGCTTTCATAGACCACTCTAGTTTGCATAGGTTTATTGTGTCTTTGTTTAAAGTTCATAACTTTAGTTTTGTCAAGATTTATAACTAGATCATTATATTTAAGCCATTCAATAATAGAGTTCAAACTTGTATTTATATTGGTTTCATTGTCATAAATTACCGTACAATCATCCGCAAACAATATCATAGGGTCGTTAATTGATTTAGAAATGTCATTTATGTATATTAAGAATAACAATGGTCCCAATACGCTACCTTGAGGTACTCCTTGACTTACTATTCTCTGTGATGATGCATAAAACTTCTCAATTTTCGATACGGGACATACTTTATTAATGTGTGTTGACTGAAGTCTATTTTTAAGGTAGGATTTTATTAGTTCCTGGGCATTGCCTCTTACACCGTATACCCACAATTTATGCAAAAGCATGTTATGATTTACATAATCAAATGCCTTGGTTAAATCCATGTATAATGATGAAACGTCTAATATTGCGTCTAATATTGATTCCATTACCAGATTTGTAATAGCCACTATTAAACTGCCATTAAGGTTTCCCAACCAACCTGTTCATATGAACTATTGTCGTGCGGCTCGTGGTAAGCGACTCGCCTGTCTATGACAGTTGCAGTGCCGCTCAGAGCTTTAAATCGTAAAGATTTGGAGGTCACTGACACTGCGCCCATCAGACATATTAAGTTGCCAAGTCCCATGTACCTATAGTTTCACCAGCATCTTACCCTTCGAAAGCGGAACACAGTTATGCTCACGTTATTGCTTGGTGACAGAAATAGGTAAAATGGCAGAGTTTTCATGGACCAACTCTCAAACAGAAGCTCTACTGCTGGTTTTTCCGTTAAGGAAAACGCAAAAGCTTTTTCATCACACTGGCACGTAAAAAGTATGATTGTATGCATAATAGTCCAGTTACCCTAACTGGACTATTATGCCACAAATAAAACCCTTGAGCATTTTCTCTTCTCACTACCGACCATAGCAACACATTGTACGTTTCACGGGCGGTACGGGAATTACGAAACTCAAGTCCCAAAGCCTTTAGACTTCGATTTCGGGGGTCTAATAGAGTCACGTTCGTAATTCCTTACTTACCGCCTTTAATACACAATGTACTAAAAACTATACAACAAAATCATTCTTGTTCAAACCTATTACCTATAATTTTAATAAAATATTATTATTAGCATGTGCTACCTACTGATCGGCATGAGTTTTACTTTGCCACTAAAAAAAATATTGATATAGGAAATGAAACTATTTTTCTGGATATAAATCGCGTGTATTTGTTTTTTCAAACAAACCGACGTTTCGGGCCCTTAACAGGTCCCATGGTCACGGTTGACTGTCTGACAGTCAGTTTCGTGTCCGAACACAAAAAACAAATATACGCGATTTAAATCCGGAAAAATAGTTTCATTTCATATGTGTAACAAAATATTGATACTTAAATATTTGTGATTAGTTATTTCTGTATAGCATTAGAATCCATTATAGTATTTCTTTGTTTTCTTTCCTTGGCTTATACCGACTCCAAAAATAGTCCACAATTGACGAAGAAATCGGTGAACATACACAAAAAATACATACATGTCGAACATGGAATCTCTTTTTCTCGTCGATGAAAAAAAAAACTGAGAAGCTACAAGACACAATTACTTACTGCTATATCTCTGTACGTACCTCAAATACAATGGTCTTTGGATAAAAACAAATAACTTTTCAAAAGGAACAAGGTCTTCACGCTCTTTAAAACAAAACACCTCGACCCAAGCGACACTCTAATTCAAAGTGGAGGACATTCTTTTTAGTACCAGCGCAATCGACTTAATCATATTAAAGATTAATTTTGAATGTTAACAATACTTATTTACTAATGACTATATCTATGAGATAGCGTTTGTTGGTTGACTGAGTGATAAAAACGGGGAATCGATATCCCTATAGCGTAATGTTAAGTCTGTAGTAAGAGTCCATGATTAATTTTAAAGCCATATTAACAAATTGACATTCTATGAACAAAATTAGTCGGTGACCTTGTTATGCATAAATAGAATAGTATAACATTACAAACACCTATTCACTTATTTGTTTCATGTGGAAAGTAGTTCATAATTTAACTGCCTCTGTGGCCGAACGGTTACCATGCCGGACTGCCACGCAGAGGCCCCAGGTTCGATTCCCGGGCCGGGAGAAATATTTGTATGGCCTACATTTATTTCTCTCGTGAGTTTGGGTGTAATTTGTGGTTGTCTATGTGTGTGTCCATGGCACCCGCGACACAGGGTTTCCCTAGTGCGAGGCTATGTTGAGTGTGTGCGTTATTATAATTACATCTAATGGGAATAAATATGACATGTTAGGGCGCGTTCACTTTATGTCGTGACGACAGATAGTCGTGCAGCATAAAGTGTCGTGACTATCGTGGCTTGTATGTTTAAATGAAGTTGGTCAAATATAGTACCTACAATACGATAAACTCTCGTTCACGACTTTTTTAACGTAAGGGCGCGTTTCCGTCATATCGTGACAACAGATAGTCGTGCAGTTTGCAATGATGCCATTTAAAAAAATGCCGTAGGTGACTGACCTTTTACCAAAGAGGAGAATAAAAAAATAACGAGAATGCTCTATCTCCGCCCCTCCCTAGCTTTTGATACCGCAGCGCGCCCCGCACATTACGGTTACATTGTTATTAATTATCTGCTGCATTTTTTTACATGGCACCATTGACTTACAATTATATGGACGTCGGGTCTGCACTAAAAAGTGTCCGAACTTATAGAGCGTTAAAATCGTATACAGAGCGTCATTCACGCTTTAGTCTTCGTTTGTTCGACTGACAGCGAAGCAAGCAAAATTAGACAGTACTACGATGACATTACAATTTAAATTCAACGTTTTAGCTTTTTCATATTCCTTTACAGGTCACTACGTTTAAATAGGTTGACTTGGGACATTTTTTTCGTGGTTTTTGTATTTGACCCGTCGTCCATTTATTTGTAAGTCAATGCATGGCACCATAAGAATTTATTTTATTTTATAAATTTACTTGAAAATCCAACTTCGACTTCCTAGGTCAGTAGTTTGTCCTACCATACCGTAAAACCATTTCCTTGTAGGTAGGTATATCTATACATGTATCGATGTATGTGGAACACCTTTTTAACCGACTTCAAAAAAGGAGGAGGTTCTCAATTCGACTGTATGTTCTTTTTTTTGTATGTATGTTACGCAATAACTCCGGTATTTGTGAACCGATTTTCATGATTCTTTTTTTTGTTGGAAAGGGGGTACTTCCATAGTGGGCCCATTTCATTTAGAAGAAAATCATCCACCTCGAAGGGTGGCTGTTCACACATGAAAATTCATTTTTTATAAAAAGCGCCTAACTTTAATTTAGGAGCAATTACTTTAATGATTGATTTTGCTATTTCTCCAATTCAAGGCGTTTTTCTCTCAATATACTTTGAGTAGAACTCCACGTACTTTTGAGGTTGGTTTTTTTAATACTCTGCACTGAGATTATTCCAACCATTGGTTATTATATAAAAGCTTGAAGTTCATAAATATAAGTAAGTAAGAGAGACAAGGGTTAGGAACATCCGGCATCAAAGCATACTGTTTAGTAATAGTAGAGCTTATGAAAGAATTCGTCCAGGGAAGTACTGACACTTTAGCTATATGTGCCTCCGAACTGTAATGTCAACGTTACTGTGTTCCAGTTTTGACGGGTACGGATGTTGGTGATATTACAGGCACAAGGGACTTGTGAAATTATGTCTCAGAGTGACAGACGCAGTGGCAGTGCCCCTCAGATCTTTGGGATCTAAGGCTCTGAGTGGAACTACGTCTGTCATGGGCAGGCGTGTAGCTTACCAACAGGTGGACGACTTGCTCGTCCCATCACTGGATATGGTAAAAAAATAATGGTTTTCCATCAAGAGATTTTACATGTCTTTTAAATGCCGATGTTCAATTACAGCTTTGAATTATTGCATGACGTTTATATCAAATGCACGATGAATTCGTCCTGTTATGTCATTGACTTACAAATAAATGGACGACGGGTCTAATACGAAAACCACGAAAAAAATGTCCCAAGTCAACCTATTTAAACGTAGTGACATGCAAAGGAATATGAAAAAGCTAAAGCGTTAGATTTAAATTGTAATGTCATCGCAGTACTGTCTAATTTTGTTTGCTTCGCTGTCAGTCGAACAAACGACGACTAAAGCGTGAATGACGCTCTGTATACGATTTAACGCCCTATAAGTTCGGACACTTTTTAGCGCGGACCCGACGTCCATATAATTGTAAGTCAATGTGTTTGAGTGATATTTTACTCCAAAGAGTATTTTAATAATGAATAAGTTTTTTTCCAAAAAACAATCACTGGATGCAATGACCTCCACTTTGATGACCATTTTTCCAATAAGATTGTGACTGCAATAAGATATCAAATGTTAAAGTTTTAACATCATCTGAAAAAGCACACCCTAACGATTATTTTGAAAGGTAATAATTACAGAAATTAATTAATAATGTCTTCTATCACAATTATAGTCTTCATCAAATACTAAACGTCAACAATCTTTCTTATAGGGACGCATCATGAATATTTGTTTCTTTATACTAGGATATCGAGTATTTAACAGTGAAAAACTAGTAAAAATTTGGTGTTAATACATGTGGTAACACCAAAGTTATTTGTAAAAGAACCTAGAATTAATTTTAATGAAGTGGCACTAAAGAGGGTGTGCAAATTTCAATACCTAGGACATTACTTTACCGAGGATCATAGATACCAAACTGATATTGATCGGGAACGTAGGGCGTTGGCTGTCAGATGTAATATGTTGGCACACAGATTTGCCCGCTGTAGTGAGGAAATAAAAATAACTATTCAAGGCATATTGTCAATCCTTCTATACGAGTGGTCTGTAGGTTAACTATACGCAGAAGACACTCGGCCCTCTATTCCACTTAGTTCAACTATAAGTTCAATCAGTTGAACTAATCAGGTACAAATATTTCAATTAGTTCAACTAGGTACAACTTTTCAAAAAGTTGAACTTATTGTACGAACGCCCTATAAGTTCGGACACTTTTTAGCGCGGACCCGACGTCCATATAAATGTAAGTCAATGTGTTATGTAATGAAATGAAATTACAAAGGTAATCATGTAAACTATTTTGTAATCTACCTTGCCTTTAGTTTTTTTTAAATAATCTGTACAATGATTACAGTTATCAGACGTTTTAATGGTTTTATCAGTTTATCGGCCTGCACTGCCGCTATTACTTCATAATATTGTTGGTATCTCTCTTGGCCACATACAGAAGTATTGCTGCTTGTGTGCGTACATTAAGATTTATTATGTCGCATCATTGTCACAACAGCGCCACCTGGCGGATGATTGTAGAACTATGATTCCTCTAATATAAATTAATTACAATGCCACCTATCGACTTGTCTGGTGAAACATCAAGCAGTATACTGTAATTGGTATTTTGTATCTGTGGTAATAAAAAAATAACCATTGTTCCATAAAAATAAAAAAACAGTGTACTTGGACGTTGTCCATATAGAGCTGGCAAAACCGGAAGTCACAGTTGTCAGTTGTAATGTGTTGCTAGTACCACCGGATGTGGCGCGAGAGCGGTGGCTCTGAGCCAGGGGAGGGACAGAGCCTTGGAGCTGACAATTTGTAAAGAAAGTAGTGACATCTTTAAATTATCACCGGTACTATTTTTGGGATTGCCAGGCTTTCTATACCATTACTGTTTCAGTTATTTTACCTAGGTAATAACTGTGATTTTTCCATACACTATGTACGTACATAAATTGTTAAATAACTTTAGAAAATTTACCATAACGTTTGAGACTGAAAATTATGTTAAAAAAGCTCACCATAAATGAAAAGTTATTTTTCTTTTATATCTGGTGGGCAATTTTGATTAGTTCGGCACTGGTAACATATTTTTCTGTCAATGTCACAAAATGGCTACCGCGTCCTGCGTACGCGCGTGTATTTTGCCGGTTTGTGAAATTTTCTTGAGTGCTATTTGTGTGGAATGTTTTTCCTCGTGCTGTGTCTTATTGTACAGCTGGTGTAGAACTGTTAATCGGATTTTGTCTGGGAAAATAACTTATGTAGGGGGCGAAGAAATTAAAAATAATTCTGCAGTATATTATAATAAGTACAAATATTATAAAAATAAGAAGTAATTAAATAAATTTGTCTTTTATTGTGGCCTTTATCACCTAACGTTTTGTTCTAATTAACTAGTGCTGTAATTGGCAGACTAATGTCTTACAAATTCATAAGTGACATTTAGTCTTTTACATAATTAAGTTAGAACAAAACTGCTACTACAAGTATTACTAGTAGCAATCTATCTATAGGTATGCATATTTATGGGTATATACGCACGAAGTTGTTAGTGATAAAAAACAGATGGTGCTTCAAAATCAGTTGGCATGAATACTCACGAGAGGGCTCTCTTTTCCCCTATACAAGCAATACTCTGCTCTGAGCAGACTATGGTGATACTTGTTGTTTAAATCGAACGAATGAAACGTGCACTGGTTCAGTACTGCACTCATCGTGTTTCACATTTTTAATCCATTCTCATCCGCGTGATCCTAAGAGTTATTGTGTAATAGTTTTTTCATCACACTTGCTCGTAAATGGAATTATTGTATGGTGATTAACTTCACTATGATGCCCCAAATAAAACCCGCAGGCATTTTGTCTTTTTTTGTCCGCAGTGCCCCTCTATCAACCTCAACCCACACAGAGACCATCTAAGTCAGGTTCTAACCCTAGATCAGCGCGTTTGCACGAACTTCATCCCGTTCTGACCCGCCCCAGGTGCACGTACAGCCCCCTCCCTGTTTTCCAGATAGGTACCGGAGCTGTAGGCACGCACACCTCTGGTCGCGCTCTAAGTCGACTATCAATCTCCTCATTGGTGTCGGAGCTCCGCCGCTTTACAGCTGTAAGGCACACTAACTTCCCGACTCCGTATGAACAGCGTCTCTCCAGTTCCCAAACTCCTACGCGGCCATAGGGACCGGAGGATATCTACCTCATCCTCTACTAGCTCTCCGGGCTAGTGCCAGAGATGCCAAGTAGCAGTATCCTGCGACAATGTCCGGATATAGCTACCGACTTAAAGAGCAACTCACGTGCCCCGCGCGTCTCCTCGCCTCAAGCCCTCAACTAGACCACTAGCTGCGCGCGGGACAAACGCCCCGGCCACATGCCACCGGGGCAGAGTCGGGCAGACGAACGTGTTTATTGCCACGCCTAAGGTTCAACCAATCATAATGTAAATTACATATGCGACTTTCTTTTTATCACAACAGCTTTTAACTAGAGTATTATCTTTCTTCGCGTATACTTCTTCTAAGTTCATTCTACTTCATAGGACTAGGTACACTAATTGTCCTAATCGGTCCTTGACCTCATATCGATCCTCTGGATTTGAACTAGTGGGATCCTCTGATCCTTGATGGGCCTCGACAAACACCCCTTCTGCCCTTCCTCTAGCACCGCTTCATGCCCCCTTAGACCTTTAGTACAAATGGCGGATATCTTCATACTCTATCTTCAGGCTGTCTAAACGACAAATACTGTACCCATTAATTAGTGGCAAAGACTGTGCAAACTTACCAACTGTAGTGCCGACCAACCATCAGTGCACTCGCAGCGGACGCCTGATATCTCACCTTATTTGAGATTCCTGGATTGCCGTGCTAGTTTCCTACTCTTAGGTATCATAACGGACTAAATTTGTTAATGCTTGATATTACAAAACTAATACAAAATTCGTGACAGTGTTTATCCCTGCAGGTAACCACAAACCCCGGCGGGTCCATACCCAAGTCCGGGTCCACCAGAGACGGCCGTGAAGGGCGGAGGGCTTGGCCCGGTCTTGTCCTTGGCCCGGTCTTGTCGGGGAGCCCGAAGTCTCCCCTGAAAACCCTATCTCTCGGGTCGGTAGTAAGGGACCACCAAAAGGTCAATGGAAAGGGTTGTGCTCAGAATTTAACTGCAAGATCGAATCAGTAATGAGAATGTCCGCAAAATAACCATAGTGGCTGACAAAGGCCAGCAGTAAGAGCACATTGCTCGAAGAACAGATAGGTTATCTGTATCAGCTATATCAGAGTGTTATAGCTGATATAGATCTATATATAGATATACCTATATGGAATATTCTTTTTTTAATCTTTTAATATTATCAATAACATTAACAATTTACACAATCAGAACGTCTGCCATTTTGAATTTAATTGTCACTCGAATCGCAATGTTTTGTTTTACTAATTTAGGAAACAATTAAATTATTTTATGTTACTTTTTATTAAGCATTTCGTTTTTTAAAATTGGTGTAAAGAGAGTTCTATTTAAAGTGAGTACACTCTAAAAACTATTTTTTTTCGGGTCTAAATTAATCGATGCTCGTATCACCCATGCATACTTAATTTAAGGAAACTCAACTGGCAACACATAAGAATTTATATCGAGGTTTTGTGTTCCGAGTGAATCTCAAAAATATTGGGTAATTATATTACAAAACAGTTAAATAATCAATAGTTCTGTTTTTTTGTTTTCAAATATCAGACATCGAAACAACCTTCATGAGCTAAACGGGTTACTACCACGGATTTTTGTCATTCAAGTACGCAGAAGTTGTATAATAACTTTTAGTATATCAACCGGAATCTTGGTATAGAAGCGTATAACATTGCCCCTTAAATGAATTTATGAAGACGATTATCAAGAACAGCTAGCTTATTTTTATTCCCCGTATTAATGTCTGTCACTACTTTTCATTAAAAAATACTGTTTTTCTTAACACAAATTACATTTTCATAAGAATGTTAATCACTTGAAAGTTATCTCTCAAAAGATACTCTTGGGTCCAGATTGTAATATTCACATTAATTCTCAGCGGCAGAAATAGGTAAGGTGGCAGTATTTTCCCAGAAAAATAACATTATTTTTTCAGAATTTTGAAAGTACGTAAGCGAGTAAATAAACGCTAACAAAATCAACCAAGTATTTGTTATTTGTAAATTAAAATCACATTTATTTAAATAAAATAAACAATTACTTTTTTTATGATATTACGTGACGGGCCGAAGAAGTCGTGCGCCTGATGGTAACCTACACGCCTGTCCATAACAGTTGCAGGGCTACTCAGACATAAGTTGGCAAGTCCCATGTACCTTTGATTTTACCAGCACCCTTACCCTTTCAAACCGGAACGCATTAATGCTAACGTTACCACGCACATGCTACGGTGCATCATGGACATGGGCTCCACTCCCACCGGGTCCACGAAAATTTTCATCTATCTTTGTGTTCATAACAAAACTATTGGAGTTATTTCACAAAATATCTCAATAAGTACATTTAATACAAATATTGTTCAACAGATGGCAGCACCAAACGTGGGAATCGATCTGGGCACCACGTATTCCTGTGTTGCAGTCTACAGAGATAACAAGGTAACACGCCTTCTGGTATATTGGACCGGTAAAACGCGACCACGTCTAATAATACAGACATTACTTTGTGTTATGTTACTAGGTTACCTATAATCTATATTATGTTATAGATAACCTAGTGGGTATGAAGGACGAGACTAAAGTTTTAGCTCTTTTATGGGGAACTGTATACGTTTTTACAATAAGATTCCGGAGCATATATTAAGTTTATCATTTCCTAAGTTTGAAAACTACATTAAAAATATTTTGTTCGAAAAATCATATTACAAAATTGAAGACTACGTGTTAGATAAAGACGTACGGAAAGACGACACAGCTCCAGAATCCACACAAATTTGATTCAAAGTGTATTCACTTGCTATTGATCTCCTAAAGGAAAATGTTAACGTTTGTGGCAGTTTATTTAATTTTCGTCATGTTAATCCACAAGACATCATAAAAGCTTTTAAGTCAATACATGTTAAAAAAACTGAAGATCTCTGGGGCATATCAACTAAAGTTATAGACTCAGTTATTAATCTCATTTCCCCACAGTTAGCTGTAGCTTTCAATAGGTGCGTTGACGAAGGTGTTTTTCCCGATTTAATGAAATACAGCAAGGTTATTCCCTTATTCAAGTAACCCTTCTAGAATGCTACAAGACCATTTGTAGTTAGACAGTTTTTATTTAGTCTTGTAGACAGTTTTTAGATAATTTATAGTCTATGATAGTTTTCTTAGTAATTAGTATTTTAGTATTATAGTATTTAGTATTTTAAAACCAAAATACTAAAGCGATACAAACATAAGACGCAATTCTCTTAATACTAATAGATTTCAAGTTTAATTACTTACTAAATGTAAACTATCAGAATTTTACAACATGGCGAAATTAGATATTATTAGCGGGAAGCTCAGGAGGTGGGGCTTAAAGGTGGTGTGATTTGTCACTCCACCCCCCTCCGAGCTGCAACGGAGAATAGCGGACAGAACAACGGACGACCATTCTGGCGCGGCGCTTAGTAGGCTTTGGATCTAAACTATTAGTGAATATTCGTGATAGCTTAAATATTTTGTTCTCTAGATCATGTAAAATACAGTTAGGTTGATTATTGTTCCTTTTTTTTTTAAATTTCCTTTCTTCTGATCTTTCCTTAATATCAGAAGTGGGATAGGTATCCCACCCGCGAGTGGCATCCAGACTTTTTTTTCGGGATAATTATTTCAATAAATTTACGTTTTGTGTGGTGATAAAATTTGAATCGATTTTTGCTTGACGGTGGTTGCTACATATCTACATTTCGTTTCGTTGCTTATTCCAAAGTGCTTTTACAAAATACTTTTGCTAATTAGATTTAACGAAATACTGGTAATTATTCGTAATGTAGTTTAACGGTCACTTTTCAAATTATTTTTTTACAATTGCATAACGCCTAGCAAGCTTTGATTAGTTGTTTATTCCAAAGTACTTTAAAAATAGTGTCGCTAATTAGAGTTATTAATACTACTAATTAAGTACTCGTACTGTAGTGTAACGGTCACTTTTGAATTTATTCTTCTTA
>NW_020654207.1:0-12727 GCF_003589595.1 Hyposmocoma kahamanoa | reverse complement strand
AAAAAAAAAAAAAAAAAAGGCAATCATAATTCTATTTAGTTTTTACACAATGCCTATTATTATTTATTAATATTTAGTGAAAGAACAACACATACGAAAGATTCTACTTGTTTCTGATGAAGATTTATCCCACCAGAACAAATACTACTTATTTTATTATTACTCTCTTTATTAATAATGATCGATTTAGATATTTTATATATACGTATTGGGTTAATTTTCTATATTAATTATTATTCTATGAAAGCGTTCCACTGCTGAGTCTAGGGTACTCAATGAAACGTTACGGAGTTTTGCCAGCCCTAGAAAGTCTCCTAGAAATTTGACAAAACACAACACATATAATTTATTGATTTGGGACCGTGTGACCGGGGTGTTTATGTTAACATTCTAGAACATTCGGTGAGGAGACGAAGCGGGGAAGGAAGGTGTGATGCTAAGGGTACTGAAATCATGAGTGAGTGGGGCCCAAGACGTGATCGACAACACCTGAAAAATTGGAAGGCTGGGTCTCAAATCGCGGTTGATATTTCATTTAATTTTAGTAACAAAGAGAAGCTTGTGTGAAAATCTAAGTTTTAGTGTCGTTCGCGCTAATAGATAAAATCTAGTATAATAATTGTAGTTTAATTTAGGGTTTAATTCGTTAGACATTTAGGAGACGTCGCGTGTGAAATTTAAGGAATTGTTATTTTCGGGTGATTTAGCGAGAGATCGGGAGTGCGTGTCTAATACTCTGTTAGGGCATTCGTACTGAATTTGTTTATAAATAATCTAGTATTTAGGAAACGCCGCGAGTTAGTCTATATAGTGCTCACATTTGTAACCATAGGTAGACTATTGCTTTAGTGCGCGAGTTATACAGTGTTAAGACTGTAATCCGAATCTAGAATAGATTTAGGCCTTCAGCTGTGTATATAATATTTTGTTAGGACATTAATAATATAGTTGTATAATAATATAGTACTCAGGAAGCGTCGCGTATTAATTTATATAATATTTACGTTTGATAGTTAGAGTCAGTGTCCGCGAGCGCGTGTGTGAGACAGTGAGACTTTAATTCAAATCTGGAGCTGATATGGGTCTTCAGTTCCTGGTCTATGTTCCTGGCAGATTTCCTTGTAGGTGCAGCCTTCTAGATGTCTTGTAATAGGTGAGAGGTCACCTCTCAGGTATGTGATTTGTGTTTACTATGATAGGATACCTACTTATTTTGGGTATCTATCGTTGAGATTTGTTTACGTTATTTTTAACAGTTTTACGTCCGTTGTGTATTCTTTTGATACATTCTAATTATAATATTGCGAAACCTCATTCGACTGATATTCTTTTATTAGTTGAATGAACAGTTACCGAAAAATAACTTAAATTATCTAGCAAACACTAAACCTTGATTTTGTTTAACAATGAGATAAAATTGTACTTTATAACATTTTTATAGAGTATTTATATTGTTTTGAAATCATCAAATTATTTGATATACTCGTATCTAACTTTGACCTTTAGTCACATTTTAATTATAATAATGGCAATTTGCTACGTTGAATTTATTATTTATTACTTCAGCTAAACTATAAAATATAGATTTCATTTAATTTAGTTTTATTCAATCAATTAATCTTAATGTAGAATTCATAGTAGTTAGGACACCTGGAGTAATTGCAATTTTATTGATTACACGCACATTCTGAAGGTGTCCATACATTAAGCAATGTTGTTTTACTTAATTATAAGAAAAGGTAAACTGTGACAACTTGGTACAATATACTTGATCAATGTATTGTACGAAGGATAACAGTAGCGGTTTATTATATCCTTCTTCTTTGGGTATTATCGGTATTGGTTTAAGGTATCTAAGGTGAGGTAAAATTATTTATTAAAGATATATTAATACATAATATTGTGTATTTAATTTCATGTCCTTTCTGCTAAATTAGTGGACATCTGCAGAATGGAATTAGAAAACCAATGAAGTTTGATTGATTTATTATCTTAGGCTGATATTTGGCATATTTATTACAAATTATACAATCTTGTCTTGTCAAATTAAAAGCCTTTGTGGAAGATGATACTAAGTTATTTGCGATGATGTTGGATCACCTGTGTTCCTTCCATCGCCCTGTCAGATTTACGCCTTGATATCCATGTATATCTCGTTTATGTCTGATTAGCGTATTCCTAGAGCTAGCCGATAATTATTAGAAGTACCTACTACAATACACAGTGACAGTGTTCATGATCTTATATGGAAGGTCTTTCCATTTCCATAAAGATTTAGGACTTCGAGTGTATAAGTTGTTACTGAGATAATTAGCCGCGTGGTCGGATTGGTTGGTATTTAACTTAGGCTTCTGTAAGTTAATACTAGATTAACTTTCAGTGCTTGGTGAACACTAACCCAACTTAGATAAGTCTACTACCAAGGCTTATCGGATAGCGAAATTATATTTCAAATGCTGAATTATCACCTATGTGATTATGATATATATAATTAATTGATAATTATAATTAATTGATTTCTTCTCTACTTGCTGTACTCAAGGTGTGTAATAGGGATTCTTATTAGTAAAGACTAGGCAGGGTTATGAGGTGGGCCTATTCTTCTTCCTTACCTTTATCCTCTGTCTTCTTGTTTCTTTACTTATATAAACCATATGTAAAACTAGTTTACATTAATGGATATGATTTCTCATCTTGCATCAATTAGTTACTCCAAATCCTGACCCCGGATATCTCCGGATTTCTATGTATTTATACTTGAGTTTAAATGACATCGCTGTATTTTGTGAGCGGAGCTATGACACTATTAACAGTTTCATATCTACTAATTACAATAAGGTATAACAAATACTTTTATTGTTCTACAACGTTCCTGATTGATTGTTCCTGTTAAGATACCCATTCTCGTGAAAGACTGAGATGTGGTACACTAAATAATGCTTCTGTTTGCCGCTGCATCACCAATGTACTGGTTTGCATAGACTTACTAGTATTGCAGACTATATTGTGCTCGCCTGCGTTGACACAATATGAGTAGCAACATGCTCTCCCTGTCTGTTGGACCTTGTGGACTATATTGTATTCGTTGAGACGATACATACAATGTAACAGTCTACAGTTCCAGAGCCGGCTCCAAGCCATGGCTACATCGTCGTGCTGGTCTGTTCTGTGTGAACCAGTGACTGGTATATGTATTCATCAATTGAAGACGTCGAGTTGTATCATTTCATATACATTGAAATGCTATTTGCACTACATTTTATGCAGAACATACTGTTGATGGTCTTTATGCTACGTCACAGACATGGCAGGACATTTATACTTAAGGTATTCCGTATAACGAATATCTATTGTTTAAACAATCATCATTTAATAGCGTAGGTGTATATATTTCTATACCTTCTACGCCCCGGAGTATGTAACCGGCGCGTCATACACGATACGTGAGCGGAGGTGGTCTGTAGTGAAATAACATCTACACAATCAGACTGTTGTGGGGGGGCTTCGTATACCTCAAAATATATTTTTTACATGAGGTGGGCATCCTTTCCTTATTCCTTAATCCCCTTCCAATATATTTACATGTCATTATCAAAAAAAATCTATACAGCATATCACTATATTTATATGATTATCTCACGTACCTCTTAAAGAATCGCGGGTTACTTACCTACTTACTTATTTACTTAAAATACAACGTAATATTAATAATAAGGTCCTAATCAAACTAGACGATCATATAATTAAAATTTAATATGGCCATTTAATAGATCCATGGTATCTTGTATACTTTGATGCTTGGGTTTATATATTTTAGATTATTATATGTATATTACTTATATACATATGTACACATATAAGTTTTATATTATGTGTTACTGTTATGATAAAGTCTTGGTCATGGTATTTGGTCATCGTTCGTTCCACGTGTTGCCGGTGTGGATGATGATGATGTCGTGGAAGGCGACGATGGTTATGTATGTTGTTTAGGAGAGGGGGGGTGATTCGTTACAACCCGTCGTCCATTTATTTGTAAGTCAATGGGTATATGTTACTGTACATTAGACTTATAACACTCGTGTGACGTTTTTGTGTGTCATAAATCCACACCTTTCATTATGTAACAGTCACATAAACTACTATCTTGTCACATATACATATAATCGCTTTATAATAATACTTTCCGTTTCAATATATTAACTTTTGTAAACTGGCATTCGTTTGTATCAATTTCCCTAATAATCTTGACACAATAAACACAAAGAAAAATGTTGCCACACCGATTATTTTTCAGATCATAATTTTTTAAATTAAGCCGTGAAAAAGAGGTAGGTACATTTCGAGTCATAATAATCTGAGTGATCAATACGTCCAGAAGTACAATTTGATAAAATTATTGTTTGGTTTAGAACAGTTCTGTAAGAACCAATAACCGGTGAGGGAATCGAGTTCTTGAGTGGAGACCATGGCAATGCAAATGTAGCATAGGACGCCTTCTGGCCAGACGGAGTGACAATCTGCGAAAGGCTGCTGGCAACAGATGGATGCAACAAGGTGAGGAACAGGTGAAATGACGCACTTTGGGAGATGATGTACAAAACAGATACTAAAACTTGCACAGCACATACAAACAGCACAAAGAACAATGGCAAAATCATAATTAACAGAATTCGTTAGCGCTTCCAAGTGTCTTAGTTACAAGTTCGATTTTCGATTCCCAGGTTCGATTCCCGGGCCGGGAGAAATATTTATATCACCTACCTCTTGGTAATGCAGGAAGGGCACTATTACCTGTGCGCGCACAAGAACCTTTCAATTTCAGTTTCTGACCCCAGACCAGCCAGTATACTGGGTTCTCATAGACCTCTGTCACTTGACTTCATCCGGTTCTTCGAGAGGCTAGTGCCTCGGATGAGCCGCCCCGGGTGCACGTACAGTATCCTCCCTATTTTCCAGATAGGTACCGGAGCTGTAGGCACGCTCACTTCCCGTTGCTCATTGCACAACTAGCAGTTGCCACCGCTAAGCCGTCGACTCTGAGTTCACTACCAAATCTCCTCATTGGTGGCGGAGTTGTAAGGCACGCTTACTTCCCAACGCCGAAAAACGACGTCTCTCCAGTTCCCAATAACCTAAGCGGCTGGAGGATATCTAGCTTATCCTCTACTAGCTCTCCAGGCCAGTGCTGGAGATGCCAGTTGCAGTGTCCTGCGACAATGTCCGGACATAGCTTCCAACTTAAAGGGCGACTCACGTGTCCCGCGCGTCTCCTCGCACACAGGCCCTCAACTAGACCGCTACTAAGACGCGCTAAATGCTCACGAGACAGACGCCCCGGACACATGCAATCAGGGCAGACAAACATGTCTCTGCAGCTGACCACAAACCCCAGTGAATCCATACCCAAGTCCGGGTCCGCTAGAGACGCCCGCAAAAGCGTATCACTGGCGGAGGGCTTGGCCTGGACGCCCGCTGTACCCTGGTCTTGCCGTCGAGCCCGTAGTCTCTCCGGAAAACCCTATCTCTCCGGTCAGTAGATAGGGACATTGAACCTGGGACAGTTAAAAATGTCCATCGTCAACCAAAACGAAGAACAAGGGTATTTTTTCTGTTGAAATAATATCAACGCTCCTTTTTCTTATCGTATCGCTGGTACTCACTGAATTATCGCGGTCCAGAACTTAGCCGCGCTGATTACATCACAAGTAACCGCCATGCTGCACTCTGCATGGGATATGTTTGCCATCGCGGTAGAAGGTCATTTCGATGCACTTTCTCTTCTCTTATGTGCTACCACACTGCGCTGCGTAGACAACTTTTTCACGTCTGGCTGAACCAGGCATCATCTGTGGAACCTGGAAACGATACTTTTTTGTGACGCAAAATGACGTGACGAACAAGTCATGCGCCTGGTTGTAAACGACACGCCTGTCCATAATAGTTGCAGTGCATTGCAGTTCAGAATTTCAAATCACAAAGATCTATGGGGCTGCGCAGTGATAGTGCGCCCGTCATCCTGAGACATAAGTTGACAAGTCCCATATGCATGTAATTTCACCAGCACCCCTACTCTTCAAAACCGGAGTGCAGTAGTGCTCATATTACAGCTTGGCGGCAAAAATAGGTAGGGCGGCACAGGGCGTGACACTGCAACTGTTATGAACAAGCATGTCGGTTACTATCAGGCTACTAACTTGATATTATAAAAAAAAGCTTTTAATCTTTTTCGTGTCTCTTTGTCAAAAATAATATAAAATTTGGTTTGTGAAACAGCTCTTTTCCGGTTCGCTTTAGTAGATTTCCAACGTTGCGTGTGACGTTTGTATAAAGTATATAGGTACCAAAAGAACGACACGCGACCCTACGTCATGTTCACTCGAGTAAAATCTTACGGACCAATTATATAGACCGCAAATACATTATAAATACATTCGGTGCGATGCGATTTTCCTTGTTTATATTATCTCTCGTCTAATCATGTATTTGTTCGATATATGATTTGGACGAAGGTATTTATACACGCGTCGTGACTCGTGCATGATAATCTCGCGCTGTTTGAGTTTTAAAATGAACTATGCAAAAAGGATATTTTGAGGAACAAAAAAGTGAGATTATGAAACAGTAACGTTTATATTGAAATAAATAAGAATTAGATTTTCACGAGGAACTGTCTCACAGAAGAGTATGAGAAACTCGTGGGTTTACTGAATTACATATATTAACACTATTATTGCTTAACACACATGAAAATACAGTAAGTTTACATTTAATAGAAACATGAACAGTCTCAGGGAAAAAGTGTGACAATGTAAGTGGATTTTCGTTACTATGTCAAGTTGCGCATGCGCTTTGTTTTTCTAGTGGCAGTAACGCACTCGCAATATGCCACGATAACGAAATCGTGTTAAGTTAAATTTTATTTATTTGTTTCTCCAAACACTGAAAAATATTACATACTCGTTTTCTTCACATCCCTATACCTATATCGGTTTGTCTAGATTCCGTACAATCCTCTTATAATCCAAACAAATACACGACAGGACAGTAAGTTCTTACAGAGTATACAATTGATACAAAGAAAACTTTACAAAGCTCGGTACAGGTTATTTGCGACGTAACATGCAATGCTATCAGACAATCGACGGATTAGGTCCTGTACTCTCGTTTTCCGTCCGAAACGATTACTGTGAAATAAGTAATACTCAAATTAATTAAAAGACATATAATGCGAATGGAGCTTCATACTTGACATTGTTTTTTTTAATTTGGTCGATTATTACTTAATTGACAGTTTGTTTCAGACGGAGAACGAGAGTAGACCCCCTGAACGCGCGAGCTGATAATGCGCGTCTCTAAGCGCAGTGTGTTCGCGAACACATTAAAATGTATGGAAATGCATGTAGTGTTCAAATAATCTGTACCCGGATCAATATAATTACGAAACATTTTGAATGTTGGAAGCAAAAAATAAAACAATAAACTTTATTTTATTTATCATCATTTTTTGTACTACCATGTTATCGGCCACGCCTGTGCGTGTTCGCAAAGCGCGCTCGAACTTACAAATAAAATTAAGTATCTAACGGAATAGTTTTTCGAAACGTTACTTTTAATTGAACGTTTCAGATTTACAGGTGTAATATTTTTCTTTAATCCCAAAGTCAAAGTGTTAATTCGATTCATCCGTAGAACAAATATCTATGTGCATGACTACTTGTTCTCAGGATATAGTACATTTCGTTCGTTCTTCTTTGCTGTAGATGTCAGATAGACCGTTGTTCGATTTTAAATTTCCGAAACGAAATAAGACATAAAAATTCTCAAAACACCTTTACACAAACCTTAGTTTGAATAACGAAATTATGTATTTATCCGCTGTTCGCTGTATAATCACATCGGACTTTGTTCTTCGGATGAGTCGAATTAGTCTTGGTACTATAATAGAGGTTCTTTATTAGGCGTCCAAAAAAAAGGAGAAGGTTCTCAATTCGACTGTATGTTTTTTATATTTCCGAGCACATACATACGTTTAATTCTTTCATCATTCAAAATGTATATCGTTAAATAACTATTTAATCTATTTTATAGACCTAAAATCTATAAAAAACTTCCAACAGAGCTTCCAAGTTCCAAACCAATCAAACATTAATAAGCTGGAAGGAGTCCGTGACAACATACATCGAAACTGACACTGACCCAAGCCTAGTGGCCGCCATTAGGGAAATAATAATATTATCCGGTTATTTATAAACGTCATTTGTCACAAATTCTTATGTTTTCCTTTATCGTCATTTTTAATCGACTACTTTTTTTGTATGTGTGTTACACGATTATTCCGGCATTTGTGAACCGATTTTAATGATTCTTTTTTTGTTGGACAGAACAAAGAGGTACCTCAAATGTGGTTCCTTTTAAATTTGAAGAAAATGTTCCACCCATAAGGGTGGCAAAATAGAGGCTGAATGACTTTTGAGGTCGGTTTTTTCAGTACTCTGTACTAAGATTATCCATTAAGTTATTAATATTGTACATGCAGTGATTTATCTAGTACCTTGGTGTGTTTAACTATCGGATTAATAAATTTTAAAAAATTACTATTAACAGTAAAAATTTAGATTCATCTTGCACATTTGATACGCCGCAATCAGAGACGGATAAGCGCCCGGGTTTTATACCCGACGCTTTGTTAACGCCGAGTTTAAATCGTGTTAAAACCTATTAACGCTCGAAATCGAAGGCAAAAATTATTAACGACATATTTGTTATAAATCGATTTTGTTTAAATTTAACGACATTATTACAAAATGTTTATTGCTTTCTGATCGAGACGACAAGATTTGTCCGTCTACTGAATCGATTCGCTTGAAAATCGCAATGAAATAAACCGATATAAAAAATCGTTAGATCGTATGCACTTGAGTCGATTTTCATAGAACTCTAATCGTAATGTGCATACATAGTAGTAAAAATCCACAAGATTGGAAAGTGGGTATATATAAAATTACAAGCTTGATATGTACATGTTTTCAAGAAAGTATCCGATAAGTCTAATACAGAATCTAATTGGATATTCTTATCTTGATCGATAATTTAACCATACCTACCTATAAACTGTTATAGTAAACTTTTAAGTGCAGGTAGCGAGAAAATTGTAATACTAAATAATACATCGGAATGAGTCAATTTCCGCAAAACTCGAACTTATTTTTTTTATCTATGTACGCACGCTCTTAGATTCCCATTAGGGTAGGCAGAGAAAATAGATCGCCACTTAGCACGATCCTTACAAACCTCTCTTGCTATTACATTCATAAATCTTTTCATATATGACTTCTTATTCTTCTCACTATGCACTCCAGCCTTTTTAAGAACACTCTCAATTTGATCAGTGAATGTTCTTTGTGGCTGTCCTCTTCCAATGATACCTTCTACGTCAGCTCTATATATATTTGTTTCGTTAACCTTCATTTATTCATCCGCTCCACATACCCAAACCACCTCAGCATACCCGTTTCTAATTTTGTCACTACAGCCTCTTTCAAACAACAAACTGGAACCTAAACTTTAGAAAATAGTTAAATAAAGTGTAAATTCATATTTATGAACATAGCATCCCTAATTCAAAATGACACTTTATTATTATTGATGTAAAGTCATAAAAAAGATGTCTCTATGATAGATGAGTTACTATATTATAGTAATCACTTCTAAAAGCAGGCCAGACAACACGAAGGTACCGCGATTTTCTGAACTAGTCCAATTAAACACGGCTGCCTGGCTTCCATTAATTATCATAATGATGTTGCAGGCACGTAATACTTTATTTCCTTTCTATTTTGGTGTTAATGGTATTTCTATTTTGGTATTAAAGGTAAAAGATAATTTTTAATTGCATTGAAAAAAAAATATGAGGAATAAATAAGATGTTGTTTCGATGTAATATTCCATCTGAGCCTATCATACACAATGATTGCAGCAACAATTTAATGCAATAATGATAATAATAAAAAACGCACAAACTCAACATATCCCCGCAATAGGGAAACCCTGTCGCGGGTGTCATGGACACACACATAGACAAACACAAATGACACCCAAACTCACGAAAGAAAGAAATATTGGCCATACTATGTGGCCGGCGTAACGGTTACTTTGCCAGAGCAAGGTAACCGTTCGGCCACAGAGGCAGATAATAAAGGAAATGTATTTAATCAAGTTATAATTGAGTCAAAAATCTTGACTTCTTGATTAAGGTTCATTTTTCAACGTACATACTATGTGCAACCTAGTTTATAATGTACACGTGAAGTTTAATAATGGATACAACGGTGTATTTTGAAATGGTCCAATTATATCTTACGCAAAAAAACCTCGGCTAAGCGGCGTTCGGAAAATTACGCCATACTTATTCTCGTCTAAAACCAGTGTCTCAACACAAAAGTCTTTCATTAGTGTATGTTGCCAGGGATGACTTACGGCACTGAGACTTGGTTGCTCACTATGGATCTCATAAGAAGACTCAAGGTCCCCCAAAGAGCAGAAGACAAAGACGACACTCGGAGTTTCAAGCAAGATCGAATCAGAAATGAGAATATCTGCAAAAGAACCTGAGTAACCGACTTTTTTTATGATACCAAACTGACGCAACGAATAAGTGGCGCGCCTTGTGTTAAGCTTCACGTCTGTCTATAGCAGTTGTATATGTAGTGTTTTAAATCGCAAAGATTTGAGGAACACTGCCACTACGCCTGTGCTACATAAGTTAACGAATCTCATGTGGCTGTAATTTCACCAGCACCCTTCCCTGTGCAGTAATGCTCACATTAGTGCTTGGCGTCAAAAATAGGTAAGGTAGCAATACTCTCCACGAACTCTTTCACAAAGGGCTCTAATTGCAAAATTTAAGTGGCAGTGAGCGGGCTTGCGGAACTGATGTTCAATCAATCAATCTGCCGATATGGCCAAAGAGTTCTGGAGTGGTGTCTAGATCACAGACAATTTGGACCGATGACCTAAGTCTACTGCAACTAAATATAGACATAGTCCGAAGAATTGAAAAACTGAAGTGGCAATGAGCGGGTACGCGGAACAGATAGTCGATGGGGCCAAAGAGTACTCGAGTGGTCTCGAGATCACCCACAATTTGGACCGATGACCTGAGCTCTACACAAGTACATATAGACATAGTCTAAGGATTGAAAAACTGAATTGGCAGTGAGTTATGGCCGCATAGAGTTCTCGAGTGGTCTCGAGACCACCCACCCACAAGGTGAATTGACGACCTGGTGATTGCGGTAAAATTTTCGTGCGCATAGGTACAACACCCACGCGAAGTTTAGAACCTACTACTGGCCACGGCTCTCGTCTAAGGACAGAGTTAAGGCAATCTTTTGCAAAGCTAAAAGACAAACAGTTTTTACTTTCTTTGACATTGCATGCGTACCGCTACAACCTTATAAAAGTCTATATAACCTTTCCCAAACACAGAAGATTACAATGATCTTCATACTAAGCACTGGAGGGTTGATCGTAAACCAGGATAAAGATACAATTTTATAGGTACGCGTAGACCTTCTGCTGTCAGTAATCCGGATTATATTTTGAAGAATACTTGTTAAAAGATGGAAACAATTCCTTTCGAATAGTTGATTTTGTAACTTCACAAATCATTGATTTATATAATTGCATCATGGATAGTACAAACACGGACCTTGTTAAAATGTTGTTACCTATAAGATGCATTGTTTACAATATTAATAATAAAAATATAACAAAATATCAATTTTTTAGATATCAAGTGACGAGACCTACAAGTCGTGCGCCTGGTCACAGATTACTTAATAGTTACTACGTAACACATACAAAATCGAAAATACCTACGCCATTATAGCCTACTAGATCTGACTAATGACACCAGGTGCTCACTACGAGGAAAAAGGAACCTAAGCACACGCTCAGAGAGGTGAAAGTAACGTTGCCCGCCGTGCGCAGTCGTGCGAAGCCGAATGCTCAAAAATGAAAGATTTGCACGAGAGGTTGCGCCGACGTCGGCGCACTCATCGGTAGGCACTTCTCGCATAACCTTGAGTGAGTGACAGGGCCCTGGCCTAGTGGTAAGCGACACGCCTGTCCATAGTTGCAGTGCTGAGACATACAATTGATAAATCCCATGTGCCCGTGATTTCATCAGCACCCTTACCCTTCACAGCTCAATTCTCACATTATTGATTGACGGCAGAAACAGTGGCAGTGCTTCCCTGGACAAACCCTTTCACAAGGAGTTCCACTGCTGCTATTATCTTTTCTTGAGAAAAATTACTAACTGTATAAATTAATGCTTTTATGGACAAAATTAGTCAAAAATTATAATATGCTTGAAGATTACTACAAACAGTATGCCGAGTACTTAAGTATTTCCAACCAAATACACCTTAGCTGTGGTTTAGTAGACTTGTGTCTTTATCGCGGTGGTAGCCTTGCGGGAAAACGGTTGCTTTCCAAATGACAGGTTAAAGCATAAGTTCCCGATCTTTTTGGCTCACCGCCCGCTTAGACACGATAAAAAATTTCAACGTCCACCACCACGAAAAATTATTGAAAACACGTATTTTTTATATTAATTTAACATAAAAAATCACAAGAAAAAAAATTTAGTGTAGTTTATATAGATAATTCAGGTTTTTTTTTTTCAAATGCTGTAGTACCCCCAGGGGGCCTACTACAACTT
>NW_020654206.1:0-14338 GCF_003589595.1 Hyposmocoma kahamanoa | reverse complement strand
CGCCGGTAGGTGCGAACCTCCGCCAGGACCTCGGCTTCGAGGTCCCATGGCGGAGTACCGGCGAGGACGCATGCGGCAGCGCAGGCCCTGTACGCCCTGCACATTCGCAGGGCGACCACCCTCTGGGGCCTCCTCAGCAGCGCCTTCGTCGCCGCTGATATGGCCCCACTCCAAATGGGAGCCCCGTATAAGGTCACACTCCGAGTCACCCCGGCGTATAGCCTTCTGCATGGGGCTCCCCGCCTCCCGAGGTTGGGCAGGAGCCTGCCCAACGCCGATGCGGCGGACTATTCGGACTATTCGGCGGCCACTATTCGGGGAGCAAGTTGCCGGAAATGCTCCCCAATGTTCCATCGCCGGTCCAGGACAAGTCCCAGATATTTCATCTGGGACTTGACCGGGACCGATACTCCCGCGATGGAGATGTGGGCGCCTGCCGGCACCGCCCAACCTCTACCCCTTCCGCCGAAGACGGCCACATCTGTCTTCGGCACGGCGACCTCGAGCCCTAGCAGTTGTATTCGGCGGACCACCATGTCCGCCGCTACTGAGGCTCTTCGGGCCGCCTCCTGGAAGGTGGTCCCCCGGACGGCCACCAGCGTGTCATCGGCGTACGCGATGACCGCCGTCTGGGGGAGCAGCGCGCCCCTCAGCACAGTAGTGGTCCTAATACGGACCCCTGGGGTACTCCGCATCTCATTGGGTGCTCGGCGCGCCTCCCTTTCCTCGTCTGGTAGACCACCACCCTGTCTTCCAGGTAGTGCTCCACCAGACGGCTGAGGTACCTGGGGATGTTATGGTACCTCAGCGCCTCCCTAATAACGGCGAAGGGGAGAGTGCCGAAGGCGTTGGCTATGTCCAACGACACAGCCACCACGCCTTCCCCCTCGCCGTTACCCTCCTCCATTATTATTTATAGTCCAATGCCCATAACTGACCACAGTAAGTTCTTAGGATTCATTCTGGATGAAAATTTAACGTAGAAGCGTCATATAAATTCTATGTGTGGTTATGCGGACTACGACAAACATATTTCGCATATTTCCACTCCATAATGTCGTATAGTACCATTATATGGGGTGACTCCACTGATTCTGACAGAGTATTCATTATTCAGAAACGAGCAATGCGGAGTAACTTGCCGGAGTAACACGAAGAGTCTCGGGACTTATTTGTGAGACACAGGATAATGACCATGTATTCGTTGTATTTATATATATATAGAATAACCACATTCATACGAAAAAACTTACACAACTTTGAAAGGCATGAAAGCCGTTATAACACCCGCTCCACAGGACGACGGTTAGCATTCACTGAAAAAAATCCGCGCGTAATCGGCCCGGCTTATTATGAGCACCTACCCGTTGACTTAAAAAATGAGCCTAATGATGAAACATTTGATCGTCGACTGAGACTTTTTGTTGGATAATGCGTATTATTCCACTGAAGAATATAGGGACATGGTCTAGTAACATATTATGTTGTAATTTATAGATTATTAGGTATGAATATTATTTTACAGAAATGAATAAATTACATAAACTTTATGCATGCAATCATTATATTGACATAAATATTTTTAAATTATTAAAATGTTCCTACATTATTTCACATAACTACATTAACTATGTTAAAATTACGTAGTACAAAACTTGTACTGGATATTTGTAATTTTTTGAAATGTAACATTTATTACTATTTGTAACGATTCTTGTAATACAATATATTGTATATAATAATGTAAGTTTACAAGAAAATAAATAAATCTAAGTCTAAATCTGAATCTAAGACACGAAGAAAGAAAATCATCAAACTGAAAAGAACAAAGAAATTCAATTCCGGCTTAAAAAAATTGTCTTTCAAAGTTTCTAAAGCGAGTGCAAAAATGTGTCACTAACACTGTTATGCGATCATAGTGATAAGTAATATATACTATATACCTAATGCGGTAATGTCATCAACATAATCAATTTATTATTCGTTCCAGTTAGGGTATAGTTCACCACGCTGGCTCACTGTGAACGTTTAGAAACGCGCAAGCCGCTACATGGATTTGAGAAGCAACCGTTCTCTTGTTGGTAAACTCACCACCGAAGCGCCACTGCAATGATTCTTCTTTACTTTAGTTTCAAGGTGTCTTTCCACGGCCTAAAATTTCACTATTACTACGTGCGTGCTCACGTCATTTAAAAATGTCATATGAAGAACGCATAGCTACACCTGCCCCGTAGTATGCCGCCTCGATAAAGCTATTATATCCACATTTAGATGTCAAATTAGAGTGATAAACCGGCATTTAAAAAAATTATCACAATAGCGAACAAGTCGAGCACCGTGACGTCACATTTTTATGTCATCGCGAGCGCCAGCGACCAATGACTGCAAAATATTAACACAGTACCAAACATGGCTGCAAGGTCACAGCTGACTTCACAGTACCAAACATAGCTGCAAGGTCACAGCTGACTTTAAAATATTAACACATGGTAGGTCAATGATTTACACAGTAATTTTATGAACCTAAAAAGCGCGACAAACGAAATGAAACTACATTTTTTTAAAAGCGATTAAAAGACAAAGATACATATATACGCAACTTTATAGCGTTCTCCTTGTTCTTGAAAATGTTTAACAATAGTTCATTACCAAATAAGCAAACTTAGATTCTTTTAGACTTCCCACTGACCTTTGCAATTGGATTTCAGATTTCTTGAGTGAACGTTCGATTCGAGTGGTCTTAGAAGGCTCTTCAGAACATCGGGCGATAGACAGAGATCCTCAGGGTTCTGTACTGTCCGCAACCTTCTTACTGCTGCATATAAACGATATGTTGATTCCAAGTACCTTTGGGTATGCTAATGACAGTTGTGGACAGGTACTTGACCAATGCAAGGGTCAGTGGAGAAGAAATCCAGTCTTGTCGAGAGTCTATGGTTAGTCGTTTGAATTTGACGCTTAAGGCAGTTTCCGATTGGGGCGATGCTAATGTTGTCAAATTTAATGCTACCAAAATGCAGGCGTGTCTTATCTCCACTAAACGGAGTCCCTTTCACCTGACTCCGACTTTTCGTGATATATCCATACCCATAGTCGACCGTCTTTATCTACTTGGAATGGACCTGTCGTCCATCTGAACTATGGCTATGCTAAATACCAACTGCCCACCTTGGATTCAATAGACAAGCGTGCTAAGAGGCTTATAGGTGACTCTCGGAATTAGTAGAGGCGAAGCTACAGAGCCTTGAACACCGCCGTAGAGTTGCCAGTTTATCGGTAATCTACACGATATATCACGGAGAGTGTGCGATGGAATTGCATAATTTGATTCCGCCTTCCCCTTTCCATCATCGGGGGACTAGACGTGGGCAGAGGTTCCACCCCTATATTGTGGATATTCCCCGGATTCGCACCAAGCATTTCGCTTTCACATTTGTATGGCGAGCGGCTAGGGAGTGGAATTCCCATCCTGCAGTTCCCCGAACGCTATAACTTGGACCTTTTCAAGGCGAAAGTGAATAGGAATGCCTATTCCTCGACCTCATCGTCACTTTCCATCAGCTAAGACGGAGGTCAAATCATTAAAAAAAAAGCACTCATTAAAAAAAAAATAGATTTATCAACAGAATTAAATATTGTCACGTGGATATTTGTCACACATATTCAGCCATGCTGTGGCCACTGCAGAGTCTTTTTTATTATACTGTAGATATAAGAAGTAGAAGAAAAGACACCCGAGCGCGCCACTGCGAACTGCCCCGCGCCGTCGTATCGCGCCTTTGAAATTACTGACACAAGGTGGATCCGACGAGTCCATACAGGCAAATCGCACCGGCACGGGCTCCACTTTACCCATGGCGCGTTGACGCGAGCAAGCGCAGCGCGACCCGTGACGTGGGTCGTGGAAAATCACCTTTATACATTGACTTACCAACAAATGGACGTCGGGTCTAATACAAAAAACCACGAAAAAATTGTCCGAAGTTAACCCATACAAACGTAGTGACATGTAACGAAATTAAAAAACTAAAACATTTAATTAAAATTGTAACGTCATTGCAGTACTGCCTAATTTTGCTTGCAACAATTTAAGGACCCAAAAACACCATATTCAGCTTCGACTGAAAATTACTTGAACACAAGAGTAATGGAGTAGCCTTTATCGTAAATATTAATTAATTTTTATATATATCATTATGTCGAATTTTGTGCAAATTCACTTAAAGAAATAATAAAGAGTTAGGCAGATGCAAACATACAAATATTACTACAAATGTGAAAGTAAGCGTGTACTATAACCGCTCACACGATACATGCAGCGGTAGACGCATACCACACCTAGAGGTGCCGGTGATGATTTTATACCGATTTATCGGATATCGAAGTTATAACAGGTAAAAGAACTAATATTAATTGCTGTTTCGGTAACTACTCTAGCAAATCATAAAGTTTTTAATGCCTGGGTCTGTCATTTAAAAAAAATAAACAACTTCAAAAATACGTCACGACAGTCGTGTGTGTTATTGTTTGGGCTGGTGATTTCGGTGTTTATTTATTGAAAACATACCATAAGTAGCGTTTTTAAGTTTACCCTGAATATAAATGTTTATCCGCTCACGCGATTCATGCGTCTCTGGAAGCATACCACACCTAGAGGTGCCGGTGATGATTTTATACCGATTTATCGGATATCGAAGTTATAACAGATAAAAGAACTAATATTAATTGCTATTTCGGTAACTACTCTAGCAAACCATAAAGTTTTTAATGCCTGGGTCTGTCATTTAAAAAAATAAACAACTTCAAAAATACGTCACGACAATCGTGTGTGTTATTGTTTGGGCTGGTGATGTCGGTGTTTATTTATTGAAAACATACCGTAAGTTGCGTTTTTTTAAGTTTACCCTGAATATAAATGTTTATAAACTATACTTTAAGGAGCAATTTCATGGTAAACATTAGAACCACTCAAACGGAATATTATCATATTTACCCAAGTACACCAAAAATTTCATTAGTGCTTTTTAAGTGCAGGGTTTGCGGTGTATTACTGCATTTTATTTGAGATGTTTTTGTTGTAGTACGGAGGGTATTTATTTAGCAATGCAGAATAATAATTTTTGTTTTTAAAAACTTGTATTTAAACTGAACCCTTTTCTAATTTGCGAAACCAAATAGCCGGCATTTTGCGGTAGGATGAGCGCATCGCGTGAGCGGTTATAAACTATACTTTAAGGAGTAATTTCATGGTAAACGTTAGAACCACTCAAACGGAATATTATCATATTTATCCAAGTTCACCAAAAATTTTATTAATGCTTTTTAAGTGCAGGATTGGCGGTGTATTACAGCATTTTATTTGAGATGTTTTTGTTGGTAGTACGGAGGGTATTTATTTAGCAGTGCAGAATAATAATTTTTATTTATAAAAGCTTGTATTTAAACTGAATCCTTTTCTTTTTTGCGAAACCAAATAGCCGCCATTTTGCGGTAGGAGGAGCGCATCCCGTGAGCGGATAAGAAATGTACTGATATTCCAACTAAACGTAAACCGTAATTCCGATTTAGTTTAGTGTTGTAAACTTCCTAAAAAAATACATTTGACATTTTATTTCGTTAGCTCGAATTAAGCGTCATTAATAAAAAATATTTTTTAAAACAAGATTAAAATCAAAGCGACGCTATAGGTTCTTTGTTCTAAATATTTCAATCGCTTGTGGTTCGAACAGTTGAAAATGACCAAAAAGTCTATATAATCTTCTTGAAATTGACGTAATAGGTCTCTTTCCATCTTTTGCGCATGCGATGTGTAGAAAAAGGACAGTTCGCTATTTCATTATTTTTTGTGCTTTTGTAATTTATATTTACGATTCATTTATACATAAATTAAATACGATAAAACTGTACAAAATAACACTTTTAAATGAGAACTATGATAACACAATATATTTGTTTAGTGAAAATATGATACAAAATCATGTTTTTACACTACTGCGATAATTTTTACAAGTTATTATTATATGGTACTGCATGATTGACAACGCCGTGTCACTCGAACAAATGAAGACTGTTGCGCGATTGACGCTCTGTATGCGATTTTAACGCCCTATAGGTGCGGACACTTTTTAGCGCGAACCCGACGTCCATTTATTGGTAGGTCAATGCCTTTATACGACAATGTAGTAATTTGTAAACGCGCGAACTTATTACATTTAATATCCGATAGGTTCATAAAACGGAACTCTAATTTCCGATTACATTGTTGAATATCTTAAGCGTTGCCAACTGGCGTGAACGGATTATACAGCCATACTGTTGAGCATGTCCCAAATTCAGAAAATGGATCGATTGAACTGAATGTTTATAATTTTGATGTAAGTACAAGTAGTATGTTGTGTGTCCGTGGCGTTAGCCCTTAATCGATTTGAAGGATAAGGGTGCTGATGAAATTACAGGCATATAAGACTTGTCAACTTATGTCTGATTTATTAAGGGTAACGGGCTCTATCTCAAAGTGGATTTCTTTTTAATTGAAGGCTATTTTTAAATGGTTCTTTACCTTAAAGGATGGAATTCTTAACTATGTTTGATGACGAAAAATGACAGTCAAAGAAAAGACGTTTTCAAGTGTAATTTATTTTACTTATGGCATAAATGATTCTTTGACTTCGGCTTCAGCTTCGGCTTCGGTTTCGATTTCGACTTCGACTTTCGAAAGCTGTTCAAAGATGATCTTTTTTCACTTAGTGTAGGGATGTCAACGATACGATGAATGTTTATTTTAATTCCATATAGACGATCGATTTGTAATTGAGCGTGGGCACAAACTACGGGAAGCCTATCGATACCCAGCAGTGGGTGAAGTCGGGCTATGGGTGATGATGATGATATAAATCCGATGACACTACAATAATATGGTAACCTTGATCTGATGCTGCAACACAATTGTTTACAAAATACCCAAATCTTCAACTACTTACAGTACTTACTGTCGTATTTGGGCTCATTAAAGTCCGGCGAGAAGTTAACTTATAGATGGTGACTTAAGATCTGCTGATGGCGCAGGAGTCTACACAGGAACTAAGCTTTAATAAAGGTAGACCCACTGAGTTTGTGTTGGTCTTAACTAGTAGGTCTCAACCTAGACATATAGTGACGCTGGAGGAGGTCTCAACATTTTACGTTCTCGGGTTTCTCTCAGAGAAAAGTTTAATATGACTAGTTTAAAGTGACTACTCATAGTACATTTATTTACTCAAATATTTTATATGCCCGTAAAGATATACATAATTTAGAGTAAGTCCTCACTCATGATACCACGATTTCGTTTAACCAAATTAAACGACTCTTTTATGGGGAACTAACTATATTAACTTTTTGACCATAATATTCCGGAGCATATATTAAGATTATCAGTTCCTAAGTTTAAAAACTATATTAAAAATATTTTGATTGAAAAGTCATATTACAAAATTGAAGACTTAGACGAAAACGTGTAGATAAAGATGTTTGGAAAGACGACATGAGTTTAGATTCCACAAAAATTTGATTCAAAGTGCATATAAGTTTATTTGAAAAGAGCAATCCCTAAAGTTTCTTGCTTGTTCTTCTCAGGGAAATCAGCGTAGTGAACGAGCAGTAGCTTAAATGTAACGTTTTCAAGTGTAAATCTAGTGAGGAGAACCATAGGGAAAGGCCAGCGACGGCGTTCAGTCGTCATCTCTCTCAGAATGAGGATGAATTGGTAAAAGAATAAACAACCGAGCATGAAAAGATATATCTGAATGTATGTTAGGATTATAGTGGCTCACATAGTCTTTGGTTACTGGGACACAGGAGTGATGGCACGTCCTTTTATGAATTAATAGAGCTTCTCGTGAGTGAGTTGGTTCAGGGAAGTACTGTCACCATGCCTAGTTCTGCCGCCAAGAAGTAAAGTGAGTTTTATTTTGAAGGATAAGGGTGCTGATGAAATTACAGGCATATAAGACTTGTCAACTTATGTCTGATTTATTAAGGGTAACGGGCGCTGTAGTAGTGTCCCTCCGATTTTTGTGATTTAAAGCTTCGAGTAGCTCTGCAATTGCTACGGACAGGCGAGTCGCTTACCACCGGTCGAATGGCTTGTTTGTCGCGTCACTTTTGTATCATAAAAAACCACATACACTCACACTCGAGATTGTGTATGTGACAATTTGTGATTTGCACAAATACACTCTTTTGCCAAAAAAAACGGGCACCGAAGCAAATAAGGTATTTTACTGTCACCTGCAGTAAATTTTAATATTTAACTAACTAGTATCCTCAGAATCTTAGAAATGAGTAGGCAGAAAATGTTTTGAGCAAATTTTTTCTATTAATTTCTATTAACTAAATGAGAAAATGTCGTTCTAGTGTCAGTGGTCAGTCGAATACTACTCGTTAAGTAAAATAAAAATTAAAAGATTTTTGGTTTTTTTTTTAATAATGTGAAGAAAAAGTGGTCGTCGAGCTGGCCAATGCAAACGCCGGATTCCAACCTCTTGAATATACGCTTCCACATCGCCAGAACCGTGGGCGCGAGGGTTGTCAAAATGGAATCTTCTCCATGAACAGTCAATGCGGGTTGTACGTGAGGAATTAGGACCTCCATCATGTATCGATGTGCATTCAATGTGCCATTTTCGATGAAGACTAACTCCGTATGCTCCATCGAATTAATTGCTGCCCAAAACATAACGGAGCCTCCACCATAAGAGGCGACTTCTTCAAAACACACGTCTGCAAAGCGTTCCATTGGTCTCATTGGTCTCATGGAGTAGTTTAGGGACACGAGCTTGGCGATGACTGCGTATATTGGCAACAAGAAGCCTCCTCCTGACGGTCCATAGGCTAATTTGTAGTCCTCTCACTTCCTCGAGCTTCTTCTTGAGGTCTACGTATGAAGCTTTGCGATTTCCCGTTTACAAGGAAGCAGTCATCCCGTAGTTCGGTGCATGGTTTTCTTCCAGAACCTGTTCTTCAATTGATGGAACCGGTCTCTTGATATCGTTGCCAAGTCCTTTGAACTGTCGCACGACTCATATTCAGCCTCTGGGACACATAAATTGAGAACAATTTCCTTCAAGCAGCGCTACTATTTTGCTGGCTATTATTATTTTGTCAACCATTTTAGAGACCACTTAGCAATGGGACCATAATTTTAAATGATGAATTAAACAAGATAACTTGTCAACATTTGTTGTGATTAAGAGGGAGCAGATGAAAAATTCCTAATCACAAATTTGGGCGGAGCCAACGTCAAAACTTTTTTGGCATGCTCCCCTTAATTAGTGATCAAAAAGCATTGACTTACAATTATATAGACGTCAGGTCCGCGCTAAGTGTCCGAACTTATAGAGCGTTAAAATCGTATACAGAGCGTCAGTCACGCTTTAGTCTTCGTTTGTTCGACTGACAGCGAAGCAAGCAAAATTAGACAGTACTGCGATGACATTACAATTTAAATTCAACGTTTTAGCTTTTTCATATTCCTTTACATGTCACTACGTTTAAATAGATTGACTTGGGACATTTTTTTCGTGGTTTGTGTATTAGACCCGTCGTCCATATTTTATTTGTAAGTCAATGTCAAAAAGTGATTAATTAGTTCATATGAACTTTCAACAATTCCCGCCGTTTTATGCAGTGAGAGTAATTTTCTTGTAGACAGGTTTTATCTCTTAAATTTAAATTTGGAACGAATGTTTTTGCAAATGAGGACACTGAACTCTCAAGCCAGTGACATTTTTTAATGAATAAAACCTTTTTCGTATTTTAATTATATCAGGCAGGGAAAAAATCAAGGTGCCCTTTTTTGCAAATCAGTTTATTTGTGCGTTTCTTACTCCGGTATTTGTTAAACTATTTTGACGATTCTTTTTTTGTTGGAAAGAGGTACCTGGTAGTGCGTAAGTGTTGCTTCCATTTAAATTTGAAGAGAATATTCCACCACTAAGGGTAGCAAAGTAGGACATGAATCCAGTTTCGCGCACTATCCGGCAATCGATTTCAATAAAACTTGATAAATAAATCTAATTCCACAAACTTTTTTTTAAATTTATTTGGGTAACTTTTTTTGACGCTGCCTAATTAGTTATTCTAGCTTAGTTATTCTCAATTTCATTAGTTTTTCTTTAACTTTTATTATTTCCCACAATTATATATTGCATTGTTTGAATACAATTTAAAATGAAAAGGCTCGTCCGTGTACGTTATTTCACCTGGAGTACGTTGACTTTTGAAAACATGATTTATATAACGCACAAATTTAATGAATTGGTTTCCTATTGTGCGCGAACAATGGGGAACGATTTGGGGAAAATTTTTATTTAGCATTGAATTTTTTTGTCGAAGTTATTGTTGTCGTGAGTATGATCCCATGGTGTTGTATTGCTTCTTTCTTTATAACTGCTTTTTTGATATAACTGAGACGTGTGAACGTACTCAATTTAAAATATACAGTTGATTTGCATTCTCGCCATTTTAGGGAATTGACAACAAGAATAATGCTTAATCATGAAAAAATTAAAAAAATTGTTCAATATTCTGGCTAATAAGATCTTGTAAAGTTATGGAAAATTATCCGTAAAACATATGCAACCCACGGATGCAATGAACCCGACCGACAAGTCAATTTTCTTTATCGCTCATTTACGTGTGAGTTATTTTCTGTAGGTATTGTTATAATTTATTAATTATTAGGAAAATTCTAATGTAAGAATGTCCACCACCACAAGCTATGCAAAGGTTAGCACGTGGTCGCGAGTTTTACTTAAACTTTCTTAGCACTAGTACATTTGATTTTACAAGTTCGAAAGCCGAGACGATTTTTGCGCGTAGTTCTTCGACACTCCTAATTTCCTCTGTGTAAACTAAACGTTTCACATCATCAAAGTCTAGTGGGGTTAAGTCTGGGGACCGCGGTGGCCAGGGTATTGGTCCGCCACGCCCCACCCACTGGTTACCAAACACGTCGTTTAAATAGCCACGCACTTGCCGGCCATAATGTGGAGGAGCACCGTCTTGTTGGTAATACAGGTTCTGGTGAAGGATCAGGGGCACGTTATCCAGCATCTCCTGTACAACATGCTGCTATAACTCTAAGTAAGTGGTACTGGTGAGATGGCCCTCGATGAAGTAAGGACCGACTATGTGTTTACTAATTATGCCCGCCCGCACGTTGAGACTGAACCGTCTTTGAAAAGAATCCTTTTTTGTAACGTGTGGATTATGCTCACGATAAGTCCACCAGTGCTCGCAAATGCGCACAACGCATTATAAACACCTACTCTTGTGAATAGCGTTACATCGGTCCACAAAATATTGCTGTATTGGTGATCCAAAAGCCTGCTACAAAAGTTTATTCTTGATGTAGTGTCCTGCGGGTGGAGATCTTGCACTCGACGAAAGTGGAACGGGTGCTGTTGTTCTCTTATTAACAGTCGCCAGACGGTGGTGTGGTCTACTCCAAAGTGCCTGCATCTCGAGTGCTCGCATGTGGTTCCATTTCAAAATACTCAAGAAAGGCTCCTTGCAAACCCACTGATAATCCGACACTGCCGCGAGCTTGAGCATGTCTCCTAACCTCTGAGTGGCAGCAAGCATTACTTCGCGAGATGGTCTTGGGCTATCCGGGAACATTTCCATGAACCTATCTACTACTTGGCGTAAGCTTCCAGCGATAGCGTATAGCTGTACCATTTCCACCTGTTCAATATTTGAATAAAGCTCCGTCTAAGAAGTCCGTCCGTGAAGACTGAAATCTGAAAACGCTGCACGCTCGGTTACGCCCGCCGCGGCAGCCGGCTCTCCTATTGCATGTGCGACCGCGTGCGCTTCCAAATTAAAACAAACGTGTTATGTCATTGGGCTGTTGTAGATGTATATAATATACATAGAATTGAATTGTTTATATTAAACTCACAGACCACATAAATTCAAGACTGAACACGTATGCATAATTAGCCAAGGAGCATTTCGTCAGTGTTATATATAAAGGGCGAGACCGCTATTTCGAAATCGATTAGATTCTGTTGTTTAAAAGTTCTTTGACACCTGCTTGTACAACGAGTTAGTTAGATAATAATCGGAGTTATGTCACAAAAAATCAAACAAGTGCATAACACATATCCATATAAAGCGACAACAACGTCAGCTTATGGTAACTGGAAAGTTACCGGCTGAGTGAGAAGGTTCAAAAAATCTCTCACAGTTGTCGCTACGGTGTCTAAAGCCGAGAACTCAACGCAGAGATCTATAATAGCCACAGAAGAAATTCGTTGACGTAGTAAACTCGACCTGGAGCTCGGTTGGTAAAGCAATCCTGTGGTCGCAGGTTTGAGTCCTGTCGGGTTGAAGTATTTTTTCTTTGTGTTTATTACTTATACTTACTGCCTCTATGACCGAAAGGTTACGATACCCGACTGCCACGCAGCCGTGACCATGGGACCTGTAAAGGGCCCGGAACTTTGGTTTGTTCGAAAAAAACAAACACGCGATTTAGAACCGAAAAAAAATTGTTCCTTTTCATAAGTGTAACAATCAGGAAAACCTAAGAACTCGATAAACAAGTTTTAAGATTTAACAACTGTTTTAAAATATTTACGGCTTGTTTTAAAATTCAGTATTTTGTTTTAATTAAGTTTAAGTTTTAAAATTTAATTTAAAAAAGGACATAAATATTTTAAAACAGTCGTGAAAAACTAAAATGCGCTCCCATGAAATATTTTTCGAACAGCCGCTTTTACCCTTTCTACAAAACACCGAAGATTCATGAAAATTAATAGATGACTTTATACCTACGTACCTACTAGACTCTCTTTGTTTTTTAACCGATTCCAAAAAGGAGGAGGTTCTCAATTCGACTTTACGTATGTTATGCGATTATGAGGTTTATCTACGTCATGTTAGATTTGTGTTGGAAAGAGGCTGCCTGTGTAGTGGTCCCTTTTAAGTTTGAAAAAAATCTCACCTCTAAGGGTGGTAAACTAGGGGATGATTCCGGTTACGCACTTTCCAGTAACCGAATAAAACTTGGCAAATAGATGTAATTCCACCAACTTTTGAGGTAATTTTTTTTTTGTGTGTTTTGCCTTCATTCATCATAGTTTAACATAATTGTATGCTTTTATTTTTTTCATGTTTGAAACTTTGCTCTCGTTCGTGATCATTGTAGGTACGCATGTTGCGTATGTTGGTAGCCCTGGTATAAATTTGTACACTTTAATTTCATTACTATGAATTTACACTATTTTCTTTCGAAGCTCATTCATTATTTACCTCGGACTCCTCCTTGTTTACAAATGTTAACAGCTCAATCTGAGTAAGCAGTAGGGATGCACATTGCTATTCAATTTCTATGAATATCGATTCAAGTGTGATATGATCTAGCGATTTTTTGTATCGATTTATTTCCATGCGATTTTTAAACAATCGATTCAACATTAAGGCGTCTTCTAATCGTTTACATCGAATTCATAATTTAAATAAAACAGTATCTTTGTAAACTACTACTGAATCGTAATTTATACTGGTCTAATTTCAATAAGTCCGATATTTCGGAACGGAATGCTTCGACTTCAGTTTCGCGTGTGGATACAGTGAGTGTGGTTTGTTGGAAAAAAGTGAGATGATCTAATCGAGATGAGGGTAGTCGTCGAAAGCGAAAGAGGTTAGACGGATATGTCGTTGTCATCTGAAAATCGGGGAAATAAAAAGCAATCATATCGTGGTAAGAAACCTGTAATTAAGCGCGCGAACTATACTATGAACCGAACCGTGACTTCCAGCGTAAATCGCGTGCGAGTGTGGAGATTCCTTAACAAGCTCGTGCGCGCTCTCGGTGACGCGAAAAGAGGAGGCTCGGCCGCGCCGCCACACGTATAGGTCCGGTACACACAGCCCCACGAACTGCAACACCTGTTGACTTGATACCAGACTCGCAATTGGATAAACATATACTTAATCAAACTTAAGTCCCTTTGGACATCCAATTCGTTGTAATTCACCATATCGAGCACAGACAATGGGCTACACTAAAACAATGTGTGTGGTGTACAGGGATGGGCAAGCATTTATTGATAACAGCTGTACGTAGGTTTAGTGGTGGATACGGGCTTAGAAGTTTCGCTGCATCATCTAATATCTGGAAAATCGGGAGGGTACTGTACGTCACCCGGGACAGCTCACCCAAGGTACTAGCCTTTGAGAACCGGATGACGTTTTTTTTTTTTTTTTTTTTTATTGTGACTCGGCAAATTGACTGCACCGCACCTGATGGAAAGTGCGAATACAGTCCAGAGATGAGAGTAACGGATGG
>NW_020654205.1:0-13680 GCF_003589595.1 Hyposmocoma kahamanoa | reverse complement strand
ATTCATATTGGGATGAAATGAGATATCAAATAAAAAAATATAAGCGTCGGCTTCGAAAGTAGGCACGCACAGAGTGAACAGACAACTTGGAGTCTACTCCCGCTCTCCATCGAATAAATAATACTCGATCAAATTAAAAGACTTGATGCGAATGAAGCTTAATACTTCAAATTGTCTTTTGATTTATATTAATAATAATAATAACAATAGCAATAGCAATAACAATAATAATAATAACACCCACCACATACCCGTAGATACACGCCATACTGCATTTACTTGACTTAGGTCCGTAAATGTGGTTCAAACCAGCTGTTCACGCATGAAGATTCATTTTCATAAATAGCGCCTAACATTAATTTAGGAGCAATTACTTCAATGGTTGATTTTGCTATTTCTCCAATTCAAGGCGTTTTTCTCTCAATATACTTTAAGTAGTGAGAACCGATTTTTATTATCTCCAGTGTCAAGTCCTGTATAGTGGTAAACTATGAGATATTTCAATAAAACTTAGCAAACAGACGTAATTCCACGTACTTTTGAGGTCGGTTTTTTTAGTACTCTGTACTGAGCTTATTATGTTAGTATACAATCATAATTCTTATGTAACTAGTGTTAGTAATACATGTTAATCTAATGTTTATGTAGACTCAGCTAATGTTCAATAATTAGACTGTCCCACCTGTGTGCGACCCTGTTCAGAATGGTGTTAGGGCTGGTACGCACACGGAGCAGCCTGGAAGCGCAGCTCTTCCGCATTATGGCGTGGAAGCATCCACTCTCGCCGCGCAGGACATGCCGGGCGCGCTACAGCGGCGCCCCAGCCCCATCTGGACTGATAGAAAGCTTTAAAAAGTGTCGTCTTCACCTCTTTGGCGGTAGGCGTGGGCCTCTGCCAGGACCTCGGCTTCGTGGTTCTTCGAGTACGCATGCGGCAGCGATTTCGTCGCCGCTGCTAAGGCCCCACTTCAGATGGGAGCTCCGTATAAGGCCATACTCCGGGTCAGCCCGGTGTATAGTCTTCTGCATGGAACTCCCGGCCTCCCGAGATTGGACAGGAGCCAACCCAACGCCGATGCAGTGCCCACTATTCGGGGAGCAAGTTGCCGGAAATGCTCCCCAAAGTTCCATCGCCGGTCCAGGATAAGGCCCAGGTATTTCATCTGGGACCTGACCGGAACTGATACTCCCGCGATGGAGCGACGCCGACGTAACGCCCTGCTTCTTTCGTACTGCAGCACCCCTCACTGCTTCCTCTCCTGGCCCCTTGTCCAAAGCGCACGTGTCCCGTCGTCGCGCACCGTTTCAACGCACCATGTGGCATATCGTTCTGTGCCTCTACCATGAGATTCGTGACAGTTATCGCTAGCGACCGCGTAAAATATTTGTATACAAAATGTTGTTTCTTCTTGTGACCGCTAGTGGCGCTGTATAATTTGTCATACAAAATTTTGAAATAAATTATGTGGTCGCTAGCGACAACTCTGTCATAGTAAACTCGTGGTAGAGACACCGAATAACACCAGTGCGGGCTTTAACTTTCATGTGTTTTTTAAACTAACGTAGTTTTTATAATTGACATTTACTCAATTATGTTAATCGATTAGAATCTATTCGCAATTGGCCACCGTAGCAGTAAAACTCCTTCAAATTAATCACTCAACCAAATCATTGATTTGCTAGAAATATGATGGTCAAGATAACAAATAGTAGGATAGGAACAAACATGTTTCGCCAAAAAGTATTCTAGTAGTCAGAAAATAATCTATTACTCTGTGGATAGAGTGATCAGAAATCAGTTGTTAAGCCACTCGAGGGGCGGTTACCTTCAGTTACGATTCAGTTGTGTACAATATGAAATTTGTGAGTTTTATGATACCAAGTGACTGGACGCACAAGTCGTGCGCCTGGTGGTAAGCGACATGCAAATCGCAAAGATCTAAGAGGCACTCCCACCACGTCCGTCACCCTGACATAAATTGACAAGTCCCATATGTTGTTGCAATTTCACCAGAGCACCCTTGCCCTTCAACAGCGGAACAATACTGACGGTACTGCTTGTCAAAGCATTTGTGACATCTACTAAAGAATTTAGAATCGGAGTGCACCTCAAAAATAAATCGACAAACTATAAAAACAATTGACACAACTAAAGTGTAAGCAATACACGTTTAAAATAATATTCCCTAAAACGTCGTTCATTCCATCCTAAAACCACTCATGCTATGGAACCCCATAAAATTCCACTAGTACCGTTCCATAATCGTTGCAATCCTCGATTACGGTTTTCAGGCCCCATTACAGACATTCTATGTGTCCGCATATGTCTTTTATTGACCTTAAAAAAAGGGCCTGTTAGGGTGACTACACTTAATGTGAAATTTGTTTAAACTATTTATTTTCACACGCATAACACAAAAAAAAATATAATTATTTTTTTGAAAAAAAAAAATCGTTGAAATCACTTTGTAAGACGAAGACAATACTGCGATGACATTACAATTTAAATTCAACGTTTTAGATTTTTGATATTCCTTTACATGTCACTACGTTTAAATAGGTTGCCTTGGGACATTTTTTTCGTGGTTTGTGTATTAGACCCGTCGTCCATTTATTTGTAAGTCAATGCTCTCATCCGTCTGTCCAAACGCACAAGCACGTCACACAGTGCGACCGAATTTCGGTCGTAATTGCACGCGTGAATCGGTAGACACGTCACATTGCGTCGACGTGTGGCACAAAACGGGCAGTGCTGCCAAAACTATTCAATTCCGGCTGCAATTCATTGAGATGTCAAAAAGTCGTAAAACATGGTGATCCCACACCCGGATTTTACTGATTGTTTATAGCTCTACGCTTTTTGTAAGACCAACAGCTGGATAAGGGATTTATATAGCTGCTTTGGGACATAAGAACTTGTAATATATTTCCCATCTTATTTGTTTTAACTTGTTTCCTGTTTAGTGGCAGTAAACCTCCTCGTGGAAGAGTTCGTCTAGCGAAGTAATGCCACCATATTTATTTCTGCTGCCAAGAAGTAATGTAAGCATTACTGTGCTCCGGTTTTGAAGAGTACGGGTGTTGTTGAAACAACAAGCATATTATAATGCTTACATTTTTGCTCGGCGGCAGAAATAGGTGCGGTGGCAGTACTTACCTGGATAAACTCTTTCACAAGCAGCTATACCGCTATTAAAAATATGTCTGTCACAATTAAAAAAATATTATTCTTCTTAACATAAATTACATTTTAAGGAATGTTAATTTCTTTAAATTTATCTCAATACACTCTGGGGCCTAAATTGTTAATTGTTCTAATAGCTCGTTTTCGCAGGAAAAAGATTCTGTTAATATTGGCGGCATTACCACAAAGCAAAATGCCGTATTTCTTTTAACTGTGAAAGAAGCAAAAGTAAGCCAAAATAGCCGTTTCTACGTCCGAAAGTTTTTGATATTTTTTTAATCGCGTAGGTACACTGCAGAGTCGAGCTGGACCTCATTGCAATTTAGGATCTAAAGATAACTTTAGATGCTAAATTTAGGTATAAACCTAAAAATAACTAACCTAACTGTGTCCACAAGATTCAAATTTTGCTTTCTAACTATATTGTTTCTAACTATATTGTTATTGTCAACTGCCTCCGTGGCCGAACGGTTACCATGCCGGACTGCCACGCAGAGGTCCCAGGTTCGATTCCCGGGCCGGGAGAAATAGTTGTAAGGCCTACAATTATTTCTCTCGTGAGTTTGGGTGTAATTTGTGGTTGTCTATGTGTGTGTCCATGGCACTCGCGACACAGGGTTTCCCTAGTGCTGGGCTATGTTGAGTGTGTGTGTTAAAAAAAAATTAGTAAATAAGTACTATTGTTTGTTATCGCCTTTCTAACATTGGGTAATGTAAATTTTATGCAAATGGTTTTTTTTCATTAAGGAATGGGTTATTATTAACTGCAAACCAATCTATTAATTTAGGTATAGCATTGCTTACATCGTCGTAGGACTATTGGTGCTTTTTAACTTTAAATAATAAGGAAGTATCATCAACAAACAATACTATCTTGTATTCTATACCCTCCATGAGGCTGGGTAAGTCATTGACATAAACTGAAAATAAAAATGGACCTACAATTGAACCCTGAGGGACTATTAATTATTATATAAAATCTTTGATCGATTTGTATCAGCGAGGCGGACTATGGCATATTATTTCTTCTATTCTTTTAAGAAGAAACCCAGATACGACAGTGAGTCGAATACATTTCTAGTAATTATTACCAAAGCAGTATTCTATGAGTGGAATTTAAAAAATCGATCCCCTAGTGTGAGTGACAGTTGTCATTTAATAGTGCTAATTCACGCGTCAGTTCTGGGATTGAATAAATTAAGAAATTTCGTCTTATTATGATGATCTCGACGTCACAGTGGGCACTTGATGAGAAGTAGAGTCTATATTTTTTTATGATAGCAAGGGACGGGACGAACGAATTGTGTGCCTGGTGGTAAATGCCACGCTTCTCCGTAACAGTTGCAGTGCCACTCAGAGCTTTAAATCACGAAGATCTGAGGGGCACTGCCACTGCGCCCGTTACTCTGAGATATACATTTACAAGTCCTAAGAGCCTGTAATTTCCCTTGCACTACTACTTACTACTTACTATTACTTCCCTAACACTTTCACAAGAAACTCTACTGCTATATACTATATTTATTATAATTTATTACAAATATTTACTAAATTTGTTGGCTTTTCTTATAATAAATCATTATTTTCTAGCAGCTTCACTTAAGCAGTAATTTGCTTCAATTTATTGTACCTTAAAATTAATTTATAAATGACAAATCGAGTTCTTAGGTTTTCGCGATTGTTACACATAGGAAATGAAACTATTTTTCCGGATTTAAATCACGTATATTTGTTTTTTCAAACAAACCTACTAACTATGGTACGGCGAAACCATCTTCCCTGTTGAAATTAGGATGTTTTTTAATTTCAATGGCCTCTCGCAGCATCCTGGGCAGATAACGGACTTCTTCTGCAAGGACCTGGGGTTTGTCAAACTTCATTGAATGAGTTTCTCCGTACCACCAGTTTGGGATCCAGTATTTCCTCTAATGAAAAATCCCAAACAGACATAAGACTGCAGTACTAATTAATATGTTTTAGTTTATTCTAATTTCTATTAATAATTAATAATAAATTAAACTTAACAAAAATTCATTCAATAAAATAATTTGTAAAACTTAATGTAGCGTAAATTGGAATGTTTTATTTGTAAAATTAAAAATAAGGTATTTAATTAATAACTATTGTAACTATAGTGAATAAATAGGGTGGTTTGCATTAATATTAGACATAACTGGTTGAAAACTGTACCACCTCAGTCAACCATGACCATGGGACCTGTAAAGGGCCCGAAACGTCGGTTTGTTTGAAAAAACAAATATACGCGATTTAAATCCGGAAAAATAGTTTCATTTCCTATATAAATGACAAAGTTTGTAAATTGCTAAATAAGTTTTTAATTTAAGAATATAATAAAATAAAATTGAAAAATACAATCGAATAAGCTGTAAAATTTACCAATAAATAAATCAAATTAGTTTTGACAATTTTTTTTTATAACATCAAGTGACGGGACGGACAAGTCATTTATTTATTTATTTATTTGATGCATCTCACAGGAATATATAGTACAAATTTACAAATACATCACATGTGATACCCTGTAAGGGTGTAGCATAAATATACTTAAAACTATAATTATTAATTAATTCACGTTATTATTATACATTTTATACATTAATATTATACATTACTATCATTATATCATCTTAAAGTAAATTATAATTGAAATTCTAATTAATTGAAAATTACATTTTAGGTGATCTTATCTTCAAAAAATTCAGATATGGTATAGTAACACTTTTTAATTAGGAAGTCCTTTAATTCTTTTTCAAATTTTGTATATTTTTCTATATTCTTTATATAATTTGGGATGTGGTTGTGAATTTTTGTTAGCATGGCATGAGGAGCGCATGAATATAATTTTAAAACAGAGGGAGTGACTTTAAGTTTATTTTGACAGCGATTATTACGTCGTATTAATTTTAAAGGGGAATATAAGTTTGTATTTTTCTTAACGAACTTACAGGCTTCGAAGATGTATAGGCACGTCAGAGTAAGTATATTTAGTTTTATAAAGTAGGGTCTACAAGAAGTCATTTGGTCTACGTTACATAATATTCGAATACATTTCTTCTGAATGACAAAGATATCCTGTTTGTCACAGCAATTTCCCCAGAGTATGATACCATAAGCGAGGCGCGAGTGAGCAAACGCATAGTAGGCCGAGAGAGCCGTCTTCTGATTAGCAACACGTTTTAATTGTCGAAGGGCATATACGAATGAAGATAGACGTATTGAAAGTTTTTGTATATGTTGTTTCCAATTGATATGATTGTCAATCTCAATTCCCAACATTGTTGCCGAATCAACAATTTCTATTTTATTTGATTGATACTGGTAGCTAATATTTAAGGCTCGTCTTTGATAGGGTCTAAACTGTATCAATTTAAAGTCGTGCGCCTGGTGGTAAGCTACACTGTCCATAACAACTACAGTGCCACTCAGAGTCTTAAATTGCAAAGAGCTGAGGGGTACTACCACTGCGCCCATCACCCCGAGACATAAGTTAATTTCACCACCACTCTTACCCTTCAAAACCGGAACGCAGGATACTGACATTACTGCTTGGCAGCAGAAATAGGTAAGGTGGCAGTACTACCCTGGACGAACACTTTTACAAGGAGCTCTACTGTCACTAAAATTTTGCAACATTTTGCTACGAAAACTTCATAACCTTGGAATCCATGGTGATTTACTCAGGTGGGTACAGTCATATCTGTCTAATCGTTGTCAGGCGGTGGGTTTGGGTGGATATAAATTTGATTACATATCCATACCCTCCGGTGTCCCGCAGGGATCACACCTCGGTCCTCTCTTTTACAATGCTTATATATATCTTCGATATTGACAAGTGTTTTTCTCATGCAGATCATTTATTGTATGCTAACGATAAAAAGATATTTTTAAGAATATATTGTATTACCGACTGTGAACGTTTACAATTTGATTTAGATAATCTTTTCGCCTATTACCGACATGACAATATCGCTGTGAATGTTCAAAAATGCCAATGCATCAGCTTCACACGCCACAAAATACCTATATGATATCCTTACAACTTTGATTCACAAAACATTGTCAGAGTTAACGTTGTCCGTGACCCAGGTGTTCTCTTTGATTCTGAAATGCATCTTACATTATATTATAATAATGTTATTACAAATATAATCCCTAGATTGCGATAATGCCCTGTCAATTATGTAATTGACAGGGCATTTATGGGATTTTTAAACAATATAATAAATAGCCGTATAGATTGTCAACATTTACTTTCACAAATTACCTTTAATGTACCTAAGCGTAGAACCCGACACACTAACTCATTTAAAGTTCCATTTCACTTCACTAATTATTGCAAAAACTCAACACTCAGTAGAATTGTCCACACATATAACAACAAATTCTCACATATTGATTCTTTCAATAAGAGCAAGAGAACATTTCATGGTAAAATAAAGAAAATATTTTAGACATCTAAACATAAACATTAATATAAACCCAAGTCATTGCGGTGTGGCGAGCATCAGATAAGTTATTTCAATTATTATTATTGTTGAGTACCTTTATTATGTTTCGTGTATGTGTGTGTATGTATGTAATATGTAATATTGTATATGTATGTGTGTATACATCAATCATCATTTATCTACAATTTATTTTTATTTACTTCATAAGTAAGTGTATTTTATTTATTTCTTATTAGTTGCCTCGCCTGGTCTAGGTTATGTGCCTATATTGTAGACTTACACACTATTGGTTATTCATCCAACTATGCATTAGTGGATAACTGTAATTGACCATAATTTTACCAATATCTATAAGATAGGGATCATTTTTATAATGATGGTTGTTGTTATCCTGAAAAGTGACAAATAAAATAACGCTGTTTAGAACTTAAGAAATAAAACGAGACTGTGTGGTTTAAATTCTTGGCATCAATTCCATCTACCCGTCCTAGGCCAAACCAATTTAGGGAATAATGGGCGTCCTAAACCCGGCCAAACTGTTATTTGTTGAACTGCTGAAGTGTTTTTGGGTAAATGCGAAGTCTATATTTGTACAGTTGGATGCTGCAGTAATCGCATATCAGGTTTTATGTCTTCTGGAGCTTATAGATATGTAATCAGGGTACCTACCGTAAGTTTACAGTGGCTTATCCTAGAATAACATAAGGCTACCAACAGATTTAGAGAGAGATTCATTACTTTACTAGCACAGATACCCGATCTCATACAAAGAAATGGCGCACTCGTAACTCCGCTTATTCGGACGCTAATTTTGATTCTTAACGGTGATCAATAGATGGCACCAAGTAAACTCGCGATGAACTTGTAATCATATTCGAAAAGGCCAACAGATGACAGCAGTTACGTTTTTGTCAAGGTTCAATAACCTTCTAAATAAGAACAATCTCTTGTTCAAGAGTTTGATTATATAACAATGGTATATTTTGAGTAACAGTAGAAGTACTGCCACCTTATTTATTTCTGCCGGCAAGCAGTAATGTGGGCATTACTGCGTTCCGGTTTTGAAACTTATGTTTCAGGGTAACAGGCACAATAACGGTGCTCCTCAGATCTTTGCGATTTAAAGTTCTGAGTGGTTTTGGAACTTTTATGGACAGGCGTGTCGCTCACCATCAGGCGCACGACTTGTTCGTCCAGTCACTTACTATCATAAAAAATATATCAAAATAGCAAAGAAGCTGAGTCTGTGCTTTTAATGTTTGAAAGTAAAATTCAGTGCTATAACGTACTTAGCTTTGAGTACAAACCTAATGGATAGATATAAATAGGTACATATATACTATAAATCTATGGAACAATCTTGAAGAAATGCCATCTATGAAATTTATTGCAAACTAACAAATCAAAAAGTATACCAATATAGAAACCTTCTATTTGTTATCTTTTCAACGACAGTATACTGTTTTTAGCAATTTATGAATGTTAATTGAAAATTCCTGAAATGTTGTTTAAATAGTTTTGTATTTATTTTTTATATTTTATACTTCTTATTTAGTGACATATCTTAAATTTTCGAGATTTTTCGGTACTTCTTATAATTTGTCCAAGTGTCGACATCTTCAGTTTTAAATATCTACTAAAGTTAATTTGTATGAATTGATAACCTATGCCTCCAATGAACACTACACCAACCTTATTTTGTTTTTTGTTTCTTTATTTTTTATCGCAAAATTTGGGGAGCATAATATTAGTAAATAAATAGATTGTTCGTATTCTAACCGAAAATGACCAAAAATTAAGATAGCGCTGCGTTAATTGGTGGTATACACTGATGAACTGCACGTCTGCAATCGCGACGTCTTTAACCATAGTACAATAAGAGCAAGCAGGCAAAACTCCCGCTTGTTAGGTGCATAAATGCCCACAATTTGCTTTGGACCGTAGGGCAGTTACATTATTTCTATTTTAGTTTTATTTACACACATACATACTTGCATAATTTGAAAAAACTAAGGTGTTCATCACAGTATTCTCCTGCTATTTGGAAATAACTTTTGTTAAATGCAGCAGATAGGTTACGTATTGATATTGTTGTCGTAGCATCGCGGATTGGTATCTAGATTATGGAGTACGATTATGGAATATAAATGAAATACTGAATAATTCTGAACTTGAAGTACTCTTGTAAAAACTACCACAAACACAACAATGAACATGTTTACTATTTGATGTGATTTTTTTAAGCACTGAGCGACCGCTTTAGTTCTATAATGGATAGCGCTTGTGACGACCCGCGCTTGGCAACTCGAGTGCAATGCGAGATTATGCGAATGTGCGCGTCCGTACACGGCGAGTACACATACAAGCTGCGCTGCGACGTTTGTATGGAGTTAAACTACTTGTCTAATTATAATAATTATGACGTTATGGACTACGTGAAATATTTATATAGAAATGATCTTTTTTCTGGTAACTGCTAGGGGCGCTGTACAATTTGCATTACAAAATTGTGAAGTGTTTCATGCGGTCGCTAGGGGTCGCTGTAAAGTCTTGGTAAAGACATTGAGCAATTTCTTTTTTTACACGCTTTTACAGTGAGTACAATCTCTAATGGCTCTCAAAACATAATAAATCATTAAAAGTTACAGACAATAATGGCGGTGTACTTATTAGCAGATCAGCTCCTTGTTAAAGAGTTCTTCCGGGGAAGCACTGCCACCTTGCCTATTTCTGTCGCCAAGTGGTAATTTGAGCGTTACTGTGTTCGGTTCATAAGGGTACAATTGCTGGTGAAATTACAGGCACATGGGACTTATCAACTTAAGTCTCAGAGTGGCGGGCGCAATGGCTGTGCGTCTATGAGCTTGGTAATTTTATAGCTCTCAGAGCTATAAAATTATTATTATATATATAATTAGTCAATGCAATCGTTATTCACATGTACAGACAGACGTATCGCTCACTTGGTATCATAAAAGTATATAATTTTTTATAATTGTTAATACAAAGATCGAACACTCAGAAAAAATTCCTTCGATCCGGTCGGATTCGGACCGACGCCGACGTCTTCTTGCATACCGTGCCAGACGCTATACCAACTAAGCCACGGAACGAACCTACGGACCTCACGAATTTTTCTATGTGCTTGCGTCGTGTCTTTGTATTTGGTCTTTCAACGACTTTTTAGTCGTAGCGCCATCTATGAGAAATCTTTGACAGATTTATCACCCAGTTAGTACCTTTACAGTTACCAGTCCTGGCGAGAGATGTCGCTATTCACTGTATTAATTAAGTTTTTATTGAATTGATATTCAATTATTTTTTTGTGAAATTACTCCACTAGTTTGTTATAATAATTAATACAAAGATCGAACACTCAGAAAAAACACTCAGAAAAAATTCCTTCGATCCGGTCGGATTCGAACCGACGTCTTCTTGCATACCGTGCCAGATGCTATACCAACTAAGTCACGGAACGAACCAACGGACCTCACGAATTTTTCTATGTGCTTCGAAGTGGATCGAAGGAATTTTTTCTGAGTGTTCGATCTTTGTATTAATAATTATAACAAACTAGTGGAGTAATTTCACAAAAAAATAATTGAATATCAATTCAATAAAAATTTAATTATATAATTTTTGTTTTATTTCTTATTGAGGGAGACAATAAAACTGGTGCTCCCTGCTAAGAAGTAAAGAACGCCTTTTAGACAAAATTTAGGCGTTATAACATTTTGTGAAGGAAGTTTTCATACGCGAACAATTTTAATTGTGCCCTTTCTAACACCGATCATTTGGTCATTCTTGGGTTAGTATTTTTTCTTAGTGCCAATGCAAGTATTCAAGTATTTTGTTTACATAATGTCGCAGATAACGACCGCACCGCATTTCTGCAAGTTATTTCCAACATTTTTTGATAGGTGGACAAATAATAGTAAAGACTTCTCTGAAAGTTGTACAGTATTCTACCTAGATTAGAAATCAGTAAACTATCTGTCGCAATTATGATTTTCTTTCCTTTGACATCGTCACAGAAAAGGAGAACAAAGATTGAAAAAGATACTGAAGTGTTTGTCGTCATTAACAGGGCGGCGATTTCCTTCCTGAAATAGAACCCAAGGAAATAAAGTTAACAGAATGGACAGTAAACTGTACTGTTAACGATTACCTACTTTACTTTTTTAAACGAACTACAGTTTTTATTATCAGAATTAAGTAGCAGTAGATTCCTTGTGAAAGAGTTAGTCCAGGGAAGTATCTACTGCCACCTTACCAATTTCTGCCACCAAGCGGTAATGTGAGGATTACTGTGTTCCTTTTTTGAAAGCTAAGGGTGCTGGTAAAATTACAGGCACATGGGAATAGTCAGCTTATGTATCAGGGTGACGAGCGTAGTGACAAAAAACTTTCCGACTTAAAGCCCTTAGTGGCACTGCCACTACTACGGACAGGCGCATCGCTCCTCACCAGGTGCACGACTAGTTCGTCCCGTTACTTGGTATGGTAAAAAAATAAATAAAAAAATATTTTTTTTGTAATAATAAACCATTAGCGAATTTTTATAAACCATATAGTTGCGCAACGAATATACTTGTGCAGAGCAAGGTAGGGGCACACTTTTGGGGTCGGCTTCGGCCGATGCGAGCGAACGCGCTTAGTTTGCATGCCGAGCCACATAATAAAAATGTAACGAGAACGGACACACTCCGCCCCTCCCTAGCTTTAAATACCGCACCACGCTCCGCATATTGACGGTCACATGGACTGAACGACAACAAGGCTGCCGGCAAACCGTTTTCGCGCTAAAATTCCTTTCATAATTGAATATAGTTTTCATTTATTCATTACGAATACAGGTGGGTGTTTAAACGAAAAGCACTTTAAAAAGTCTGCTTTTTAAAATAAGCGCATAAGCACGCTTTTCATTTTAAGCGTAAGCGTTGGTCACTGGCCAGTTCTATAGATACTCAATAATTTCATTTTTTACAACGTGCCTAACTTTCAAGTAGCGCCATCTATGTTTCCTAAACAAATTAATTCAACATAACGTTGTAAGCTTTTTTAAACATAAAGTCTATGCGCTAAAACGTTTTTCTAAAAGACTTTTTAAGCGTCAAACTAAAAAGCGTTTAAGTGAATAGCGCTTTTAGAAGCACGCTTTTTAAACGTACGTTTTAACGTTAAAAAATAAGCAGGTTTTTTTCCATTTCAACGGTTAACAACGACAAAAGTTAAACAACTTATGTTTTTAAACGCTTTTAACCGCCAATGTACAAAATGTTAATATAGTAATGATATGTTAAAATTATAACTCGATTTTTATAAAAAAAACTTACTTAACTCAAAACCTTTAGTGGCCTACTCTTGCGTCTCGCTATCAACACAACGTTGCAAGCTTTTTTTAACATAAAAATCAATGCGCTTAAACGTTTTCTAAACGATTTTGTTGGCTTCAAACTAAAAAGCGTTTAAAAAAGCACGCTTTTTGTAAAAAAGCATAACGTTTAAATGTTTAAAAAAAATAAGCAGTTTTCACCATCTCTAATTACGAAACTTGTGCGTTAATATATAATAACGCACACATAATAATAATAACGCACACACTCAACATAGCCCCGCACTAGGGAAAACCCTGTGTCGCGGGTGCCATGGACACACACATAGACAACCACACATTTCACCCAAACTCACGAGAGAAATAAATGTAGGCTGTACAAATATTTTTCCCGGCCCGGAAATTGAACCTGGAACCTTTGCGTGGCAGTGGCATGGTAACCGTTCAACCACAGAGCCAGTTAAATATAAATGACATCATTGTACGTTACTATTTAAATGTTTATCATCATCTAAACGAGATACAGAGAGGATTTTCTTTCGTTTTCCGAAAGATAAAACGAGATAAGTAAAAACACATATGTCTGAGACCAATTCAGTTATTGTTTTCTTCATTTATTTAGTGCAGAGTAATATATAATACACATTTATAATAGGGGTTAAAGTATGAAATTGCCGATTTGTACTGAAAAT
>NW_020654204.1:0-14454 GCF_003589595.1 Hyposmocoma kahamanoa | reverse complement strand
TCATCACAACACGTTATTAAAAGTTACTCAAAATGAATTCGTTAAAATATTAAATTTGTGTATCCAAGAAAATGGAGCTTGTTTCGAGCAACTAATTAGTTAGTTTACCATTATTTTCGTTTTATTAAAATACGTTAAGATTTCATGGTTTTTTTTTATTTAATTAACCAATTTTGTGAGAGAGATTTTATTCTTATAATTAACCTTATCGATCGATGGAATAAAAGTGCAGGGTGCATTTTTTTCAGATTAAAGCGGGTTCGATTCTCGCGTGTTGCTAGAAATTTTCGAAAATCTATGAATGCAGTTTTATTTCTTTTAAAAAATAAAGGAATGTTTCCTTTAAGTAAAAATTTCTATCTCCAGTATTTCGAGCACGTTCCCTCCAGGTGGCATTACAAATTTCCACCCTGTATAAAAGTTACTGCATAGTGTATTTTATTTATTAAACCATTTTGTTTCACTCTGTATGCTTTATATATCAAATCTGCGATATACTACACTTTTTTCAAGGCCTATGATATGATAAATTGCAGCTTGTTTAATACACAACAAAGGGCAAATTAGAGACCAAAGATTATGTGGACTTGCACAATAAAAAAGTAACAATGTGAATGAATCATCAAATGCATATCCCTAAAAAATTTAGAAAATTAAAGCTAAGTATTTCTAAATGTTGACCGATACCAATAAATCATTAGAAGTTATATGACTGGAAATAGGACCATGTCCAAAAAAACATAACAATGGTTGAAATCATTTGTACATTATGAATATAAAGTGTAATACATGCAAATGCTTAAAATATGCAAATAACCCAAGGTGTGAAAAATGCTACTTAAAATAACATAAAAATATTGATTAATGATTTTTTTACCATCACTAGGAAATATCTCTGTCGTGAAACATTCCAAACTGAAAGTTTCTTTTCTTGCTGTGTATATTGACAGTATACATTTAAACATAGCCACAAAATTAAAAATTATCAAAAGTGACGAAAAGCTAACTGTACATACCTAACAAGTTAGGTCAACTACTATCATAATAGGTATATGTATATTTTGTTTTAAGAACAGCACTACCCGTCTTAAGTGATCATGTGTTAATTTAGGTAAGACTTCATAAAACAGCTTAACTGTATGTATAAAAATAGCACAAATATGACTATCATATGAATGCTTGCGTGCATTATCATATTACACATTGTAAACAACACCATCACTAAATAAAGTGCTGGCTTTTATAAATATGAACTTAATTTCAGAGACATTACTGACCATTTTCCCAAAAGTTGACATTTTCGTTAAGTGACGGTAGCAATTTTGAAATGCGAATAATTCGGTCTATATCGACGCTCAAAAGCTAAAACGTCTCGCCTCATCCGGAGAACACAGTCCGATGTGATTATATGGCGAAAAAAGAATAAATATATAATTGGTATTGGTATTGGTGCAACGGGCTAGTTTCCGCAACTCGACGTCGAGGCGCCTATTTTGCGTGTGGCATAAATATATAAATAAATATATAATTTCGTTATTCAAACTAAGGCCTTTGTAACTTTGTTTTGAGAATTTCTATATCTAATTTCGTTTCGGTAATATAAAATCGAATAATGGTCGATCTGAATTCCACAGCGAAGAAGAACAAACGAAATGTACTATGTCCTAAGAACAAGTAGTCTTGCACATATATCTTTGTTCTATGGATGAGTTGGTCTAACGCGCATTTGTAAATATTACAAGAGAGATTTAAAGTAATTTTTTTTAAGAAAAAAATGTCATAACACTCATTTTATTTGTTATATATCGTCGCCTTACTTTCTCAAACTCGTATCTTATAAAGAGTGATATTCTATTTATTTATTTTAAATTTCTTATCAAGGGTGTAAACTTTGGATGCGTTACTTTAAAAAAAGCCAGTTTGTGAATATGAACAAAATGTGACGTGAAATGAGCCTGCAAAATTTGTATATACAATCAATTTTTTGCTCTTGACCTTATTATTACAATTAAAATCGTTCAGTACACAACATAAAATTCTCTTACTCATTTTATTAAATCACATATTTGAAACTACGATTTTGTGCTTTATGCAATTGGCATAATGTTGATGTTAATATTTAATAGTGATGAGTTTCATTGAACATCAATAAATTTGAACAACTGGTGCCAAAAACAGCCATTTTGTTTTGGTTTATTGGTTAATGATTATAGTCAACAATAACATTATAACAGTAACAGATGTTTTCATTATGAGTGAAAATGACATTGTGTTCGATTTTTTGTGTTTTGTTAATGTACAAAAAGAACTGTAAAAAAGACCTTCTTTTTACTGTAGTACATAATAATGTGTTACTAAAACAGTTGACTGAACCACAACATTAACAATTTATAGTTGACTCGGAATCAGTAGAGGCAATGCTGAAGATCCTTGAACTCTGCCATAAAGTTGCCTCCTTATCAGTATTCTACAGAATGTATCACAGAGAGTGTGTGAGGGAATTGCATAATTTGATTCCGCCTTCCCCTATGCATCATCGGGGGACTAGACATGGGCTGGAATTCCAGCCCCACCTTGTGGATATTTCCAGGATTTCCATGAAGCGTTTCGCTTTCACATTTGTATGGCGAGCAGAGTGGAATTCCCTACCTGTGGACTTATTCCCTGCATGCTACAACTTGGATCTTTTCAAGGCGAGCGTGAATTGGCATTATTTAGGTGTGCATGCTATATCATCGACCTCATCATCACTTTCCATCAGGTGAGATGCAGGTCAAATGCGCACTTATTGTTTATAAAAAAAAAACAGGTTACAGAATATTCTCTCACTGTCATTGTCATGCTGTACGAAAAACTACTTAACAACAGGATAACTGATAACAGTTTACTATAATTGGCTGTAATGTATTTGTTGATGTTTTTCATTTGTTGTGAAGCTATTGGTTTACCACAAATAAATAAATAAAATAAATAATAACAGTATAATTCATTATTGACAAGCAACCATATTTCATAATACATTCGGTCATATCTATATTTAAATTTTTATTGAATTGATATTCAATTATTTTTATGGGAAATTACTCCACTAGTTTGTTATAATTATTAATAAAAAAAATTGAATATCAATTCTATAAAAATTTAAGTACAATGAATAGCCACATCTCTAGCCAGGACTGGTAGCTGTAAAGGTATGTAACTGGGTGACAAAATATCATAGATTTCTCATAGATTACGCTATGGCTAAAAAGTAATTGAAAACTAAATACAAAGATATAATGCAAGCACATAGAAAAATTCGTGAGGTCTGCTGATTCGTTCTGATTCATTCTGTGCCAGACGTTAGTTGGTATAGCGTCTGGCACAGTATGCTAGAAGACGTCGGTTCGAATCCAGCCAGATTGAAGGAATTTGTTTAATGTGTTCGATCTTTGTATTAATAATCATATTTATAATCTCACTACCCCTGTTATTTGTATCATTATTTATCTTCTTTGCATTTTATTTAATTTATTTATTTACTTAGATGCAATAACAGTACGCAAACAATGTACAACACTTATTATTAATTTATTACTATAACACTCTTTTAGCTTGGAACAGATGACAATTGTGCACAACATTGAAATGAAATAGATGTAGTTAAATATCTTATAAAAAAAGAATGTTTATGAAATAAAGAAAAGAGGCGCTTGGGGAAACCATAATTAAAAATCTACAAAACATAAGCAAAATGAATGCACCTTGAACCTAGTATGAAATCTCATAGTCTGTGTACCGTTTAGGCTCTCGGGTTTCTCTCAGAGAAAAGTTTAAGAAGACTGGTATCATGACTGTGGCATCACAGTACATTTACTCAAATATTTTATATGCCCGTAAAAATATACATAATTTCAATAAGAAAGAAGATATCCATAATATTAACCTTAGAGCTAAATCCAAACTCATGGTACTACGATTTCGTTTAACGAGGGTAAACAACTGGTTTATGGGGAACTGTATACGTTTTTACAATAACATTCCGGAGCATATATTAAGTTTATCATTTCCTAAGTTTAAAAACTACATTAAAAATATTTTGATCGATAAATCATATTACAAAATTGAAGACTATGTGTTAGATAAAGATGTATGGAAAGACGAGATGGCTCCAGAATCCACACACATTTGATTCAAAGTGTATTCCATAGCATTTAAGTTTATTTGAAAAGAGTAATCCGAGTTAGAGTTTCTTGCTCGTTCTGCTCAGGGAAGTCAGTGTAGTGAACGAGCAGTAGCTTAAATGTGACGTTTTCAAGTATAAATTTATTTTACCTATGGAATAATATAATCTTTGACTTTGACTTTGAGTAGATGCTTTAAATGATTTGAAAGATTAGTGGAATATATCTATGTATGCTAACCTAATTATAATTCCTGCACATACAAAACAACTGATCATTGTACATGTCATATGACGTTAGTGGTACATAAAAAAGTTTTTGCATGCAGTATTTTCCAATCATAAGCACCACCCTATCTAACAATTCACAAGCATCCCACACAGAGTTAACCAAGTTATATAACACGGCAAAGCTGTGCTAGGAGCATCTAACCTCTAGTGTCAATTTTAAAATTTTAAAACTAAAACCTATCTTCATATGATGAATGACTACATCTTAAGCCCATTTTAGTGCTTAAATGTCTCAAGAAACTCTTCTGTATAGATTCAATTCTATTTTTATGTTGATGTATACACACATAACTTGAAAAATTATCAACTACAACTTCAACTTTTGTAACTATGGCTGTTGTTTTACACCACAATTTCGCCAACGTCAGGGTTGAAAGACATGTAGTGCGGTGGTGAGATAGATTGCCGGTTATTAAAATACTTAGGCGGTTTATATGCACATTGACGGTTATATATATATATTTTTTTTAGTGACATTACAAAAATATAATTTGAGGGCTCATGTTATATTCGGTCCAAAGTATCAAGCTTGACGTGCTGTTGACTGGACCTATCAAAATAAGTCCTACATGGAGATTCTACTGCCATTAAACCTAGTTACCACTCCGACCTAATTTAAAATTAACTCACAGCACAAGAAATGCCATGGTTTGAAATTAAGAAACTAGTGTCATTGCTTAAGACGAAAGATTCTCACCTGTGCTCTCTGTTCGAATCCACATCTGTTCTCGGCTTTGGAATAACGCCACTGAAAAGGGGGCCTCTATCAGTCTTCCCACTGTACCTTCCGAAGGGAGCAAACGTACCAGACAACTTCCTCTTAAACGTCACATTCTTTCCAGTTAGAGACGTCTCAGTTTGCTTGTCAGGATCCCGTGAAGAAGATTCACCATCATTTTCATACTTTAAAGTCTTATCATTTTCGTAACAAAGGCGATAATTTATGTTATCGTTCAAAGTCAACAAATCAGTTTTAGACCCAGCTGGCTTGTCACAAAAGTCCTCGAACGACACTATTTCATAATCTTCATCATTTTCACTTGCTTTGTCTGCCTTATAAGGTATTTTCGGCATTTTTTCGCTGGTCTAAAAGCGTCGCAAATAATCCATATGTCCAAAATTAGATATTTTTCTTTTTACGTAAAGGAATATTTATAAAAACACGTAGAAAGATTTATGAGGTATTTATAGAGGTTTAAAGTAATCGCTTGGTTTTTTATTTTCTATCTGATTTTCTGCATAAAGTGCAACATCGCCCCAAAACAAGCAACGGCTTTTTATTTTTGTTTTAGAATGACGGACTGAATGAATTGAATGAAATTGTTTTTGATAGGAAATGAAATGAATGGAAAGACTTGACGTTTCGTTGCACGGATCATAAGTAATAATTAATAATCGATGAAGTTATAAAATTGCTTAATCAACAGAACAATATGCTAAATACAACGAAAAAGTAATTTTAACGTAATAATTACAAAAAATATTTTAATCTTAGTACGTTTCAGAAAATAAGAAATAGATTCCGTATCCTAAAAAATCAACAACAAAATCAATTTGTAGGTAGTTTGAAATTTTACGGTACCAAAATCACAGCGAGTGCTTTACAGATGCGTGGACGATATGGTGGGCGAATAATAACCAAGAAATATATTTTTTATTTGAAACCTGTGAACTACAATCATGGACTGGCGGAGTGCGAAGATAATTTTAGCATCAACAGCTACGGTTGTTGTTGCCACGCAAGTAGCTAAAAGTCTATACAAATATTTTTTTAATCGCAAAAAACCCGATCCTAGTGAAGACCCGTGCAGTGAAATTTTAAATTTTAAGAACAGAGATATTAACGACGTGATATTATTTTCCGATGATGTTGTTCGTCATACTATAAGAGTGCCACCGAATCAAGATGTAACGATATGCGAAAGTCGAGAGTTGAACTGCTTTAAACTAATAAAATACATAAAGTCAGCACGTGAGACATTGGACGTTTGCATGTATTTAATTACTAGCAGTGAAATAGCAGAACATATCATAAGGTTGGGACAGAAACACGTATTAGTGAGGATTGTAGTTGACAGTGACACGGCCAACACCCCACCTTCACAAATCAAAAAGTTGAAAGAATTTAGTGAGTAGAACAAGTGTTCTTAAAATTTTGAAGTAGTACCTAGTTGTTGAGTTTGATATTCCAAATTAATTTTATTTTTTCAGGTTTTATTCATGTGCAGACAAACAAGAAGTCCATTCTCATGCATCACAAGTTTTGCATCGTTGACGGGCCTAAAGCCATCAAGCGTAAGAACATTTTAAAAGCTCACGCTGAAAAATTGAACTTGCACGCGCTGTTCACGAAACCTAATCTGAAGTATCAACCAAAACCTAAACCAGTTAGAGGTTTTGTAATGTCTGGCTCATTGAATTGGTCCACTCAGGCTATGGTTTCGAACCATGAAAGCGTTATTGTTACTTCAAACGCCAATATACTTAGCAAATTCGAAAAAGAGTTCGATAGCTTGTGGGTGGAGAATGAGCCGGTAAGTACTAAATTTTTTTTATTACACTGAAAGGAATGTCTCTGATATAGATAGACATCCTATTAAGTTTATAATACTTTTTCAGGCTTTGACAAATTTGGAATGACGAATTTTAACCTAGCGACTCTGTAATTATGTTAAGATATCAACCACACAACATTCATGGTACGTTTGTTCATTATTTTTTAATTCATTTATTCAATTTAGATTGAATGGAAAAGAAATGTTGAATCGATATTGGCTTGTTCTCAAATTCAAGTCAATCAATAATCAATATGTCACTCACTCTTTTGTAAACCATAGACATTAAAAAAATCGCAATATTTGGTTTTAATGTGAAAATGTATCTGTTGTAACGTCAACTTATAATTTTGTTTAGACTTTTACGAAATATATTCTGTTAATTACGAGTGATGCAAATCGTTTTTATTGCGTGATTTATTGCTTTTTAAGGTAAGAGTAGCGCCCTCTACAAAAATAACCTCACATTTCAGTTTCTTTGACAGTAGGTATTCCATAGACAATTCCATGTGCACTTCAATTTCGATCGATCATATGTTTTCTTTGTGTAGTTTTTTCAGCGGCTGTAATTCGAATTGGTTGCATAGTTAACGTGTTAAATCACTTATTAATCATTATATTTAGTGAGTCTAAACTTTACACAAGTTTATTTGAGCTTATTAGTGTTTTTGGGGCCATATTTATACGGTGCATATAAGTGCATTCAGTGGTGCACGTGCTTGCACTTTTCACGCTATTTTCTCTGTGTTTCAGCACTAAAGCGAGTTAAAAAGTGCTTTTTAAATCTCAACAAGCCTTTTATTACCGATTAGAAGCCTAATAAGGGCCATAATCGATATTTTGATGTAGAAAACGCGTGTAAAATAAATGTTAGGTTGAGTACTTGTGTGTACTTTGGTTATTTTTTCTTGGTGCTTTCGCAATGGATTTTGCCTCAGGAATAAGGGGCAGAATGGATGAAGTGATAGTGGTACGTATATGTAATTTGTAAAACGAATCTAGGTTCAAGATAAAGAAGAAAAATATAATATATTTAATTACTCAGTAACAGGGAAAAGCCATGTTTTGAAATATTTTTACCTCGTGTTTTTATGTGTAATAAAAACACACTTTTGAAAATGGCACTGATAAACTTCTTGCGACATGTGCTTCTCATGAAATAAGCCTAAAATAACCTACATAGTTATGAAATGATGATATTAACATGTGATTATGGAATGCAAGAGACTCATGCTTATCAAATGCAAGCATGGGGCTAAATGTTCAAGATAAAATGAAAATTAATTAAATTCAATGAAAACTTTTTGAAAATTACAATTAGTACCTATCTTAGATTCTATCCGAGTCAAATGATGTTTTATGTCAATTAAGGGTATATTTTAGATTTGTCTGTAGTTATCCTGAGTAGTGTTACATTTGCAGGAATTGTAATGAATAAATTAAGTATTTGTAATACTTGTTTTTGTGATGTGAATTAACTTTAGAGCACACCAGTAAAGCAGAACAATGTAAAAAAGAAAAATGCAATAAATAAAACCTTTATTTATTTATTATCTTTTAGGAAAATTTACAGATTACTTAGTATTGCGGTTATATATAAAAGTGAATAATTAAAAATGAGATGAAAACGAATGCCATTAAATATTTCTACCTTTAGAAAGACCAATTAATAATATATGTCATAAATGTCATTATTGTTCTTTTAAATTATTTTTAATGTGGTTCTAATCTCTTCTTTATTTAAAACATTGAATATTGTTACATTTTTACAAACATATGTAATTTTAATTTGCTCTATAAACTACATAATCCACATATTGTAAGTAAGGCTTTGCTTCAAAAAGTTTAAAGATTTAATATGTTTTTTTTTTAAATTTCAGATAAATCAAATAATAATGATGCAACACCACATGTGCAAGTGTTCTAGTGTTAAAATAAATGATTTAGTGGCCAATGGTGCAAGTAAAATTTTAAACATGAAAAAATAAAAGATGTAGATGTTGGCAAAGGAGTGTTTTTAAAGTGTTCATTGGATGCAGTGTTATTACCAAACAGCGCTAGATGGCGCAGTTGGAATCGTCGCTGAGCAGGGGACGCTAAAGTTCCGCTACTCGACAGCAGATGGCGCTGGTGAGTATTTTATTTTTTTTAATCTTGATTGCCGTCCGAGAGGTTGTAATATTTGTTACACTACTCGTCTCTAGATGCCGCTATGTACCTCATTTTATAGTTGTATGCATTTTTTACCCGGATTAAATTTTTGTTTCGACGAACTTAAAGCTTATAAGTCAAAATCCAACATCATTCATTTAAATTGATACATCTTCTGGCTAAAGCACATAAGTCAAATTCATTTGTTACTTCGCAAATTTCTAACTTTATTGTGGAGGTTATTTAACTTTCAATACTAAAAACAACACAAACAAATATATAATTATAAATTATACTATATTAATAAATGAAGCACCTTTTTGACTTATGTGCTTGAGACCGCCGATCCTAGAATTTATTTAAATTTTTTTTTCCATTTAAATCGTAACCTTATTGCTAATCGTTTGTTTGTATTTAGTATAAGCAAGCGCATCATTTTTCCGTGTAAGTAATTTATTTTCGCCTTTTTAGTAAAGCTAGCTTCCTTCTCTATATTTTTTACAGTATTGTTTTCAATAACACTAATTAGAACATGTTTAAGAGGCCACAAAATCTTATTTGCTTTACAAAATTTACTTGTTACCTACTTACTTATTAGTTACACAAATCTTTTAAGAGAATTGGAATATTGGAATAAAATACATATTGGTTAGCATGTTCTTGTTGGAAATTATTGCTGGTTTCATATATCTAAACAAGTTTCTAAACTAAATCTAACTATAACAGTCTTTCAAAACGAGAAAAATGGCGGGTTTTTAAAGTTACGAGTACAGTTTTTACAGAGATTATTTTTATTTTAAGTATATTATGAAGAAAAAACGAAGAAAATTAGAACTATATTCCTTATTTTAAACCAAATTACAGAAGACTTTATGTTGAAAATTCCACTAATTACGAATTCAATGTTTTTGTTCAAAGTGATACAAGATTATATGATTTAAGTGAAAGTAAAACATAAATATTGACTCCCGCCGTTTAAAAGACTATTTAAAAATAAGTGAACTAAGTTATTTAAGAGAAGGTGAAAATTGTATTAGAATTAGAATTATAATGGAAAATATTACTAAGGATCCCAATAAGTAAACGTAGACACGGCTCAAAGGACTTGTATTCAAGCCAAAACTATTAATAAAAAAAAGTCTTTCAAACAGCGTGTTAACCTTAAAAAAAAAACAGCGTGTTAATGTCATTTTTATTACTTCCGGGCCGTTCGTCAAAAGTTACTTTAGTCATGTTTATCAAATAGACAATATCGGCCCTTGTCACGTAACAAAAACCAAAACAAAAATATAAACAAAGTGTGGTATAAATTCTATGATCTTGCGTGAACTTTTAAATGACAACAATCTACTATCTCGAGTAAATTTCGAATGTGGAAGGGAATATAAATTGCCCATTTTGATTTTATTTTGATTTTTGTTTTGATTCGGAAATGAGTAATACAAGTTGAAACATCGTGGGGATATATTTGTTTATATCATTGCCTTTTACGTTAGTAACTTTGTGAATATATATCTCTTAATATTGTACCTTATTCCGCTTATTTAACGGCTTAACGGGACTGACCTCAGCCCTACACATTTTTCTTTGATTAAATTATCTTTGAATTGGGCCCCCAGTCTGCCAATGTTTTGAAACTACCTGGTCGTTGTAATTCGATTGAGACTCCACTCAGATTATATTGCAATTATGATAATATTAGTTATTCTGCTAAAATCTAGTTGCAGTCTAAATGGAGTGACTTTAACGGTCGATGTTGTTTTACTATATAATTATCATAGAAATCATTATGCATACCTTAATTTTTATCTCGCATCTTAATCAGCAATTTTTTTCTTCACATTAAATGTATTTTTTTGTCACATATTTCAGTGTAGTAGGGTTATTATGAACTTACATATGAACTCGTATATTACAAATATCCCCGCGCCCGGAACGCTTCCGCGGTCGCTTTCGTGTGGCCTAAGCATAAGATGTGCATATTTCATGGCAGTTTTAGTACTAATGCAACTTTGATCATCAGTGATAATGTCATCACTGTCATTCCACTGACACTCTATTGAAGCTCAACTAGATTTTAGCAAAATAGCAAATATACTGTCTTGTTAAACCGAAAAGGGCTAACCCAATCGGAGTAGGTTTCGAAAAAGTCGAGTTTTTGTAAATTGTACTTTCGCACCTTCAAAAATAATTAAACATATTTTTTACTAATACATTTATTGATAAAGTAATTTAAGGAGAAAATTACATATAAAAATACTTCTGTGTTTTTTTATTTGTTTTAAGTTAGATAGTGCTATTTCTATTATACCATTAGATGCGAAATTATTATAGCTATAGAATGGTTTAAAAAAAACTAGAAGGGCGTATCTCAGAGATAGCACCTTTCGACTTAGCAGGGCAGTATAGTGATTGCAACGACCAGTAATGTCAATAAAATTAGCAGATTAGGGTACTGGAACGCAGTAATGCTCACAGTACTTCGCTGGACGAACTCTTTCACAATGGGCTCTACTGCTACCTACTAATGTATGCCAGTGGCGAATGGTGGTTATAAGAAGGTAAACCGATGTAGAAGGTACGCAACAAATGCTGCAATGCACCAAATTTTCTGTTCAATACCTAACAGTAGGTTGGAGTGTATATTTCTTAGACAAGCCAGTGGGAATAGTGTTACTTGAATTCTTCACCACAGGTGTTCGTGTATGTAAATCTAAACGTTACTATAATTTTAGTCTGTAATATTAGATTCCCATTAATCATATTAAAACACGTACCAGTAAAGAAACGTGATCACGACGTTTCTACTAATGATGGACAGATTATACGATTTACGCACGTGGAATGCATTATGCATTGCATCTGTTTGTACAGACCTATTATAATTATATCATGTGCATTTGTTTGTGCACCGAATTATGAGACGTTTTATGTTAATGATTTATTTATACAGGTTGTTGTTTAATCTCCTAAAGCCACGTAAAGATCAAGTAAGTCTCGTCGGGGATAGTGCAATTTGTACGCGTAAGTAATATTGGATTATTGGTTACGATTTCGGTAATTTAGTGACCAAATCGGCATTATTTACGGGAATATATTGTTATCAGTCCGTAGACAGCGTAAATTATTGTTCACTCTCGAAAAATGAAAGTCGTAACCATTGAAATAACAAAGTACTAACGTTAAATCCCTCTCCTGTATAATTTGGTTCAGTGTAGATAAGCGCCCTTTATAACGTGACCCTTACTTTTTCCCTCAGAGCGGGATGCCTGTAAATGTATTATTGTTTTAAAAATAAAACACAATGTTTGTGATAATTACGAAATGTTTAACGATTAAAAAAAAAATTAAAAATAGAACTGAAAATGTTTAATGATTAAAAAGAAGGATGGCGACATTCCGTATTTTGTGACCCAGTGTTGTTGACGACATGCGTTAAAGATACCTATCAATACTTGTGATTCATTATCATAGCATCAAAAAAGGTAATTGAGTACAGCCTGTAGAAGTTGGAGTTACAAAGTTGATACAGGTTATGTTTATAACATTGTCCTCTATTTCGCTTCATAATGTTTGTTCGCAGTAGCAGAAAACAACAAGTTTTCAGTTTGTTCCCAAATCTGCCAAACTCTGCCTCGTTTAATGCAACGTTAACATGTTCTGCCGCAATGAAAATGAATAAAAATTAAATCAGCGCAAATGGCAGAAAACGGCGACAAATGGTCACATTGTTTTCAATCTCAATGTGACATTGACATTAGCAAGAGGCCTCTTGTCAAAACGTTCCTTTGCTAACAATTTCTTTATTCCCAACTCGTAAAAATATACAAAAACATATTGATAATTAGGCATAAACTAAAACGTAAAATCATAATAGCAACGTTCATGAACGACTCTTCGTTGATTTTAATTATTATTGGGTCAGCTTTCGCCATCCTTCTTTTAAGAAATAACTAATCTTGTGTAGTCTGGTGTGCTGGTTTTATATATTTTTTTCGCTTTCGCGCCATTTCTTTTTTGTTTATTGTCACGTGTGTCCTGGTTTGTCAAAGCGGGACGTATTATTACGTTTGTCTCTTACCAATGCGCGGATATGCACTATCCTCGAGACGATAATCAAGTCAATCAGAAGTGAATCAGACCCAGACAATATTATTCTTATGATCACGTAAACGCCGAGTGTTCATTATAAAGAAAACATCGCATCCTAATCTAGTCCTGCATATTCGATATGACTATAGGGTCTCCTTGAAAAATACTTTTAAAAAATCCCCATTGTGTTTTTCTTATAAAACTGAGGGCAAGTCGTGTGCCTGGTAAACGACACGCCTATCCATTACAGTTGCAGTGTCACTCAGAGATTTAAATTGCAAAGATCATAGGGTCACTGCCACTGCGCTCGTCACCCTGAGACATATCGACTCATCCGAAGAACAGAGTCCGATGTGATTATATAGCGCAAAGAGAATAGGTACGTTACGAGAACAATTTCGTTAATGAAACTAAGGCTTATGTAAAGGTGGTTTGAAAATTTATATATCTTATTTCGTTCGAAATATAAAATCGAACAAAGGTCGATCTGACATCCACAGCGAAGAAGAACGAACGAAATGTACTATGTCCCGAGAACAAGTAGTCTTGCACATAGACCTTTGTTCTACGGATGAGTCGATATGTTGACAATTCCTATGTGCCTGTAATTTGACCAGCATCTTTATCCTTCTAAAAAAACGGTGGCTATACTTCCCTGGACGAACTCTTTCATTAGGAGCTTTACTGCTACAAAAATTTAATCTACTTTGGGTGTTCGGGGATTTGATACATTTCTGTGTCCGTTTTAGTGCGTAGTCAAACAAAAGTGTTAGCTGTCTCACGAATTGCATTTCAATAACTGCACTGCAGTCTGAAGTCAGTGTGACAACTCCTTTATCCGCTAATTACAAATTCTTGCAATTACTTTATATCAGAATGCATCGGTAAATACGTTACAAATCACATAGCATTAATAATATGTAGTAGGAAAATTATACTGAACAATTCTTGTATATGTACTTTACAGTGGTTCGTGGCAGTATTTCCCTGGACGAACTCTTGCACAAAGAGTTCTACTGCTTCTAAATAACTTATTACCACGACTACTACGTACCCGTTATACCTATTCTAACACACTTCTCTCATCGTATATACTAGTAAATTCAATTCAATTCAATTCAATATTTTTATTTCAGAAAATAATTTCCATAATATATTAGTACGCTTTCAACTTAGTCTATGTTAGTATTAAATATTATCAAG
>NW_020654203.1:0-10133 GCF_003589595.1 Hyposmocoma kahamanoa | reverse complement strand
GATTTTCAGTACAAATCGGCAATTTCATACTTTAACCCCTATTATCACATTTACAAAACTTAAAGTACTCACACTTCGTGGCATAAAGCTGGGACGTCCTAAGAGTATTATGTATCTAATGTAAATAATACTAATGATATTCCTAACAACTCGGCGTACATATTTGCTTTATTTATTAGTGTTAAACAAAACAAAGAAAACTAATAACGACGGGTAGTAAATGAAGTAGTTGTAAAATCTTTAGCGAAAATAAATGACACACAAGAAAAATTCAATGGAATAGAAATAGCGTTCGCCAGACGCATACAACAGATAGACAAAGCTATTTCAGTTCATTATGTTGACTTATATTTTTAGATTTTCATTTTGTTTTATTGCGTGCGGTTTTCAGAAAAAATATTAAACTTTACCGCGAGATTTCCAACAGACGAGATATCGTTCCATAACTTTACATGCCGTAGAAACCAATAAAGTATAAATTTAAGGGATAGGCGGAAGCGTTTGGCTGGGTAGGTATCAAACTATTTATATAGCAAAGCTGAGAAAAGAAAAGTTTGGACTTCACATAGTGCAAACTTTAAAATACATAACAATGGAAAAGAGTTAATAGCGCTAACCAGTGTCGGAAATTCATAAAGACTTAAAATTAAATACGATTCGAAACTTGCCTTTATATTACTTCATATTTTTAATTTTAAATCAAAATGTTATTTTATTGAAATGAGTTTTACTATCATGATATTAATTTTGTATGATAATACTCCACTACTTTGTCATTATTACAATTATAAAGATCGAACAAACTTAAAGTAGCTGTAAAGGTACCTGGTTAAGTGAAGAGAATTTCATGTTTCTCATATGTGGCGCTACTTATCCATTGGAACGTAAAAAAAACCGTTAAAACCATAAAGATCTGCAACAACTGCATAGAAAACTTAGTAAGATTTGCTGGCTTGGTCTGTAGTTTAGTTGCTAAGAGCGTTGGCCACTGTAAGGCAAAAGACGTTGGTTCGAGAAGGCATTTTAAATAATAATACCCATGAAGACTGAAATACTTTTTATTGATCAAGTCTTGCTTCGCTGTCATATATAACAGGCATTTTGCTATCAGACACAACCACGGACTTGTATATTAAACTGAACCGCGCACTTAGTTATTAAAACGAGCCGAGTGAAAGGCTTCAAAGTAGTAATGTGTCTCTTTCTAATAGACTGTCCATTAATTTTTCAGCCAACCGCATTGTTTTTAACTTTTTAGTTTTGACAGAAAATGTGGCCGCTTATGGATGACCAACACTACTAATATTATTTCATAATACATATTAATATGCTTATTTGATATGCTACTTCGTAAAAGGAGGTTTCAAATGCTTGATGTAACTTTATTTGTATTATTACAGTAAAAGCATAATATTACCTTTACGCAAATATGTGTATATCAAACACTTAAAAAAGTTAATAGACTACACACTGCCTAAGAAGATTTTATTTAGCGTTGGCAACTTGTTACATAAGGTCAGACCACTACTTCAAGCTATCTCACGTGGCTAGGTTTTTACTTTTACTTAAAATAAACCTTAACATAGTCCTATATTAGTGCAAAGTTGTAATTTTGGTATATCGAAGTGAGCGATCCATTTTATGAAGTATGTAAATCCGTGGACGTACCAGCCTACCTCTTAAACCTTACGTTATTATTTTCTATGACATTATAGGCAAAGCGTCAATCAATAGTGTTCCCGTTGTTTTGATATTTCTCGCCGTGAACTGTAGTCCATTCGTTTATTGACTTCAGTCAAGTTGCTGACAGACAGTTGTTCTCCGCCCCGTTTTTGTATAGATAGATAATGGGCGTTATGACATTATATTGTAGGTGGCTGATATTGCTTATGCTAGCGTTACTGATATTGTCAACCTGTACACAAAAATCAGCACAGTCCTACAATCTTACTTATCATAGAAGGTTAAATGAGACACAAAATAGACGATTTGACGTCATATCCATCTCATGGAAAATCGATTTTCCGACATTACGTTGACAAATCTTATGTCCCTATAACGTTGCTTCCCTAGACAAACTCTTTTACAAGGAACTCTAGTGATGTTGTTCCCTTCCTAACTTTCGATAATAGTAACGGACTTCAGACTAATATCTGAAAATAATTCCCTTTAATACTTACGACTGGAACTGATCGTTAGTTATTAGATTACAATTATCGGTTCATTCCGTTCGGATATTGCGGTCGAATCGTGTCCGTCCATAAATCATCAGTGCAGCAACTAGTTATTCTTTGGGACATCATAATAATGGAATTAGTTACTCAATTATCTGGCACAGTCTTTTTATTGCAGTAAATGACTTACTACTTTATAACAACAGCCTTTTCATTTCGCACCAAATTACTAAATCTATATATATTTATATATGTGGTTTGTTAGTAAATGAATTCATAAAATTTTCGTAATGAGGATCGCCATAGTTGGTAATACAGATTGTTGTCACATATAAAGTTACGCGCTTTTGCAAGTGCCGCTTGCGAGCACTAATTATACATAAAACACGTATCTGATGCGTGCATTGAGATTTTATTAATATACCGGTAAATCACTCTGAATTTTGTTTTTTTTTAAATGTTACTTTCACTGAATTTGATCTGTCTGTTATATTCTTCGTCATTATGTTCTAAGATTTGAAATTTAAAGAAGAAAGTTTTATTTAAAAAGATAGGAAAAAGACTTGAAGATTTGACTCGATGGATTTATTCCGATCCCGTGAAACTAATATATAAAAAAAGACACTGTCAGGCGGGAAATGACCGAATCGTCACGTGTCTGCAATGATATCGTAACTTTTGTATAAACGTCCATAACGTTTATGAAGCTAGAAAACGGACACCGGCAGAATTGAGGTTATGTAGTCTCACAAGCCATTCATTAAGAAAAAAAAACTTTTGTATATTTGTCTACTACTAGTTTGTTTTTATTCTTAGTATTTTACAAATAACCCAGTATAAATCAGAATTGAGGAGATCCATAGAAGAAAGAAAGTCACCGATATAGCTCAAAGGATTCGCAAGTTGAAGTAGCATTGGGCAGGGCACACAGCTCCCCCCGAAGGGGTTCCCGCCTTGTCGTGGCGGGGAAAGAGACGTGTCGGTGTGTCGTTGCCGCTCGTCCTATCCTCCGCGGCCGAACGTGGACGGTTGGCCCGTGGTGAGCGCTCCAAGGGACTCTCTTTGGAGAGTCCGCGCGGAAGCGCGTTAGGTGTTGCGGCGGAGCCTGCCATCAGATACGCCGTAGGGGCTGGGGGAGCAGCCACTGAACTTCACAGTTGAGTGAATGCTGTCCTGGCCTCCCATGGCCCCTGGGTAGCGGACTCGGGGGATTTCGTTGCCCAGCATAAAGGGGCCCGGTATGGAAGGCTCGTCTGTTGTTCGGCGAGCCTCACATTCGGAGTCGGGGGACCGATGTGTCACCCATCTCGGGGAGGGGCTGCGCAGGGTGCGGCCAGCCGCTGGTGGGGGCGCGGACGAGTGCAACAGCGTACCCGTACCCCCACCTACAGCGGAGAGGAGGAACACTCCGGGGGTTTAGTGCGGTCGGGCGGCTCTCCTTCAGGGTTCAGCCCAGTCCCACAAAACCCTGGCTCTGCCCCCGCGGGACCGGCGTATCTGTAAGCAGATTCCCCCGGATTAACAAAAAAAAAGGGCACACAGCTCGTAGGCCGTTGGGCAGAAATGTTCTTGGAAATGGACGGATGACCTGGTGAGGGCGGCGTAAACCGATGGATGCCGTCCGATCGGCTAGTCTGACAATTTTTGGGGGAGGCCTATGTTCAGCAGTGGACGTTTTTCGGCCATATGATGATGATGATAATGATGAAACTTTGGCCTACTCTGATTTTTATTACTAATATGTTGATGAAAAGAACGGACCCACATCACAGCTGTTTTTCAGTCTCCGTGATTGACATGATTACTAAATATCTGAACAAAAGGTCTACAACAATAAATATTATAATATTATATATGATATCATAGATATAATACATAGCGTGTTTTTTTACTGGAACAGCATGGGGAAATCTGAAACCACAGGAGATACAAGTAAACCATTAGATGTTTCTTGTGAACAAAGACACAGTCAATTTTTGGCCAAGCGTGAGTCGTCCCTAATTTTTTTTATGGCTTACTTTCGTGTAAGGATCATTTCATTGTGTCAGAAGAAAAAAATCGCTAAGGCAGAAGTTGGTCCAATTTAGTAATAATTTTTCCAAAAAAATCGTATTGTGTAATACAAATCGTATAGTATATAGTTACGCTATACAAACACAGCAAACAAAACAAATCAAATCAGGACGACAAAGGATACAAATGGCTTATTCCAAACAACTATGAATTACCATTCCTCTACAGAACAGCAACATGACGATTTCTGTTGCAAGAGAAGCCATTCTTTGCACGTATTTTAATGACTTTTGATTAAATATTTGATATTTAAATTTTTTAATTATATGAATGATATTTAAACATAAATATAGTTCTAATTTGTCCAGAATGTTGCTAAAATGTAAAAAATAAAATAAAATGCTTAATTTTTGTCCAGGTAAAGCCATACATTGTTAACTAATATCTTTGTACAAATTGTGATATCATAACCGAACTACGTACTCGACCACCAATTGAATAGTGGGTTATTAGGTCAATGGTTCCCATTAATAAACTACATGGTGGTATCACATTTGGACGTTAAATGTTTTTGGTATATTTGATACTTACCTAATTAATATTCGCCTACCCGGTGATATCTATTTTGATGACAAAACCATACACATAGAAAAAAAGGGGAGATATGTAATGACGCTATCTAAGATCGGGTGCCGATGTCGCCGCTTTTTAGCTTGTGTGCAATTCAAACTTTAGACTATTATCTACTACCATAACTTAAAGATTTTGATTGGGTAGGGCTTAAAACGTGAAAACGACGTAAAACAATTTTAAAATTTAACAAAATTAAACTTACAGTCACTTGAATAAGAGTTATATTACAATATTTCAGTATTTTTTTCATTCTGGTTCAGCCATTCACCAATAGATGGCGTTTTAGTAAAAATACTACTAGTATATAATAGCCAACTATTACACGTTAGATGGCGCTGAAACCCATTTTTCGTTACACTAAGAACTCACGGAGCGGTTTTCACCCACGTCTGCCTTGGGACCACGGCATCTGTAGAATGTTACAGTTAAGTATGTAAAATTATTAGCACATTTCACGGCGCGTTTTAGGCCTGTGGTGGTGCCTGTTGTTCGCGGTTGCCGCGGCAGGGTACTAGTAGAACCGCGCAAGACGCGATGACCTGGGCGCTTGGCGGCCGTCGTCGCCCGCACACTTTGGCGGTCGGTTCAGGCGCAACGTGGTGCAGGCGCACGCAGGGTGAGTTCTCTATTCACCGCGCGACTTGCAATTAACTCCCACTAACTTCACGGTCCGTTCCGCAATCGCAACGGTTTCGTGCCCTCAACCGCAGCAGCTACGTGCCCGCACAAACTTGTAGGGTCGTGAGTATTGAAATAAAACCGCTGTCTAGCAGCACCGGCGGGCGCGGATGGAAACCGCTCCGTGAATTGTTAACCTTAAACTGACGCTACTCAACGAGTGATGTGGTTCTAAATAATCGATAGTTGGATATCATGTGGCTATTTTTAATATAAAAAAAAAAACCATTTTTCATACTGTATCTACACTGGTACTGGTGTATTATTAAATTAATATAAATTATTATTATTTTCTTAATGGCGGCCACTAGACTTGGACCACTGTCAGTTTTATAAGAATAATATAAAAAATATGGCGATCGTCGCCAGTGTCAATTTTCCATTTTACGTTACCACGGGTTGGTGAAGCTGTCACTGTCAAGAGTAAACTCGAATCATCAACGAATTTAATCTTGAGTCTTGGGTTTGATTCCCGGGCCGGGAGAAATATTTATAAGACCTACATTTATTTCTCTCGTGAGTTTGGATGTAATTTGTGGTTGTCTGTGTGTGTCCATGGCACCCGAGATGCAGGGTTTCCCATGGTATTACAATGACCAATGGATTCAAGAAAATTAGTAGACTTGGTTGGATGTATTTTTTAAGATATTTGTTTTTAGACTGTGTGATTGACGATCCGAAGGTGTGGTTAAGCTTGAAAGACTTGTAAACCACTATGCGCCGTGACCACGATCACGGCAATAAAACAGAAAAGTTCAGGTCAACAGAAATTTATTGCAAACTTGAAGGTAAATTAAAGGCTGTAACAAGACAAGAAAAGGTATATAATAATAATCTCAGTACAGAATAGTAAAAATGCTCAAAAGTCATTCATCCCCTAGTTTGCCACCCTTAGAGATGGAATATCGTCAAATTCAAATGGTACCACTTCTGAGGTATTCTCTTTCCAACAAAAAAAAATCATCAAAATCGGTTCACGAATCACGGAGTTATCGCGTAACATACATAGAAGAAAAAAACAACATACAGTCGAATTCAGAACCTCCTTCTTTTTTTAAGTCGGTTAAAAACAGGTACAACATTATAAAACACTCCCTTACTACGGATTAGCATAAACAATCCAGATACTTACCCAAAAAGGGTCGAGTTGTAAGGCATTACAGATTGGTATTAAAATTGGCACATGATGAGTAGTAGTTATTACATATTGGTATTAAAACTGGTAAAAAAATCAAAATTAGACGGAAATGAAATTAGAGAAATGAGAAATGTTCGCTGCCGCGATCGAGCAGGGAGTGGCGATGGAACGAAACTAAATCAGAATGGCGAGGCAAAGGAATTAAAGAACAATTCAAAATTTAAAAACAAGTGTCCAGGAACCGGAGACAATGCGACAAAAAGGTGGGATGACGATGTAAGGAGGTTACATCGTCCCAAGCTTCCCGAATACCGCCCAGCCCAAGTTAATTATTTTATAGTGTGTTAGGCAAATTCAATGCCGTTTATTCTTTAAAACATTTCGAAAATTCAACTCACCGATTGGAAAACAACCTATGTCTATTACAATGCCAGTATACGTGACTATCTGTGGAGAAATTCAGTGCCATAAACTTTAAAGATTCAATACTACAGATATTCAAATTTAATACAACTTTTAGAAACATCTATGAGCAAAACTGATGGTAAGCCGAGGTCTGGAGTTGTGTGTTCCTGCAGAAGTTTTATTGCTTATGCTGATATTGTTTGAACAACTATTGCTATCAATATACATATTATTATCTTAGGATTGTTTGCTGTTATTTGTTAGTACAGGGTATTTAGAAGCAATGTGGTACGTATCTTTTACAAATAAGATTTATTTCAACTTTACGTCACTGACTATAAGATAGTTCCAAGCAAACGAAAATAACTAATACAAATAGAAAAATCATACTTTATGCATAAAGAATCATATTGACGTACAAAAAACTATTGACGTTGCACTGCCATGATTTGTAGTGTGAAACTACGAACCCCTATGATTGACACTGACCCAAGCCTAGTGGCCGCCATTAAGGAAATAGATTAACCCCTATCATTTTCATATCTCTCATTGTACGTTTTCTAGTAAACACTACTTTTCCTGATTCCTGAAAGAGTTCTACCTAATATTTACTAAAATATTAGTGTCTAAATTACTTAAATTTGGTATTGTAGGCTATTTCTCGCAATTTGACAAATTACTCACTTTTCATGTCTGATCTCCCGACCTTAGCATATTCTATCGTACTGATAGTATCTCCGAATTTTGCTATTTTTTCACTGCTAATTACGTACTATTTTATCAATTTCAACTTATAAACATTTTTATTTCGTTTTAATATTTTTACATGTTGACATTGATTGACAGATATGTTATCTATTCTTCCATAGATTATCCTATAAATTACTCCTTTTCCTTTGATATGCAATCTTAGCAGTAGAATCATTTCTACTCCTGGCTGCTCTAATTTTGGCTCTTCATTTCAAATTCAAATTGGCGATTCGAATTTCGATGCTCTCTCTTGCATTACCACGCTCGTTATTCTTGTACTAACCTTGGAGGCGATCTGGTCTTCACCAGACCTAGTAATTATACGAAGTCTCTCCTTTTTGAAGCTCTATACCTAACCTTACTCCTATCGCGCTTACACACTTGCATGATGACCAGTTCCTAGACTGCCTCACGATAAACCTGGTCTTCACGTTTACGCTCCTCCTACCTGGACTGTGTATCTCATCTCCACCAACCGAATTTGGTAACTGAACCCGACGCTCGAGACGAAGTAGAACTCCACCTCCGAGTACAAAGTGATAAAATCCACTGCTGCACTACCACCGCTGTCGGTGCCTCTTCACTCACCGCCTCCGCGCCGAACCCGCTGCGCTCTGGCTCAGCACCTCCGCCCTTGGTTTCCAACCTTGGAGGGCGGAGGCCTCCAACTCCGTATCTCCATCTTCTCCGATCTTCACCTTCACACTACACATACATTACACACTACACCACGTCCTAACACACTCAGTTTTCCTTCCAACTCGACCTTTTAGCTCTCTATCACCACAGATTTTAATTTATTTTTTGGGAAGTTACTTTACTAAGCGACGGAACAAACAAGTGGTGCGCCTGGTGGTTAGGAGCTTTAAATCACATAAATCTGAGGGCCACTACGACTGCGCTCGTCACCCTGAAACAAAAGTGGACAATACCCATGTGCCTGTAATTTCACGAGCACTCTTACCCTTCAAAATAGAAATGCAATAATGCTCACATTCCTGGCTACTGCTAGGCGGCAGAAATAATAATATAGATAATGTTGCAGTTCTTCCCTGACAAACTTTTTACAAAAAGCTCTAGTGCTACTATGCAGTTACTATTTACTCTCCAATAGTTTGTTATAATTATTAATGTATTCAATAGAAAAGACTAGTAAGAAACATTTAAAGAAGTTCAAAAAGATCAGTAACAGGAGCTTCAAAAAGGAGAGGAGACTTCGTATGTTTACAAGGACTTCTGACTCGATCTGCGCAATTGGTAGAACGGTGACCCTGACGTCAGATCGAGAAAATCGTTCTTTATGTTCGATTTTTGTATTAATAATTATAATAATTATAACACTACAACCGATGCCAGACAATTGAATAAAAACCATTGCGTACAAAACAAGAAAACAATAAACTAACGAAATTACGTCAGTTTTCTGAGAATAATTCGTAGAACGTTGTTGTTAATTCTGGTTGTAAAGTGCGATGTCACACTTTATTAATTTATTACTTAGTACTAAAGTTTATATTTATTCTTAGAAATATAATATATAGTTAATTAAATTTGATGATTCACTTGGTTATTCTATTAGAGAATCCACAGCAATTATGCAAATTCAAACTCATATACTAACTTACAACCAGTTTGGTATTCACGATACTGTTCGCAACTAAGATAATTCATAACTAAATGCTAATACAAGTCACAAACAATAATAGCATATGCATATAATACACAAAAATATATATTATAATGATACCCTTGGGTCCTAAAAATTCTTCTACTGCTGTCCACTGGTTTCTTCACTTTGTCAAAATGAATACTAAAACTACCAAGCCCAATGAGCTATATATACATATAATATGAAATGAGTTCGTGAAAATCTTACTAGCACGTTTCAGAAATTCCACAAAATGTTACTAACGCCATCTAGTATTAACAAAACTACGCACGCTATAAGTTGGACCGTTTCAAGGCGAGAATGAATAGGCATTATTTAGGTGCATGCTACATCGTCGACCTCATCATCACTTTGCATCAGGTGAGATGGAGGTCAAATGCGCACTTATTTTTTATTAAAAAAAAAACAACAAAACCTATTACCTATCTACATTTCACCGAAAATTAACAGATTGTTAAATATAAAAATTTTACGTGCACACAACAAACTAAATGTGAACAACGATAACAATAAATTACTGAAATAACGTATTAGAAATAAATAAAAATAGATGAAAATGAATATTATAATACATGAATAGAACATTCATTAAATAAAAAATATATATGCATATATTTATTTCATTTAACATAATATTAGGGGTTAAAGTATGAAATTGCCGTTTTATTGCAAT
>NW_020654202.1:0-12384 GCF_003589595.1 Hyposmocoma kahamanoa | reverse complement strand
ATGGGTATATGCCTGAAATAAAGTATTCTATTCTATTCTATTCTATTAAAAAACCAAAACCCGTTTTCGAAAACGCAAGCAAATTCGCTTCTGGCACTCATCGGCCGCTGCTGCGGCACGTTCGCTTCGCTCTCTCAACGCATGCTGTTTTACATATTAACCAAACCTAACATACTATCGATGAAGCAACCACGATTTTACCTGAAAAAGAGGATCAAATATTATTGTTGACTATTAAATATTATTATAATTATTAATACAAATACATAGCAATTATTTTTTATATCATTCTAACTTTCTCAACGCTGTCGGTGAATAAACAGTCCAGTAAAGCAACATCTAAAGCCTTATAATAAACAAGTGATTGGAAAGACGGGCAGCGATGAATCCGTACACTTGGTAAACTCATAATATTTCATAACCATACGTCAAAAGTGCTTTTTTTAATGATACGATTTTTTTTTGTGAAATTACTCCACTACGACTAAAAAGTCGTTGAAAGACCAAGTACAAAGACACGACGCAAGCACACAGAAAAATTCGTGAGGTCCGTTGGTTCGTTCCGTGGCTTAGTTGGTATAGCGTCTGGCACGGTATGCAAGAAGACGTCGGTTCGAATCCGACCGGATCGAAGGAATTTTTTCTGAGTGTTTTTTCTGAGTGTTCGATCTTTGTATTAACAATTATAACAAACTAGTGGAGTAATTTCACAAAAAATAATTGAATATCAATTCAATAAAAATTTAATTATTACTCCACTAGTTTGTTATAATTGTTAATACAAAGATTGAACACTTACAAAAAATTCCTTCAATCTGACCGGATTCGAACCGACGTCTTCTAGCAAACCGTGCCAGCTAAGCCACAGGACGAACCAGCGGACTTCACGAATTTTTCTGTGTGATTGTTGTCGGATCTTTGTATTTCAACGACTTTTTATCCGTAGCTCCATCTATGACAAATCTATGAAAGTATTTCATCACCCAATTAGGTAACTTTACAGCTACCAGCCCTGGTTCGAGATGTCGATATTAACTGTAATTAAATTTGTATTGAATTGATATTCAATTATTTTTTGTAAAATTACTCCACTAGTTTATAATTATTAATACAAATATCGAACACTTAGGAAAAATATTAATTTATTATCAAATATTAATTTACTATGCTTAAACATAATGATATATATTATATATTAATTAGGTATATTTAAACAACCTAAATATATATAGCTGCTTTTCAAGAATACTGGCCTAAATGAAAATGGTAAATATTTTTTATCTTACTATACAACTGCCCTTAGAAAGGGCCAAGTTTTATTGTGAAAAAGACGCGAAGCTTTTTATTGTTTAAAATAATCGCTTGACAACAACACAACATGCTACAGTATATGATTCGTCGGCTTTCCTTTTAGATATTCTACAGTTGTTTTTAGATGATCTCTCTTAATTAGGTAATTTTCAGATCGGCCCATTGACTTACAATTATATGGACGTCGGGTCCGTGCTAAAAAGTGTTCGAACTTATGGGGCGTTAAAATCGTATACAGAGGGTCATTCACGCTTTAGTCTTCGTTTGTTCGACTAACAGCGAAGCAAGCAAAATTAGACAGTACTGCGATGACATTACAATTTAAATTCAACGTTTTAGCTTTTTCATATTCCTTTACATGTCACTACGTTTAAATAGGTTGACTTGGGACATTTTTTTCGTGGTTTTTGTATTAGACCCGTCGTCCATTTATTTGTAAGTCAATGGATCGGCCTCTATTCTAAATTAAAAAAGGAATCGACTTTAAACTTCTTATACGTACCTACATATAAACAGAAACTAAAAAGTCAACAATCGGTTACCATAACGTTTTTGAAACCGGATTCATCCCCTAGTTTGCCACCCTTACAGGTGGAATATTTTCTTTAAATTTAAATGAGATCAATACAGAGATACCCTCTTTCCAACAAAGAAAGGATCATCAGAATCGGTTCACGAATGCCGGAGTAATTACGTTACATACACAAAAAAAAACACAGTCGAAATGAGAACCTCCTCCATGTTTTAAAGTATGTTAAAAAATAGGCGGCTAGCACTCGAGTAGCTGGTTATACCATTCATAAATAAATTACGTGTACAAAAAAATACATCCTCATCTTTGAAACGGATTGTCGATTTTTAACCGACTTGAAAAAAGGAGGAGGTTCTCAATTCGACTGTATGTGATTTTTTTTGTATGTATGTTACGCAATAACTCCGGTATTTGTGAACCGATTTTAATTTTTTTTGTGGGAAAGGGGGTACTTTCATAGTGGTCCCATTCAATTTTGAAGAAAATCATCCACCTCCAAGGGTGGCTGTTCACGTATGAAGATTCATTTTTATAAATAGCGCCTAACTTTAATTTAGGAGCAATTACTTTAATGGTTGATTTTGCTATTTCTCCAATTCAAGGTGTTTTTCTCTTAATATACTTTGAGTAGTGAGAACCGATTTTTATTATCTCCAGTGTCAAGTCCAGTATAGTGGCGAACTAGGGGATATTTCAATAAAACTTCGCAAATAGACGTAATTCCACTTACTTTTGAGGTCGGTTTTTTTAGTACTCTGTACTGAGATTATGTAATAAATTACATTACAATTCAAACACACATAAAACAATGCACTTAACCTAACTTGATAGTAAACCAGACGTTTAGAACACAATGTCGAATCTTTGAAGTTCAGGAAGTTCCTGAACTTCAAAGATCTGACTAACTGTTAGAGGTAACTAGCACTCACTTATAAGGTAACATTTCCAGAGTAATTCGCACAGAACAATAAATACCGTAAAAGAGGTTAGTTAGCGTCTGACGCATGTCAACTTATAGGTGTCGAAAGGCCTACCTGAGCCCAGTCCGCCATTTTCGCTTTGTATGGTATGGTTGTGTCATTCTTTCGTGCAAATTCTCTAAAACCCTAGAAAAATGCCTTATTGTGTTGTTTTGGAGTGCAAAAATGATAGCCCCACCAAAAATATTATCCGTGGTGGTATTTCATATCATTGGAAAGTATTATATGATATATCTTTTTTGTTACAACAAACGAAAGTAAAGCTTATACCACTACAATGAGGTCGCTTCTTGTTTCGAGATCATTGACTTACAAATAAATGGACGACGGGTCTAATACAAAAACCACGAAAATGTCCCAAGTCAACCTATTTAAACGTAGTGACATGTAAAGGAAATGAAAAGGTAAAACGTTGAATTTAAATTGTAATGTCATCGCAGTACTGTCTAATTTTGTCGCTGTCAGTCGAACAAACGAAGACTAAAGAGTGAATGACGCTCTGTATACGATTTTAACGCCCTATAAGTTCGGACACTTTTTAGCGCGGACCCGACGTCCATATAATTGTAAGTCAATGTTCGAGATCTAAATTAATAGCTCCAATACGTCGTCGTTCAGAAATGAACCGCTAGATGGCAGCACATTGATTGAAACTTCAATATAATATCAAAACGTCGTAACTTGCAATAATAACAAAATAACAGAGTAAAGTTTAAATTATATTAACAATCTTTTCTTTTCTCGTTCTTATAGTAATCAAGGCTTAAGGCGCTTCCATTGGTTTTTTTTCTTCCGTGGTAATCCACTTCCAGGTTAGCAATTACTTAACATTTTGCGCTAAAGCTAGCATCAAACTTGTTCTATAAACGATTAATGTTCACTTTTGGAAGCCGAGGAAGATCATACGTCCTACTATCATCAACTCGTTTATATATCCCACTACTGGGCACGGGTCTCCTCGCAGGCGAGGAGAATAAAATACAACTATACAAATACATAAACATCTTAGTCATTTTAGAACAGTATTTTGTAGGAGCTGGTGCTTGCTATAGGTTTAACACCTGTGCTACAAGTCACCAGGCCCCAACCCTTGCAAATGAAACATGTTACTAAGTATACATATACCAGCCAAAAATTATACGTATGAGAGAAAAAAGATGACATACGTTACGGTAACAGAAAAGCCTTCGAGATATTTTTTCTGCTTGAGGGTGTAAACGCGCGCGCGCTTGTGTGTTAGTGTGTGTTTTGGATATATGTGTGTGCGTGTGAGTATGTGTACGAGTAACGGAACATTTTGAGTCAGACTGTTGTATGAAGCAACTCTTCCGTATTCTCATAATTTAAATTTTACAACCAGTTTGCCAACCTCTTCTTAAATTCGAAATTATTCAACCCAAAAATATGGAGCTGTGGAGGGTTGTGAACCTTCTTCGGCGCACAGATTTCATAACGATGTTTTGCTTCGGTTCATTTTGTCATATACAACCTGTGTTTCCACAAATAAATTAATTGCTGTAAAGCACGGAGTCTCTCGCCGTGAGATAAGGTTACGCAGCTCCAGTCAAGTGAAAACTCCAAGTTATTGAAGAAAGATTTATTTTCACCTTATATAACGCCAATACGATTTCACCCTATATGCGGAAGGTCCGGGCAGTTGTTCCCAAGAAGGGACTCGACTCCTGGAAACCGTTCCGCGAGATGATGAATTGCACCCAATATGAGCGTACGCAATATCTGAAAGTCCGGGTAGTAGTTCCTAAGAAGGGACTCAACTCCTGGCTAGCTGAGCTGTATTCTCTACATAAACAAAATTGTGTTCGAGTAGTCGCCATACGAGTGAAAATCTGAACACTGCGATTCACAAATAACGCCAAATGGGTCAATGCCATCTAGCGGATTATTAAGGAACTAAAAGTAAACATTCTGGCTTAAGGCCGTCTAATACATAAAGTAGGTTTGTTACATTATATTATTTCTTGGCCCATACCAGCCGATATACTAGACAGTATCCTAGACCAATGCGATCCAACTAGAATATTAGAATTTTAATTCAATTGTCCTTAAATAAGATTCGAATTTTAAAAAAAACCAAAAATGCAAATAGACGCATAAAATTCGCTCTTAAGCCAATATTGCTTCGCCTTAATTTAAGGGTAAATTTATTGCAACCAATTGTGAATATATTAGGCCAGGAGGCGAGAGCGGAAAAGTGCACTGATTTATTGTTTTGCGGTCGTTTTAAAGGCGATAGACCGAGGGCCGGGACGAGGATTGCGTTTTAAATATCGCCGATTGTGGTTAAATTGCGTTTTATTAAGAGCTGCTGATTTGTGGGGTGAACGGTTGGTTTTTGATTGGGGTGTTGAGGGGTTGATTTTTTATTTTTCTCTAATTAGGACAATTTTTATTATTACAATTTTTTATATACTTAGGAGAAGCAAATGAACAAACGAGCCACTTACATGCACGCGCACTCGCATACACACACACACTAACACGCACAGACGCGCGCGCACGCTTACATACATACGTTGAAATAAACACACACACATCCTTTCAAAAGGTAACTAAATTGTATTGAACTAAAAATTTAATTAAATATAATCTAATATAATATTATAATCTAATATAATATACTGATTACCATCGTCGAGTTGCGGACACCAGCCCGTTACACCAAGTACCAAGTACCAGTACCATAACCTGCAAAATTTTCCAAATATTGTCTTTGGTATTGTTCTTCCCTAGCATTATTCTTATATCAATAACAATGATTTTATCAATTACCAGCGAGACGGGCTTTGCCCAGTGCAGGAATCGTAAGATATTTTCTGTAACCTCGATCGCTTCATTTCGTAGTCCGTAGTCAGTAATCCGTAGTCCGTAGTCAGTAGTCCGTAGTCCGTAGTCCGTAGTCCGTAGTCCGTAGTCTGTAGTCCGTAGTTCGTAGTCTGGAATCCGTATTTCCTAGTCCTTAGCCTGTAGGTCGTAGTTTGTAGGTTCATAGTTCAAACTTAATTTTAAATAAAACATCTTCATTAATTCATTATTCGTCCAACAGCAGTTGTTCCAGAGCACGTGTCCGCCATGTTAGTTTAATGCGGGTAGGGACTAAGCACGTTTTCCAAGGGCACATTACCGCTTGACGGTATGAATAGATAAGATGGCAGTATAACTCTCACAGGCAGCTCTATTGCTGCTAAAGTAACCAGTATAGTCCATTTCATATAAGATGGGTACTGTGGCATTTACATTTTTTACGTCACATACATACTATTTTTAACTACATACTATCTCACAACCAGCTTACAAAAAGAAATAGTACATTTCTTATAATATACCAAAAACAAACAATATTTGTTGGAGTTGTAACTTAAAGTAAAACTTACAGTTTTTTTTCATAACATCAAGTGACGGGACGAACTAGTCGTGCCTGATGGTAAGCTACACGCCTGTCCACAACAGTTGCAATGCTACTCAGAGCTTTAACTCCCAAAGATCTGAGGGGCACTTCCACTGCGCCCGTACACTGAGACATACGTTGAAATGCTGACATTACTGCTTGGCGGCAGAAATAGGTAAGATGGCAGTACTACCCTGGACGAACTCTTTCACAAGGAGCTTTACTGCTACTAGAAAGTACATTAAGTGGATAGAAACGGAATATAAAGATAAAATAATACCCCAACTATTTGATGCGTAAAACGGAATATTGTTCCACAAAGATTGACACCATAGAATCGATAAATCGAATCAGCTATTGTGTATACAACTTATATACGGGTTGATTTCTCTTGTTTTGAGTTTTGCATAACAGATTTGGAGTAAATAATCAAATTTCGTTTCGTTAATGTTGATTTTATGCTTTGATATCGACGTTTTGTTTGGTTATTATTGTTTTTTTTGTTTGTTGTGCAATTGTTTTAGTAACTTAATGACAAAGTAATCGAATCCTTCTTATTATGTTTATTATAACGCTCTTAAATTATTGTCACTAAATTCTCTCTTTGTTACAATAAATCTCGATAAGATATTCAAATCGATATTTCTTTCATTCGACTTTACGTCACTACATCCCTAGAAACTTCATATCTCAAACGTCACCGTACCCATGCTATGTGAAATGAACTATATTCAATAAGTTGTTGAATAACTTTTTAAATAGCGTAAGGTTTTTCTCAGATGTTAGTATTGTTGGTAAATTATTATAAATTTTTAGCGCCATTACATATTGAATACTTTACTACTGTAAACAATATGTGAACAAAATGTCTTTTTATTTATAAAGAAAACGCCTTAAATTGTTTTCTTATTCTTCTTAGGGAAATTTGTCTTACGAATAAGTACTAGTGTTGTAACCAATTTGACGAATCCAAGTTTACTTTGGTCGCCTGTGAGATAAAGATATAAAATTTGGTATTAAAAAGCCGCATGAAACAAATTAGCTATATACTGTGTTCTTGTTTGAAATGGGTTAGTATGGGAAAATCCGAAACCATAGAAGATAGAAGAAAACTGCCTTAGGAACCATTAAGTCTTTGTTTTGGGAAAAATGTAGCATAGTCAATTTTTTGGTCAAGTGTGAGTTGTCCATAAAAATAAATAAAAGTGCCGATCGACGCAGTTTCATGTAAGGATCATTTTATTGTATGGAACGAAAAAAATCGGGACCCCAGAAGTTGGTCAAATTTAATCAAATGTTTTCATACAAAATGATTTTTTTTTATTATATCAAGTAACGGGACAAACAAGTCGTAAGCTACACGCCTGTCCATAACAGTTGCATTGCCACTCAGCTCTTTAAATCGCAAAGATCTGAGGCGCACTGCCACTGCGCCCGTCACCCTGAGACATAAGTTGACAAGTCCCATGTGCCTGTAATTTCACCAGCACCCTTACCCTTCGAAACCGGAACGCAGTAATACTGACATTATTGCTTGGCGGCAGAATAAGTAAGATGGCAGTACTTCCCTGGACGAACTCTTTCACAAGGGGCCCTACTGCTACTAAATAAAATTGACTATTTTTTTTCAATGCTGATCATTGACTTACAAACAAATGGACGACGGGTCTAATACAAAAACCACGAAAAAAATGTCCCAAGTCAACCTACTTAAACGTAGTGACATGTAAAGGAATATGAAAAAGCTAAAACGTTGAATTTAAATTGTAATGTCATCGCAGTACTGTCTAATTTTGCTTGCTTCGCTGTCAGTCGAACAAACGAAGACTAAAGCGTGAATGACGCTCTGTATACGATTTTAACGCCCTATAAGTTCGGACACTTTTTAGCGCAGACCCGACGTCCATATAATTGTAAGTCAATGATGCTGATAGAGTTAGTTCACCAAGGGTCATTTTAATTTATTGTAATAAGTCAAACTTAATAGTCAAATTTAATAAAAAGATATTTATGGATCATTCACTTTTGATCAAAAAATTGAATATGCCAAAAAAATACTTATGATTCCTAACACAGTTTCCTTGTATCTTCCATGGTTTCGCATTTTCCCATACTGTCCCATTTAAAAAACACTCCGTACATATTTCGGAGTAATGCCGATAAGAGCTACATTGAGGGAAGACCCTCGTCACTGACTTAGTCAGGAATTATTTGGTAACTGACCGATTCACTCTTCGTTATCAATTCGTTCAGTTGGAGATGAAATAATAACGTCAGTTGATTGTAATTAAATCGTTTATCCATTTTTCATAGCAATTAGTTCGAAAGTACAAAAGCTCAATCAGGTTAAAATAGATTTTAAATGTAACGCGGGAAGTTTGCAGAGAGCCGCCGCGTTTGTTCAAGTAACTCACACACCAACGCCACTCTTGTCAATACTTGTTCGTTTATAAAATCATTGACTATAAACTTCTTCCTTATTTTCAAATGGCAACCCTGCGAACAACCATTAAGTCAAATGACTGATTAAACTGAACGTTCTCAAACGACACCAGCGCCTACCCCCTCTGCGACCTCTCCAGTTTAAGCTGTCAAACTGCCGTCACATTATAAACAAAGAAACGAATGTGACTCATGGATAGTCTAGTCAATCGTTTCTGTAATGATTATAAAACAATACGTAATAATATTAGCAAAGATTTATCCTTTCGTAAACCCTAATTCTGTTACATTATGTTTCAAATGATGCTGACTCGGATATACTCCTATGCAAAATTTTATGATATTTAGGCATAAAAAAATCATAAACTAATTTCGTTTGTAGAATTTAAAAACCTCTGTCCTGAAAAGTTGCCGTTTTGCAGATAAACAAACTCTATCAACAAAAAAATAAATTTATAAAACGTAAGTAATTCTGAAGCCCGCCATTTTGTCACTAACACGTACATTAAATGGTGTAACAGAGTTAACTGCGGTTATAGCCCGAAACACTACGGTAATGAACTGTGACAACACAGAGATGGATGGCGGTAATATTATTGTGTATGGTATGTGTAACGGGTTGTTGTCAGCAACTCGACGTCGTAGCGCCTATTTTGCGTGTAGTGGGTGCAGTCTTACTCGTGCCACCCAAGCTCCTCCAAAAATCTCAACACTCTTCTGGGTTGTTTGAAGACTTCGGGGAGCGACCTCGGCACTCCAAGGTATTTTGCCCTGTAGTTGGCCACGCCGGAGCATTGCAGTAGGATGTCCGCGGCTGTTTCCTCCCCCTCCACGCGATAACGATGACCCGTTAGAGCGGCAGTTAGAACGGGCAGCTCTTTCCTTTTGAGGTTAAGAAATTTACGAGATAGACTGGCGTTAAGCATGGGGCGTGCTTCCCTAGCCTGTCTATAAACCGTATGGGTTGTCCGGGTGTTGTTATGAATAGTTTTTATACCTTTGTGTATAGTTGCTCTTGACCATTGATCGGGGACGGACACTATAGGTTCTGGTCCTATGGCGTCCATCTCCGATCCTCTTCTGGCCAGTTCATCTGCTGCGTCATTGCCACGTGTCCTTTGATCTACTGTAATGTTACGTGGTTGTCCGTATATACCTCCGTGAGTGCTTGGTGGCATTCATGGATAAGTCCTGAGTTGATGTCATAGCCGCCCTGTGCTTGAAGTACTGACATGCTGTCGGAGAGTATACGAATTGAGTGGTTCTGTACTCTTCTAGCTATGATTGTTTCCGCTGCCAACTTGATACCCATACATTCAGCCTGGAATACTTGTTATGGTTGCCAAGTGGTATTGGAATCCTGATATTGAGGTCTTCTAAGAATAAGAAGGATAAGAAGGACCCGTCAATGAAGAATCGAACCTCTTTGGGGCTTAGTCTTTCATTGGGATCTTCAAACAACTGTATCTTGTATTTTTTGTCGAAAATGTATTGTTTGGAGATCCTGTCCACAGCCGCCTCCAGTAGCGGTTCCTCCTTAACAACCTTGTAAAGGATTTCTGTATGTGGAGTACTTCTGTGCTTCCATAGGCAAGCTTTGTTTAAACGTACCGCCGTTGTCGCCGCTTCCGGTCTGATGAACAGTGGGAGAGGGGTTCAGCATCGCTTCGAGGGCCGCAGTTGGAGAAGTCCTCATACAGCCGGTCGTCGCCATGCATGCTAGTCTCTGGTATTTATCCAGTTTGTCGGCTGTAGTTGTCAGTTTGGTTCGTGGCCACCATACTACCGCGCCGTAGCTGATTGTAGGTCTTATCACCGCTGTGTAGAGCCATAGAGTTATTTTGGGTGAAAGTCCCCATTGCTTACCCACCATTCTATGACACTGCCAGAAGGCGATTGTAGCTTTCTTGATTTTATTGTCCAAGTGCTTGTTCCAGTTTAGCTTGTTGTCAAGTGTTCCTCCCAAATACTTGACTTCCGCCGATAATTTTAGTTCTGTGCAGAAGGGCTTGTGTAGTAAGTAGTTACCCAGTATTCTTTTGTTTGTAAACATTACTAGTTCTGTTTTTGTTGGGTTTGCTGATAGCTCATATGTACTGCAACATTTTTCCACAATTCGGAGTGCAGCTTGTGTGATATCGCAGAGTGTATTAGCATAGTTTCTGTTATCAGTATACCTATGTCAACAGCGTATGTGAAGAAGTGTTCTCTGTCTAATTTAGTGATGAGATCATTTACAACCATGAAGGTGTATTAAGGGCGGAAAATAAGGAATTACTAACGAGACTCTATTAGAAGCCCGAAGTCGAAGACAAAGGTACTTTTGGAGTCGAGATGAAGAAAAGAGATCCCCCACACTAACGTCTTTCAAGCGTAACGCCTCGGCCACGAAAATATCGCCACGTTTAAAGCGTTATTCGCTGAGTGTGTCAATTTTAAAGCGTCAAAATACAACCGCTTTGGTTGTGTGAATTCACTCTTCGGTGGTGTGAGGAATAGTTCATTGCAATCACGCGTCATCATTACACGTGAAAATATATCTGGAAAAAAAATTTCAATTTCTTCCCACAATTGTTTTGCGATAGTCCTGATCTTATGTTGTGGATGTGAACTCATCCACATCGCGGCATATACCCGACGTTCGGCACTATTTAGCCGCTCACGCGATACATGTAGCCGTAGACGCATACCACACCTAGAGGTGATGATTTTATACCGATTTATCGAATATCGAAGTTATAACAGGTAAAAGAACTAATACTAATTGCTATTTCGGTAACTACTCTAGCAAACCATAAAGTTTTTAATGCCTGGGTCTGTCATTTAAAAAAAATAAACAACTTCAAAAATACGTCACGACAATCGTGTGTGTCATTGTTTGGGCTGGTGATGTCGGTGTTTATTTATTGAAAACATACCGTAAGTAGCGTTTTTTAAGTTTACCCTGAATATAAATGTTTATAAACTATAACTTTAAGGAGTAATTTCATGGTAAAGATTAGAACCACTCAAACAGAATATTATCATATTTACCCAAGTACACCAAAAATGTCATTAGTGCTTTTTAAGTGCAGGATTTGCGGTGTATTACTGCATTTTGTTTGAGATGTTTTTGTTGGTAGTACGGAGGGTATTTATTTAGCAATGCAGAATAATAATTTTTATTTTTAAAAACTTGTATTTAAACTGAATCCTTTTCTAATTTGCGAAACCAAATAGCCGCCATTTTGCGGTAGGATGAGCGCATCGCGTAAGCGGGTAGACGCTGTGCGTACGTTCGCAAGACGCTGACGCTCGAAAGACGGTCGTGTATTTATATGATGTTAGTGTTTCTTGCTTACAATGTATTTCATCACACTTGCACGTAAATGGAATGACTTGACTATAATGCCCAAAACAAAACACCTGGAGACTTTTTTCTTCTTGACTTGACTCTTTTATTTAATGAAAAGAAAAAAGGCCCAAGGCTTAAGACATGGTGTGAAAGATGGAACAATTATTACAGAACTCATGTTTTACCTGTCTAGGCATGCAAAATGTTGCTTAAATCTTGTTTAATTATAGCATTGTCATCAGACGTGTACATGGAATAATCAATTAATTAATTAATAACAACAGAATAATAAACTATCAATGTCAAATTATTAAATATCATACATCATTATTCATTGACTTACAAATAAATGGACGACGGGTCTAATACAAAAACCACG
>NW_020654201.1:0-17439 GCF_003589595.1 Hyposmocoma kahamanoa | reverse complement strand
ATTTTGCAATTTATAATTAATTCACAGTAATTTTCCAAAATATGCCGTACGTACTCGCTCCTGGTTCAAATCTAGTTTTAAACATATTAATGTGTTAATCTATTTTGGATGTCGACTGTTGTGTTCGTCTAATAAATTAAAAATTAAAAATTAGAAGCCAAAGATATTTTAAGCTGGCTCGAAATTTTTTTGTCATCATGATTGTTAACACATTATACGTTTCTCTGTATATCAGTCATAGTTCCCAACCCCAGTTTAAAGGGGGGTGGGGACTTTACACCCTTTCCAAGCATTGTGAACCTTCTTCGAATTTCAGATTCCGCCAAGTTATTTAATGTTAACGATAGGTGTTGCAACAAAACGTTCAGAAATGTATATAACTTAGAAATTAAAGTCACAGCTTTATTCCGCCCTCATTCTCCAACTGATGCACCACTTCTCTTCTCTTCTTTTAAAATAATTACACTTTCCTTAACATTACCTTTATCATTAAATTAAGCGCAAATAAAATAACGGGATAAAAATACAATTTGTTTTGGTACCATGTCTCAAAGAATTTCATTCTCATTAAATCTTAGAATCGTGTCGAATGTTATAAAAGGCTGAGGAGAGACAATGCGTCACAATGCAAGAATGAACAACATTATATTACAGAGGATTCTTTATTTCCTGTAACAATCAATTGTCATAATGAGACTTAATTAAGAGGAAGGTAAGTACTAACTTATATTTTTTCCATGCAACTGTGGCTAGTCACGCAGATGACCTGGATTTAACGAGGTTAGGGTATATTCGCTTTTTCTTAACAAGCTTATTACCGCCACTCAGAAAAAACTCTCCAAAGAAGACGTTTTGTTGATGCGAACATCTTTCTATGTACCCACTCGGTGGCAGTTACAATCTCCAATTTGCTTGACGTGTGTAGTGATTATAGTCGATCCGTCGTGTTAGGAGACATATAACCTCTTAGAGAAGGACCTAAATTAAAAAGTAAAAGTCAAAATATTAATTTGCTTTAGGCACAACTCCATGCAAATACAGTTATAACATTTTACAAGCTCAAACAATAAAGGATCAAGTATTGAACCCTGAGGTACCCTATATTTTATTTTCCTCAGAACGAGTCACGTCTCCAAAATCTCCACATACGTGCGATCAATCAAATAAGATTCAAAAGGATTCAGTGCAGTGTTGCCGCCGTACGTATTTGTGCTTCCAAGCAGTAATGAGTATTATTTTGTTCCAGTTTTTAAGGGTAAGACTGACGATGAAAGGTTGATGGGGGCTTGTCAACTTTTCATCTCAGGGTAACGAGAGCAAACGCAGTGCCCCTCAGAGGTTCTTACAATTTAATGAACGTACCGCTTACGACCAGGCCCATGATTTCTTCATCTTTTGATATCATAAAAAATTACAGTCAAGTTGTCAAAGGGCCTAATCTTGAAAGAAGTAAATTCAAATATAACTTTATTTCATTGTTTATTATTAACACGTGAAATCGACGAATTAATTAAACACTCACTCACTCGTATGGATGATTCCTCTGAGAAGAATGAGTAAGAAACTCTAGCGAATGCTCTTTGTAAAAAGCTATTTGTTCGCATTTACAACATTTATTTCGAATATTATACAACAGAATATAAAACTTAAAAGAGCTAAACGAGTTGCTACCATGTATTAATCCAAGTACGCAGAAGCTGTATAATAAACACTTAATGGCTTTTATTCATCCAAGTACGCAGAAGCTGTATACCGGATATAAAGTTTTTATTTCATCAAAAGTAGCAATTTTTTTCCATCTGCTCTTTTTGGGGAACGGCACTCTTACGCCTTATGGTATCGTCCGGAAAGTCGAAGTGATTTCTAACAGGAAATTAATTGCCTGGTAGTTCTTTCTGCTCTTCTTAGTTCTATGAGGAACGTCTGAGATTCACTATTGATGTTACGGGATTGCAATGAAGATCACGTTCAATTCCATACTTGAAACAATCCTAAGCCACTCCCGAGTGTTTAATATAGTCTAAATTGTGAGTAATAAATAATTAACATGAAGGACAAAGAAACAGCATCGCAGTAGACTAAATGGCGGTTATTGTATAGCTCTCTGGATAAAAAACAAAATAATATAATAGGACCGTAATGAATCAATGACATAAGCATCTACTGCGATGCCTACACACAGGTTTCTTTGCTCAAGCCGCTGAGTTCTCATGCGTGTGCGCGACCTCTGATTTCGTAATCACCTCGATCCGTTTGCTTCATGTGTCATGTGGCTCGAAAACTATTATGTCAGCGTGCATGCATCACACAAGCATAACTTGTACCTATTTTGGAGGCTAGCTAATTTTGTAGATTTGATCTATTAATACAGTCATGTATAGTGTCCTAATTTGCCAGTTTCCTGCCGAATTATCGTACACCTTTGGTACACAAAGGCCGTATCTGCAAAATGACAACTTTTCAGGGGAGAGGAGTCAAGATTCTACGATCGAAATTAGTCGGTAATTTTTTTATGCTAAATTTCACACATGCCGAATTTAGTAGCAGTAGAGCTCCTTGAGAAAGTGTTCGTCCAGGGAAGTACTGCCACCGGCAGAAATAGTCTGCCGCCAAACAGTAATGTACGTTACTGCGTGTATGTTACTGTGTCCCGGTTTCGAAGGGTAAGGGTACTGGTGAAATTACGGGCACGTGTGACCTTCAGATCTTTTTGATTTAAAGCTCTGAGTGGCACTGCAACTTTTATGCACAGATGTATCACTTACCATCAGGTGCCGTTTGTTCATCCCGTCACTTAGTATTATAAGAAAAAGAATAGTGTCATTGAGTACGTAATATTTTTAGGATTTTCATGTGGTGAAACATAAACCAATTTTGACGTACTATCACATGAGACTTTATTTAACTATATCGAGATTACGTCATATATTATGGTTATTAAATATTATTACACGTTTTCATGGGCAGGACCTGTTGCTCGACGAACACAGGAGGAGTAATGTGATAACCCAATGGTGGCCAAGAAATAGGTAAAGAAACGTGAACCGTCCTGTAGCGGATGAGTGGACGACATTGCCAAAGTCGCGGGCAGTAGATAGGTGAGATTAGCACAGGATCGTGATACATGGCACAAACTACGGGAGGTCTTTACCCAGCAGTGGGTGTAATCGGGCTGTGGATGATGGATTATGACGTACACAATTTATAGAAAAGATTTTATTGCCTTAAAAACCAATTTTGAATCGACATTTTCGTTATCAACGTCACGTCTCTGGTTTAATAGAACATTTAGATCATAGTCTTCCACACTAACAAGATGCGGATTGGAAACTTCACAAATTTTCCTACAATGGTGAACTGCCTTCGATATATAGATTACATTGCGATATTTTCCTTCACCGCTACTGCTAGTAATGATTCACAAATGTACGTTACTTAGAAATTTAAGTCATAGGTACATTCTGCCTCAGGGATTCAAACGGTCAACCTTGCAATTGAGATGCAGACGATCTTCGAGCTGGTTCACCAATTCATCGCCATTATCATTAATCTGTATATGTCTTATCCTTTGTGAGCAGGTTACCACATTCTCAGCTCACCACATCTTACCTTCTTACGTAGTCAGCTCACAATCCTTTGTTAGTATATTACCCAATTCTCATCTTACCACATCTATATATTATAGGATAGTACTACTGAATAGAACTAGTGGGAACGAAGGTTGCTGGGCATGGGTTTGTTACAAGATATACGCCATCTGGCATAGTCCATCTGGCAGACCCATTTCAAGATAAGGACTTCACTTGTGATTAACCTTATCTAATTTACAGGTTTCCTCATCATGTTTTCCGTTAAAGCCGATGATAATTGGTAAAGTGGTCATTAGCTTAGCAATTTAGCTTTGCATTTGGGTTAGAACCAATTAGTACTGAAATATTTAGAGAATATCATTTGGTGTGCAACTTTAGACTTTATTTTTGTGCAAGTTTGGTGTTAAGTTTGCGTGGCTACAGAAGATTAATGAAGGTTAACAGTAACATGCTTCGGTTGACAGTAGGACCCTAAAAGCTAGAGTTGAAACCTCACTGAAAAGCCCACTTATCTTCTTAAAAATATCCGAATATATTGCAACTGGTTATCTCATTCATCGTAGATAGCATTTATAAAACCTTGATGTTAAATTCCCCAAAAACAATTTTGGTTTGGGGTATAAATCGGTACGTTCTAAATCACGTAATTTTTTTTATCCTAAACAGTTTACTAATAATTTTGATTGTTTGACTACACATACATATTTGGAAAGGCGGGGAAAAGTCGACCTCGGTGCACATATCTCAACTATATGAAGGTTGTTTTTAAAAGGCCAGGTCGAAAGTAACTAAACTAAACGCCCGTGCCGTAAAAGACCGATATGAGCGGAGGAAGTGAATGAGGTATGTCAAGAACCTGTCTACCACAGTGAGAGACAGGCCAGATTTCATTTAAACCATAATACTTCCATCTCTTATCAAGTCGACGTGGACAAATCCAATCATGGACGCCTGAAATTCGGATCTACATTTGTGTTGTTTATAAATTTAATGTTTACAGTTATTTTTAGTAGGAGCAGAGTACCTTGTGAAAGTGTTCTTTCAGAGAATTACTGCCACCTTACCTATTTCTGCCGCCAAGTAGTAATGGGAGCGTTTCGGTTTTGAAGGATAAGGGAACTAGTCAACTTATATCTCAGGGCGACGAGCGCAGTGGCAGTGCCCCTCAAATTTTTGTGATTTAAAGTTCAAAGCTCTAAAGAGCACTGCAACTGTTATGGATAGACATGCAGCTTACCACCAGGCGCACGGCTTATCCGTCTTGTCACTGAGACATCACTCAGACATCGGGAAGCATCACAAGCTCTCCTGTATGACTATAATCATTGGAATCTTAGATGATAGCATCTTAACCAAGATCCTGATTGATTAGAATCTAATAACAATCTGAAGTTATATTTTTTCTTATACTTGCCTCTCCAATTATTGAAGGTTGGTCACCATTTCTGCATACTGCCCTCGGTCTTGCGCGATGTGCAATAAGTTGCTTGAACTCGCAACTCCTGTCCATTCTTTAATGTCATCCAGTCTCGCCATTTTTCTGCGACCTCCTACCTTCAATTTTTCCCATGAAAGTGATATTTATTAATAAAGATAAATTCGATCGAAATAGAACCGGCACTTGAGTTGCATTTGTCAACATAGGCCAAAATATACCATATTCTATGTGACAGTGCCCGCAAGTACAGGTTGTTGTTGTAAAAATTGGACATTGACTATACATCCCTGCATCTTCCCATCCGATATGAAAAGAGAGTAAGCCTGGTAAGGAGGTTACGTAATACATCCAGAAATATATTCATGCTTCTGAAAGTGAAAACAGCACGAAATTAATTTTGTACAAGTATTTCCATCGTAAACTTCGAGAAAAACACGCTGATAACAATGTACGATTGTATTGAAAGAATGCATACTTTGTGTATGAGTACATTGGAATAAACAACTTTCGCATATATTATTCAACCTTAGCTTTGGTAACTATATTGAGTGCTAGACAAAAACTAGACCTCCTTTTCAGGTGATTTTTCAAATCCGCTCGGAGGTGTTTTGAGCTCACTCTTGTATGGAGTACTTCTGTTACTTTTGGGATGGCTTAACTCGATAGCAGTTAGCTGACCTGGACTCAGTGAAAAGCTAAGAGACTTATTAGCAACGACTTTCTCATGGAATCGAAGCTACACAATCTCGACCATTACAGAAAAGTAGCTTGCTTGTCGGTTTTCTATCGTATACATTTCGGAGATTATGCGTTGTAACTTTACAATTTATTTCCATTCTTATCGTATATTATATTGTAGTCTCATCGTTTCTCTCTCAGTCTAAAACACTTAGTGTAAGTTAAAAACACTTAGTTGTCGTTGTTATGCTTCAGAGTAGGCCTGGTCTTTATCTAAGTTAGACGCTAGTCAAAGAAGCGAAAAATGCCTAATTGTGAGGTTAGAAACGGCAAAAGTACCACACCACACTGTTAGTATCAGTAAGTCCCTGTGAGAGTTTATTCAGGGATTTAGGGTCACCTTATCTATTTCTGTCGTCAAGCAGCAGGTAGTTCCGGTTTTGAAGGATCCTGCTGGAATTACGGACACATAGGATTTGTCAACTTACGTCGCTGGGTGATGGGCGCAGTGCCCCTTAAATATTTGCGATTTATTGGCGCGCGATTTCTTCATCTCATCGTCTCATCTCGTTAATGTAGATAAATAAAGGCCTTTATTATGATTATTTCTATTCTTCTTTCTTAGTCTTCTTTTCACTAAAACTAAAAGTTTCTTAGCGAAGAGTTTCGCCTATGGCCCCCAGAACCCCAAAGCTAAAGCTAAGCATCCATAAAATGCAGAGAGCTGTAGTACTGATCGAGGTTGCAGTTTTCCACTGTTTTGGCGACGAAGCCCGCATCATTTATACTCGTGTAGTCTTACGAGTGGGGCACAGTGCTAATTTAAAGGAGAAACGGATTTACTGTAGTATTTTATAATAATGGAAAAGCATAAACTACGCAATGTATAGTATTTATTACGTACAACACGATAAAATCGTGTCGTGTTTTGTATAAATCGATATCTTTCTATAATTCGAGTAATTAGATATCGATGTGTAGTTACACACAGCGGCACTTTTGACGGAACATAAAAAAAGTGAAAATGTAAAGTAGTAACACGTATATTTAAATAAATAGGAATTAGGCATATCGCAGCAATTAAAATGATATCTTTTAACATCGACTTATTCGACCTGTATTTAAAAAAAATAGACATCACACAAAACGCTATTTTTTTTTAACAATGCAAAAGCAATTGAAAATTTAAAAATTGTAACATTAAGAAATGAAACTATTTTTCCGGATTTAAATCGCGTATATTTGTTTTTTCAAACAAACCGACGTTTCGGGCCCTTTACAGGTCCCATGGTCACGGTTGACTGAATTAAATTTAAATCCGGAAAAATAGTTTCATTTCCCATGTGTATTAATCGCGAAAACCTAAGAACTCGATTTGTAACATTAAATCAAATTTAATAAATAAAGAAAAACTTTTTCAATCAAACTTTACGAAATACAATAACGCAAGATCAACCTCGAACCATTCGACGCACCTGTATTAGTAAGAAATTAAAACAAATTAATAAATAAAAATTACAGTCGCCTAATTTTTTTAAATTCAAATTTGACCTAAAATAAAAAAAAATAAAACAACTGGCCAGACTTACTGCACAGTATTATTTTAGGGATTTTTTATTTTTTATAATACAAAGTGATGGGACGAACAACTCGTGCGCCTGCGTGCGACACTACTGTCCATAACAGTTGCACAGTCATTCAGATCTTTAAATCACAAGGATCTGAGGGGCACTGTCACTGCGCCCGTAACCATAAGACCCATGTGCCTGTAATTTCACTATAGTCCATCTGTTTAGGTACTTAAATAATTGTAAACAATCTTGAGATGTCTATTTAATGAAATTTACATTTATACAATGATTTTCCCTTACCTTCAAATACAAAATACAAATACTTAGCTTCATATGAAATTGCATGCCTATTTTTATACCTATTGATTTGCACAGCATGTGTTTCAATAAAAAGATGTATCAAGATTGTTTACATTTAGTTAAGTACCTAAACAAATGGACTATAGCACCCTTACTTACCCTTCAAAACGGGAACGCAGTAATGCCAACACGAGCTCTTTCACGAGGAGCTCTACTGCTAATAAGGATTTTACTAAATGTTCCGCTAAATCTGCTAGTGTGTGTATTTTATCTACCCAGATATTATATTATATAAGTTATTGCATCACGCTATATGATTATTCAAGTTGTATATACGCACGACTTATGTAAAATATGTCTCTGTTACATCGAGTGTATAACCAGAAATAGAGACGAAATGTCATTTAATTTGTTTGAACACTATTCTGTCATTACTGTGACAACTGCGCTCCGATTGGTTAGCCCGAGTTCGAAACAATTGACGGGTGTCGCCAATGGGTGTCGTCAACTGTTTCACTTCAAATCGACCAGTTAACTTGAGCTTTGCTATAATGGACGAAAATTGCAAAATTACATATTTAATATTTAATTACCGATGAAATGTCATTCCGTTTGTTTTGTAATTAGATGTTTTGCTGTTTTTCCCACACCACCGAATAGAACAGCACGGCATTGTTAGAGATATTATCTTTATTACAATAAATACAGAATATTTTTTGGAATATACGGAGACGTACGCACAGGTCAGTAGTTGGCCTGTCTATATTTCAGTGCAAACGGGAGTTGATATTTATAAGAGCTGTATCGCTAATGTGTTACCAGGAGTATATGGCCCTTATTTCGTCTCTATTTCTGGTTATATACTCGATGCCCTGTTAACTGCGAATATCACACATTGGCATCTACGTAACGGCCAGTCTTTAACTTGACGTTCAAATTAAAAATCATATCTTAATTTCATAGTTAAGTAAATAACATTTGAAATCGTCAAATCAATTAAACACTATGATTCATTTGTATGTACATAAGATGCCTGTGAATCTATGTATATGACATTAGAGTACATAAATATGCACAAATGATGTTACATCTGTCTACTTATAAAGGGGCTGTTTGGTATCCCTTTAAAAATTGGGCAAGTATAAATACTACGTCATCATTGGATTTTACATAATCTCGAATAACACAATAACATTCATTTAGATACCATTCGCTGATCATTTTGATTTTAAATGAGCCTAGGATCTCGTGTAGAGAGCAGTATGAGTGACAATACAGTACACAAGGCGAAGGGTGGAGATTTGAAGTCGCAAAGGCTGCGATGCAAAACATTTTCCGTTCACGTTCTAGAAAGAATTTCTTAGGCAAGCTGTGCTGAGTCATGTTATATAGATTTTTAACCACTGTTACTTTTCGTAAAAAAAATTAATAAAATTAACACACACACTCATAGCCACGCACTAGAGTAACCCTGTACCGCGGATGCCGTGGAGACACACATAGACAACCACAAATTGCATCCAAATTCACGAGAGAAATGTAGGCCATACAAATATTTGTGACTCGGACCTCTGCGTGGCAGTCCAGCATGGTGGCCATTCGGCCTCGGAGGCAGTTATTACATCCTTAGAATGGTTATTTTTTATATTAGAGAGTAAAGATTTTTGTTTTTAATTGCTGCCTTATTATCATATCTCACTCTGTGTACGATACTAAATAAATCTCTTAGGGTCGTATTCTAAAACTCTATTCAATGCTCAAGTCAGGATTTGAGTATGGTTTAAAGCACTCGAAATTATACTCAAGTCCTTGCCATTAGGGTCGTATTTCCAGTGCTTGAAATCACACTCAAGTCTGCTTAAGTCCTGACTTGAGCATTGAGTAGAGTTCTAGAATACGACCCTTAGTATTGAAGTCACGAATCTAAGTCAAAATAAAACCGTGAGAACATTTTTTTTGCTTACAAAACCAGTAGCTACATTCCGGCAAACAGTGGCGGTCCGGTTTCCTCTTTACGAATCAAAACAACTATTACAAACTTTATCGCGTTCCTTACCTCGGAACTAATCGGATATTTCCTTAGTTTCCCACTCTTGCGCTGATAAGCGAGTATACCTTATCACATATTATACAGTCAATTTGGGAATTGACGTAGGTTAGTGTTAGTATCGATTGCAACATCAAGCAATTTGAATACGTAAATTGAATTATAATTACTGTGACAGACACAGAACAATAAATATACTGGAAGTGCTTAGTTTGTATAGCACGTGTGCCAATAGTACGCGAAGTTCCACATACTTAAGCTAAGTCCACTCTTTTTTGCTGTGTACGTTATATTTAACTACGCTGTGTACAAATTTGAAAGCGTTTAAGTGTATTTGAAAAGAACAACGCCTAGAGTTTCTTGCTCCTCTTCTCAGGGGAGTAAGCACAGTGAACGAGCAGCAGCTTAAAAAAAATGACGTTTTCAAGAGTATAATTATTTTACCTATGGAATAAATGATTTTTTGATTTAACAGCGCTGTAACACTTCACCTTTAGGGCGCGTTCCCATTATGACGTAAGGTTTTATTTATCGCTGAACGACTGTCGCGTTTAGCCTATTCCCATATCACGACTATCTGCCGTGACTGTGTCGTGGATGTTTATTATATCATCGAACGACTGTCATGTCTAGCTGCTCCAACTAGATCGTGACGGCAGTTTATCGGCTCACGGCAGCCGCCTTGTCGTTTGCACGACGTTTGTGACGTTTTATTTATCGTCGTTCTAGCTCTTCCCATTGTCACGACAGTCTGTTGTTGTAACGTTAAAAAAGTCGTGAACGACATGTAATCGTATTGTACTATATGTGAACAACTTCATTTACATATACAAGCCACGACATTCACACGTCACGACATTGTGGGAACGCGCTCTTAGCAGGAATAAAAGGCCTTGACCCTTTACCCTTGAACTATTGACCACCAAACTTTGCGTGCCTTTTCGCAAAGCTAAATAAGGTCTCAGGTTAATTATTTCTTTTAACCCTTGAATTGAAGGTTTAACCTCGAAAAGTTTAATGATATTCATAAATTATTTACCCGAAAAGCCCTTTGGCAATCAATCAATAATTGAATCGTACTTCCTCCATCCGAGGCTGACCGGCCTTGCAACCTTGGTTGAGGTTACGCCTTTCCAATGGCCTTTAAGTTCCACAGGTGTATGTGGAGTCTTACATTTTAATTGTTAGTAAAAGGAACTAATTAGTTTCTAAATTGTTTGGGTAAAGTGACAATAATAAAAATTACAAACAGAGATCTTCGTAGGCATGTAAACTTTAAGATACTAAGAGATTAAGCTCCGCTGCATACGCAGTCCGCAGAATACGTGAGCTTACCGATGTGAGTACTGCTAGAGTAGTTTACTTTAGTTATTTCCATAGTATAATGTCCTACGGGATTCTCATGTGGGGTAAAGCGGCAGATATTCAAACCATATTCGTATTGCAAAAACGAGCGATTCGTTCTGTGTACCGTCTAGGCTCTCGGGTTTCTCTCAGAGAAAAGTTTAAGGAGACTGGTATCATGACTGTGGCATCACAGTACATTTACTCAAATATTTTATATGCCCGTAAAAATATACATAATTTCAATAAGAAAGAAGATATCCATAATATTAACCTTAGAGCTAAGTCCAAACTCATGGTACCACGATTTCGCTAACCAAGGTAAACAACTCTTTTATGGGGAACTGTATACGTTTTTACAATAAGATTCCGGAGCATATATTAAGTTTATCGTTTCCTAAGTTTAAAAACTACATTAAAAATATTTTGATCGAAAAATCATATTACAAAATTGAAGACTACGTGTTAGATAAAGATGTATGGAAAGACATGGCTCCAGAATCCACACAAATTTGATTCAAAATGTATTCCATAGCATTTAAGTTTATTTGAAAAGAGCAATCCCTAGAGTTTCTTGCTCGTTCTTCTCAGGGAGGTCAGCGTAGTGAACGAGCAGTAGCTTAAATGTGACGTTTTCAAGTGTAAATTTATTTTACCTATGGATTAAATAATCTTTGACTTTGACTAAGGAAGCAATACATACACAGTGGATAACATCTCCTTCTGAAATTCCGTAACAGGGTTCGTAATTATGAATATATTTTTTTCCTTTAATAATTACCCGATAATTGTCATGTTTATTAATAGTTTTGTACTCACTATAATAAGTTTAACTGTATAGTGAGAAATTTTAGAGAAAAATATTTGTTAAGTTTTTTACATATTCTAACTGAATATCTTGTTTGTTGTGAAATTTGCACTTCATAGGTAATGTAATGTGAAAAAATAAATTAAATGGGACTATATTTCAAAATTTCGAAATTCGAGCGGCGGCAATCGGCTAAGGATAAAAACAATTTCCGTGTGCCTGTCTCTGAAGTTGCAAAACCACAGAGGCAGACGGTCCAGTGCGACGAGGATGGCTTCACAAAGGTGGTGAAGAGGAAGCCCACCAGCCGTAACCAGTGTGGCACAGCTCCGACAGGACCGAACTTCCTGCTGCGTCCGGCCGTACCGACGACGTTGATGTACCTGTCGCGGCTGCATTACTCCACGAAGTCTGAGGAGATAGTGGAGTATATCAGGCATAAAACCAAATACACCCTGAGGGTCGAGCGGTTGGAGTCTCGCCGCAACGTGAACTTCAATTCGTTTGTGGTGAGAATACCGACCGAACATCTTTCGACCTTCATGAAAGAGGAATTTTGGCCGAAGGGTGTCATATATCGGCGATTCCGCGGCCGGTTACCTGACACCAGATTGCGCCACACGTCGCCGATAAGGGAAATCGTGTAGATTAGTTTTTATTATTATATTGTATGTATGTTTGTTTTAAGGTATATATAATATAGGTGTATTTTGTTTTTATATTGTTATGTATGTTAGTCTATAAGGTATGTATACATGGGTCTTTGTTACCTGATATAAATAAATAAATAAATAAAATAAATAAATATATTTATTAAACGTACACGTACAAGAAAATCGTATAATGCCTGAAGTAACAAACTATGAGTTACTCTGACTTCTTTTTCTAATATGTTGATGTAAAGGACGAAGCCTCAGCGTAGTGCTGTTTTTCAGCACTGTCTGTCTGTCTGTCTGTCTGCGCCTGTGTTCTCTGTCAATAATACGAAAGTATTATTGAATTGAATTGAATCATGTACTATCTGTTATGTATTATATTATTATATACTATATATTATTATATAGTATATAATAGTATTATTATATTATATACTATATGTATTAACTGCCTCCGTGGCCGAACGGTTACCAGTCCGGCGACTGCCACGCAGAGGTCCCAGGTTCGATTCCCGGGCCGGGAGAAATAATAGTATGGCCTACATTTATTTCTCTCGTGAGTTTGGGTGTAATTTGTGGTTGTCTATGTGTGTGTCCATGGCACCCGCGACACAGGGTTTCCCTAGTGCGGGGCTATGTTGATTGTGAGCGTTATTATTATTGTGAGCGTTATTATTATTATCTGTGTAACGTGGATGACGATCTGCCTAAATGGGTCCCATTCTCGTGGAACCTCATTATCGCCTCATGCACCCCCTATTTTTCCTATTGACATGGGTATCTTGTTGTTTAGAATGGACCCCTGACGGTCTAAATAGATCACTTTAGAAATCATCGTTCTAGGACATACATACATAGCATCATGCCTGTCTCCTACCGGGGTAGGCAGAGACTATGGATTCACTTGCTACGCTTCTGACAAACCTCCTTTGCGTTTTCCACTCCCATCAATCTCTTCATACATGCCCGTTTATTTTTGGTACCTACTTTTAACCTGGCCTTTGTTAAGGACATCCTCAATCTGATTGAGATATGTTCGCCACGCTTCCATGCACATTCGCTCTATAAATTTGTGCCGTCAATCTATCAACATTCATTCTTTCTACTTGAACGAACCATCAAAGCATCGCTCTCTCTATCCTTGTCACTACATAATTTTTCATACCACAACGATCTCTTGTCTGTTCGGCATTCCATCTTTAAGACTTATACCGCACATATTGTGCAAAGCTCTCATTTCTCAACATTCACCCTACTTTTGTGTTTTTTTGCCACACCCAACACTTCCTACCATACATTAGGGTTGAGAACAGCACGCCCCTATGAACAGCCAAACGCGCCCGTTTTGAGACATTCTGGCTATGAGACGTTTTAGGACAATTTAATTTTTTCTTGTAAGAAATATTCTTCGAAGATACTGGATACTGAAATGTCGATATTGGACGAATATAACCACGCATGATATATGATGATAATATACTTAAAAACATCACGTACAGTCACAACCGGAATCAACATACCAAACGATTACCTAATACCATGAAGATATGTCGTAAAAAATAAATCTATTTGAAGACCCAGAGACAATGGGCCAAAGTACTCGGACAGATAATTAAAACTAACGAGACAATGCTATAACATCCGTATATGGAAGCAAAAAAGCAATTAGACATATCCAGTTATCTATTGTGATCAAATTGTGATATGACGAGGCGTGATGACGCATAAAACTTGCAAGTAAAAACCAAAGGAAAATTTAAAAACATAAACTGATGTCCTTTGTCATTCAAATGTTATCAAATGTTATGATCTCATAAACTGAAACAGCAAGGTTAACTAATATAAAAAATATTATGCTAAATATCACATATACATATTATTTCACATAGGTGTTCCCCAACGAGTGATAATATGGTATAATACTACTACTGTTCCAACATCGAAAACTTTAAGTCACGTCGTCATAAAGTTTCCTGTGAACGATCTCCAACATGTGAAAAGTGATAGGCTACACAAGCCTATCGTCAACGTACATACCAAAGTAGACACTTATAAACGAGCACTTTCGAACGTTACCAATTTAAACACTAAGTAGAGAAATGTTGAAGAAAAGAGGTGGATATGACTGCAACCAGTTTTTATAGTCTAAGAATCCCACTATAGGATATAGCTGATCCTCGACATTCGCTAAACAACGAGTAGGAGATAAAACAAAATTGACTCAAATTTGAATATAGATTTCAAAATTTTAGTGGTTAGTAATTAATAACGATAATAATAATAAATCTTTATTAACCAAAAACAGGATCAATTTGCATTTGCACTATAATACTGTGTTACATAATATTATTATACCAGTAATTTTTCGCGGTCTCTGCACTAATTATACACTTGTATCGCAAAGACAAACTAAATGATACAACACTAGTTACGTAGGGTAGTCGTCAACAGATAAATGTCTGTTCTTAATGGTATTGGAGCCGGTAACCGTTTTGAAATTTTGAAAGGTTTTGAAATTTAACTGAATCCGGGGCCGAACGGTTACCATGACTATCACGCAGAGGTTCCAGGTTCGATACCCGGGCCGGGAGAAATATTTGTATGGCCTACATTTATTTCTTTCGTGAGTTTGGGTGTAATTTGTGGTTGGTCTAAGTGTGTGTCCATAGCACCCGCGATACAAGGTTTCCCACGGGTTTCCTTAGTACGGGGCTATGTTGAGTGTAAAGGTAATAACAAAAATAAAAAATATCGGGATAGTGACAGAAAGAAAGAAAGATATGATAAATCATACCGTGTTCAAAAACTGCAACCAGCGATAATCATTTAAACTAAATAGTCTTGACAGCTTTTATTTTATGATACAAGTGAAGAGACGAACATGTTGTGCGCATTGTGGTAGGTAAGTGACACGCTTATCCATAATGTTTTACCTATTTCTGCTGCCAAGCAGTAATGTGAGCATTACTGCGTTCCGGTTTCGAAGGGTATAAAGGCGCTGGTGAAATTACAGGCACATAGGACTTGTCAACTATGTCTCAGGGTGTCGGGCGCAGTCGCAGTGCCCCTCAGATCTTTGTGATTTAAAGCTCTGAGTGCCACTGCAACTATTATTAACAGGCGTGTCGCTTACCACCAGGAGCACGAGTTGTTCGTCCCGTCACTCCGTCCGTGACCCTGAGACTTTAAATTGACAAGCTTCACGTGCCTGTAGTTTACCTGCATCCTTAGAACACAGTAATGCTCAGATTACTGTTTGGTGGCAGTACGTCTCTGGATTAACTCTTTTGACGTAATTTTATTGTAAAAAATGTTTAATAGATTATATTACAATCGACAAATCGAACGTGTGTTAATAGAGCATACAAAATATTTAGCCGTAACGTCTTTATTTGTATGGAGAATGAAATTATTTATATAATACACGATTTACTGGCATTTTCTGTAGTTATGAATGATGCGATGTTATTTCGAAAACCAGGAAAGCACGGAACGTACGAGATTGGAATTTAACAATGTAAGAATTTAAGTATCAATGGAGAAGTTTGGCTCTACAATGGCATTGTTAGCGGTATGCGCTTGCGGCGCGTTGCTCGTCGTAAAGTTTGCGCGCGTCCCGGCCTCCAAAGCTCAAGGTCGTTCACCTCGTTTGATCGCTATCTTTCTGTTAACTTTACTCATTGACATTTTTACTTTTATTCTTAACGCTTGCGTAATACTTCCTGTTCGTTTATAATTTAACAGTTAATGTCATTGTTGTAGTTACTAATTTAAATTACGTGAGTCGTAACATTAACTTTTTAACGACGTCTTACTTAAACAAACTTTAGTATTGAGTCAACAATAACGACTCTAATAACTAGTGATCGGAATAAGGATATTTGCTTAAACTTTAATAAACATAAAGTGGTTAGTATCTCCATCAGAGATCCGGAAATTTGTTATTATATTTTGCTCCATATTTTTGTGTATAGTCAGAAAAAAAATTTGGAATTGTAAGTGAAAAGATAACTATTTCGTTTTGTAACGAACCTGTTTTGTACAATAGATGCTTTGAACTTTGCTTATTTTATGGTTAGCTAAAAATCCGCTAGATGGCATTGACTTATTTTATCTAAATTCTGCATTGCGGTGTTAAGACTTTCCCTCAAAGTCTGAAGTTCTGATGTGAACGACTTCCTGGACCTATGTGATAGCTTAAATTTGAACTGTTTGTATTGTACCATTAGTACCTACTGCGGGTACACATCTGACAAACTAACTTAAACTTTCAGACGTCGAAACCGCTAGATTGGTTTACTTCAGCTACTTTCACAGTCTAATGACATACGGCATTTTGCTTTGGGGTAATGCCGCCGATATCAATAGAATCTTTGTCCTGCAGAAACCTGCAGTTAGGGCAATTTATAATCTGGGCCCCAAAGTATCTTTGAGAGATAAGTTTAAGGAAATTAACATTCTTACACTAGCTTCACAGTACATTTATGAAAATGTAATTTATGTTAAAAGGAATAGTAATTTCTTTATGAAAAATAGTGACCGCCATAACATTAATACGAGGAATTAAAATAAACTAGCTTTTCTTGATAGTCGTCTTCACAAAGTCAAAAAATCATTTAAGATGTATACGCTGATACAACAAAATTCCGGTTGATATACAAAATTTGCCTTTTACGAGGCTTAAAACTATAGTGAAACAAAAACTTTATACTAAAGGTTATTATACAACTTCTGCGTACTTGGATGACAAAAATCCGTGGTAGTACCCGTTTAGCTCATGGAGGTAGTCTCGATCTCTGATGTTTCAAATAAAAAAAAAAGTATATCTTGTAAATGTTGAATGTGAACAAATGTTATTTACAAAGAGCAACCCCAAGAGTTTCTTGCTCGTTCTTCTCAGGGGAATCTGCCTTACGAATGAGCGGTAGAGTTTAACCATTGTGACGATTTCAAGTGTAATAATGCTTACCTATGAAATAAAGATTATTTTGAATTTGAATTTGAATT
>NW_020654200.1:0-10101 GCF_003589595.1 Hyposmocoma kahamanoa | reverse complement strand
AGTATAATAGTAGTTTATATGACTGTTACATAATAAAAGGTATCAAAGTACGAGTGTGAGTTTATAAATAAATACATTACACGAGTGTTTTAATGCCTAATTATGTACAGTTACATACACTGCTTTATCTACACACATATTATTATAAGCTCTCTATGATGTATTCAGGAACCGCATGTTGCGGCTGGCGAAATGGCGGCAAATAAAAACTTTTCTCACGCATGTCACACACCCGCAGCTTTTATTTAATTCATAAACAAACTAGAGTCGGCCCCAACTACTATTTGTCACATAACATATATATTTGTCAAAAACTGTTTGCTATTGACATTTCATTTTGAATAAAACTTCATCTCGACTGATATTAGAATTGAGGTCGAATCAAATTGTTTCGTTTTTCAGAGATGTTCGAAATTTGAATATAATAATAATATCGAATTCGATGTTATTATGAAGCAATAATAACATTTTTAGAGATAAGAAATTTGTTCTAACACAACAGTTTAGCTTTATGCTGGTCGTAATTTGCGGTTTTTGAACACATCATAGAGATGATGTGTGTAAATAAACGTACTTTATTTACAATAGTGTATATTTGTGCTGAGTGTTTAAATAATTTTCATCTACACTAACGACTTCACTGCTAGTGATACCATAGATAATAATAATAATGAGCCCATAGAGTATGTAACCAATAGAGACGAAATAAGGGCCCTATACTCCTGGTAACACATTAGCGATACAGCTCTTATAAATATCAACTCCCGTTTGCATTGAATTATAGACAGGCCAACTACTGACCTGTGTGTACGTCTCCGTATATTCCAAAAAATATTCTGTATTTATTGTAATAAAGACAATATCTTTAACAATGCCGTGCTATTTGGTGGTGTGGGAAAAACAGCAAAACATCTAATAACAAAACAAACGGAATCACATTGCATCGGTAATTAAATATTAAATATGTAATTTTGCAATTTTCGTCGATTACAACAAAGCTCAAGTTAACTGGTCGATTTGAAGTGAACAGTTGACGACACCCATTGGCGACACCCGTCAATTGTTTCGAACTCGGGCTAGCCAATCGGAGCGCAGTTGTCACAGTAATGATATGGCAGAATAGTTTGTAAACAAATCAAATGATATTTCGTCTCTATTTCTGGTTATATACTCGATGAATGAGCCAAAAAACCACTCGAACCAACTGTTTTCAAACAAGTTTCGAGATGGAGTAAAATGACATTTGCAGGGATGCCAGTTTCGTAAAATTTAATAACAATAGTCATGTAGTAGTGGTGAACAGTTTTATCGATAGATTGTGTAAGTAGTTAAAATTTTGCCAATAATAACTCCAATGATTGCTAATTGCGTTATAGTACTTTTCATTCTTATTTCGACAGTTGGTCTATTAGTATCAAAATCAATTTTTAGTCAAATTCATTTTAAGAACGACTGGCGGATTTGATTACGTATATTAAATTAAAATGAAAAACTTTAAAATAATAATAAAAATAAATAACGCACACACTCAACATAGCCCCGCACTAGGGAAACCCTGTGTCGCGGGTGCCATGGACACATACATAGACAACCACAAACTACACCCAAACTCACGAGAGAAATAAATGTACGCCGTACAAACATTTCTCCCGGCCCGGGAATCGAACCTGGGACCTCTGCGTGGCAGTCCGGCATGGTAACCGTTCGGCCACAGAGGCAGTTACTCCATATGACTCCTACTTGTGTTAACAATACACATATACTTCTAAATCAACAATTCAAATGAACCTGTGCCCAGCGTTGGACGTATAATGGGTCAATGATGAATTAAATGAAACAATTTCAGTTATTTATTTCATAAGCGTAACCAACGTTCAGTCGATAGTCGATGTAATATTTATCGACTACAATCACTAGGTGCTTGCAAGCGGGCAACTATGTAATGAATGAACTGCCATTTTCCTTCGTCTTCAAAAAAGACAGACTATAGGAAATTATCTGTATTATGAGCACCAGAGCAACTCTTCTTCTTTTTCGTTTGCTAGGGGCTAATGTAGCTCGCATCGCGCGATATCTCGCCGTCTCACTCTGTTAGTGGACTCCTTCGTCCGCCGACGACAGACTTTGTTTGATCGGTCCAACGCATGGGTGAGCTTCCGCGCAGTCTAGTGCCTTCTACCTTGCCCTGTACAAGACGCGCGATGTAGTCAATATTCCCCTTTATGACGTAACCGAGGAATTTCAGGACGCGCGTTTGTATCACAGTAGACAGACGCTGCTTGAAAGCAAGATCTTGGAGTATGGAGACATTTAAATAAAACTCTGTCCACTTACACCAAGCATTCTTTTCCAGCACCTTATTTCCAGAGATCTATCTTCTACCAGATACCAGAGCAACACCCAGACCAAAACCAATTTGCAAAAGTTCATTTCCTAAATTGTTCCTACAGGGAATCGAACCCGGGACTCCCTATCCCAACACATAGGGTACAAATCGTTGGGCCTTTGAGGGTTAGTTTGCGCTGTCTACTATGATTTTGTGCTATTATTACCCACCTACGGCCCGCAAGTTTAGCGATGTCGGAAATGAGACAACTTTTCATATATAAAATCGTGTATACTTGTTTTTTTTTTTCAAACAATGTAAAGTTTCGGGCCAGTCTCGTCCCATCGCTTGAAAAAAAAAATTATTTTTTATAAAGTCCACTACTTTGTTCTTTTCTTGAACACAAAGAATGCCATGACCGGGCAACAGACACTGGTTTGTGGTGGACACGCGTTTGGACGCGAACCAGAAAAATTCCTATGACCTGATTGGTCAGATCATAGGAATTTTTCTTTTAATTTGTATCAATAATAATTACTTTCAAGTTCAAACAATAATATAATGATATTAAACGACCTGGTCTCATACTAGGGGTTTCCCTGGGAGTACTATTGCAAGGAAAATAACCCCGGAGCACAGAACAACTCAGAATACCTTGACCAAAATCAATTTACATGTTAGTTCAGTCACATGTTCCAAGTTCATCCAACCGAAATCTCTCCATGTAACGCTGGAATTGCCGCCGCGGCAGTGTTCGGAGTTAAAACAAATACAACAGTATATTTAGTTAGTGGTTGAAAGTTTATATTACATATCTATCTATTTCTGTAATAAAGAACATTTAAGAAATAACCTAATTTGCCTCAATAATAAGTTATACCGTACCATTGGTATGATAGAGACGCGTGTCATTAATTTATAATAGTGATTTTTATCACCTCGAAGTCATTTAGATAATAAGAATAACATAAAACAAATTGTGATAATGTACCATTATGATAAAATTTCACATACATATATGAATTTTCTAGTTTAACCGTAACATTTTATCAAATTTTTTTATAATACCAAGTGACAGGGTGACAAGTCGTGCACCTGGTGGTTAGCGACATGCTTATCCATAACAGTTGCTGTGCCATTCAGAGCTTTAAACTGCAAAAATCTCCGCGGCACTGCCACTATGCCCGTCACCCTGAGACATAAGTTGTCAAGTCCCATGTGCCTGTAATTTCACGCAGAAATGCTCACAATACTGCTTGGCGGCAAAAATGATAAGTTGGCATGGAGATCTACTGCTACTAAAATACGACATCTGCAAAGTTGTGATTTTGCAGATGTCGCCTTATTACACTGAGGGTACAAAATATGAATTAAAATGAAAATAAATACAGACTATCGGAATGCCACCACCCGTGTTAACACGGTGCTTGGTAAAGCCACAGTTTCAAATGCATCGGTAAATTGGAAATGACCAAAGTTTTAACAATCACGCTCGCAATTTGTGCGGTTTGCCCGCCATGTGTCATTCCAACCCTAAATGTGTCACGTAGTGTGGAATTCAAAATTGTGAAAATGACTCTTTTGGGGCCAATGTAAAGAAACTATCGTGGGTCCATATTTAAGTACGATAAGATTATAATAATAAAATCCCGTGTAACAATTTTTCACAACTTAAATTTGCACTTACATTACTGAATTATCTTAGGGTGAACGAAAAAAACCTCCCATCACGACGTATTAACAATTTACGACTGCCTTACGACGATTAGCAAATCTTTTCACCACGATACATACGATGATGAAGAAGAAGAATTATTAATATCAAAAATACATTACTGTTTTTTTTATAAAATCCTAGAAAACCTTCAAACTCATTTATCGCCGAATTTTAAATATATTGCTTATGCCTTTCTTTCTTCCGAGGACAACTTTAGACATGTAAAAAGGCATACCAGCTACTTTACTCTAAACAACATAACACACTTTTACACATGTACGTAAGGTCTTTTTGATTTTTGTCATATTTTTATACATACTTATGAGAAATTTCAAATATGACTTCTCGATATCACCTATCTATTAAACCTATTACTACAGTTCGCGGGTCTAAGGAGAGATGCCATGCGCCAAGCTGTCCCAATGTGATATGGGAACTTAACACGTTTTTTGTTAGCGAGAGGTATTCATTCATAAATATGCAGAAATGTGCGTAACATAGTAATCAAAGGCGGTCAAAGTCTCACAATAAAGAAATAACTGCTCTCTAGGTCGAATTTAGCAATCCTAATATAGTTACTCGGACGCAGTGGAAACCATTATATTTTTTTTAATTTATTGTCTAAATATTGATTTTTAATGATTAAAAGTGAAGTCGAACTTATTTATTTTCATAAATCTCTTCAATATTTTGTTTATTTTTTTAACCGACTTCAAAAAAGGAGGTTCTCAATTCTTCTGTATGTTCTTTTTTTTGTATATATGTTACGCGATAACTCCGGTATTTGTGAACCGATTTTCATGATTTTTTTTTTTGTTGGAAAGGGGGTACTTCCATAGTAGTCCCTGTTTATTTTGAAGAAAATCATCCACCTCGAAGGGTGGCTGTTCACGCATGAAGATTCATTTTTATAAATAGCGCCTAACTTTAATTTAGGAGCAATTACTTTAATGGTTGATTTTGCTATTTCTCCAATTCAATGTGTTTTTCTCTCAATAATTATACTTTCAATAGTGAGAAGTGATTTTTATTATCTCCTGTGTCAAGTCCCGTATAGTGGCGAACTAGGGGATATTTCAATAAAACTTAGCAAATAGACGTAATTCCACGTACTTTTGAGGTCGGTTTTTTTAGTACTCTGTACTGAGATTATTATTTAGTACATATTGAATAATTTCTCGGTAAGTAAAAATTTATTTCGTTAAATTATGACAGCGACATCTATGTGCTCCTTAGCGACAGTAACAGTTGACACTAGACTATAATACCGAATTCACAACGTGACTATCACGACTCAGCTTGTTTTATTTATTTTTCTTCATGAAAATGCGGAAAAATAATTGAAAACAGCGTAATTTTAATATATTTTATTATTACATTTTTTTTTAACAATTAAAATTATCTGAATGTAAATAACATTAAGTGCTTAAACATTATACTGCGATAAGACGATCCGGAACATCAAAAAAGAAAGAGATGGCATTATTCATATAGCGTTATTTCTTTCCTATTTTTAGTGAGGAATAGACAATATTGGGAAATCATTCGTTCTTTCAATCACTTTAGCAATAATACATTGCTTGGTTGACAGGTTTGTCATGGTACAAATATGCGTAATATTTTAATAAGCTTACTTTGAGCTTACGTTGAAATGAGATTGTTTTTGGAAAGTTTACGGTAGGCCCCCAGATCGTAATTGAAAAAGGTCAAAGTCCCGACTTATATCTAGGTGTTGTTCATCAATAGCTTGGAATAGTATATTATGTAAATATCAGTGTATATCAGTTGATTCCTCTTTAATATGAAATATAAGAAATCAGTTTCTTTTGTTTATTTAAATATTGATCTTGAGCAAAAATTGTTTTCTAAACTTTGACAAATATGCGTGTCAATAAAATGGCATTGTGTGTTACAAACTAATTTATAAATTAACGCTTCCTATTCCTATTTTGTAAGTTTCTTTTTTGTATGCCCGTAAAAATATACATAATTTCATTACAAAATAACCTTAAAATATTAACCTTAGAACATAGTCCTAACTCTTGTTACCACGATTTCGTTTAACTAAGGTAAACGATTTCTTTATGGGAAACTGTATACGTTTTTACAACAAGATTCCAGAGAATATACTAAGATTATCATTTCCTAAGTTTAAAACTTACATTAAAAGTATATTAATTGAAAAGTCATATTACAAAATTTCAGAGTACGTTTTAGGTAAAGAAGTGTGGAAAGACAACAAGAGTCTAGATTCCACACAATTATGATTCAAAGTGTATTCCATAGCATTTAAGTTTATTTGAAAAGAGCAATCCCTAGAGTTTCTTGTTCATTCTTCTAAGGAAGGTCAGCGTAGTGAACGAGCAATAGGTCAAAATTACTTTTACAAGTGCAAAAATTTTACCTATGGAATAAATGATTATTTGAATTTGACTATTATGAGTCGATGGAGCTAATCCTAAACAAAATAACAGAATAGACGGAACTATCCATAAAAATCTGTGCAATAAGCGCCATCTAGTTGTTTTGTTTGTTATGACTTGAAATGTGCGTAGCTTTTATTAATGTAAAACAAATTAATAACCGACTATGTTGTCTTGTATCGCGATCATGATATATAATAAAATAATAAAAAAGGCCGCAGCTACTGGGGTATCTCACGTCACTACGCATCATCCCAGCGGCCGCGAAGTGTGAGGAAACCATAACAACACAAAATAAAGGATATGCTTGATAAACAAAACAAACATTTCATTAAATTTAAAGTTTCCAAAGTTTACGTCCTTTGTAATATTAATTTGCTCTGACTTCATTTCGGCTTTAATTCAATTATACCGAGGACTGTGCCAAGAGCAATTACAAAACTGTTGTGCTGTTGTTGAGATTCACGGTTTTTTTTTTAAATTAAGGCTGGTAACACGTTATTTGACGTAGAAACATTTTTTTAGCTAAATAAAGACACAAAATAACAAACCGTACTCAATACGGCCTAGATTGAGAAGAAATATTTTAATTTTTATTTCTTTATATTTTTTTCTAATGTCTAAACTCTGTATATGAACTGAGTAGGTGACAAAAACAAAACAAAGATAATTTAAGACGCATCCAGACAATAAGTAGAACTATGGGAGAATGGCAGAAAGGTTAGACCGCCGCACAAAGTCCAATTTAAATAATTACATAAGTATATAGATTTTAAGGCTTTCGTGGTTATTCACTAAATGATTGTCACTAATATCAGGTTTCTTACCACGGTATGACTTCTTTTTTACATAACTAAGCAAATTACACATGAAATCATCATTAAACATCAATCGTTACTAAAGATATGTGTTTCAATGAAATTTTATGTCCCGTGTTTCGTAATAAATACGTCAGGGGACTATGAGCTTTTATTTTACAGTAAGCGAGAATACTTTATTTCTAAAAAGCAAAGGCATATTGTGCAATGAATCGCACCTCACCGTGTCATTATCATTCCCAACTCTTAATTAAATTTTGTTTCTTCTTTTACTTCAAATATTTGTTATCCCTATGCTTCGTCATCTTCGATAACTAACCACAATTTGCTATCGGATGTTAGAGACTAGGGCCTCAAGTCTGTCAATTTTTAACCGACTTCGAAAAAAGAGGAGATTCTCAATTTGACTATATCTTATCTCATATATCTACGTAGGTATAATATATCATTATTTTTTAAATATTTTATAAATTACTATGTCTTTATTTAATTTTTTTATATTTTTATTTTTATATTTGTAAAATTGGCACACTACATCTCCCGCTCCGATTAGCTTTCCTCTAACTCTAAGGTTGTCTGGAAGAGATCGCTCTTAGCGACCGCCTTTGCCCACATTAGTTTTAAGTTGTTTATGTACTATTCTTGTTCTTGTGTGTGAGCAATAAAGTGTTTATCTATCTATCTTTTGTGTGTGTGTTACGCGACTACGGCGAAATTTGTGAACCGATTTTGATAATTCTTTTTTGTTGGAAAGAGGGTACCTTAGTATTGATCTCAATTAAATTTGAAGAAAATATTCCATCTCTAACGGTAGCAAATCAAAGGGATAAATTGGACCTGTTTATTGGATTTTTTTTGTAAGTATATAAATAAGTGCGCATTTGACCTCTATTTCACCTAATGGAAAGTGACCATGAGGTCTACAATGTAGCTTGAACTCTTAATTTCAACCACTTTCCTTTAACTGTTTTCAACAAATACTTGGCATATAGATGTAATTCCACAAATTTTGAAATTGTTTTATTTTTTTTACAAAATAAAGGTATAATTACGAACTCACGTTACTCATGACCTAAAAAATAAAAATGAAATTTTTATGTCGATACGTATCTTTATTACTGTTATTAATTAATGCTAGATCAACGTATATAATTTTTTAAAACCGGTGTGGAATGACACCCTTGACAGCCATTCAAACTTTCCATCCGCTTTTGAATGTTTAATTTCGGTTTTCGGAAAATATTCAAAGGCTGAAATAATCCTAATGAAATGAGCTTCAAAAAAGGCATGAATAATTTTGCTAGGAGTTAGTAGCAGTAGAGCTCCTTGTCAAATAGTCGAGGGAAGTACTGCCACCTTATCTATTTCTGCCGCCAAGCAATAACGTCACCATTACTGTGTTCCGGTTTTGAAGGGTAAGGGTGGTGGTGAAATTACAGGAACATGAGACTTGTCAACTTATGTCTCAGGGTGACGGGCGAGTGGCAGTGCGCCTCAGATCTTTGTGATATAAAACTCTGAATGGCACTACAATTGTCTTGGATATGCGTGTTGGTTACTTGTTCGTCTCGTCGCTTGATATAATCATAAACCAATAACTCAAGAATACTGCTAATCTCCATAGTATAGATTGTAACTGACAAAGGTCAAATCCTATACCTAAGTCTTTTACCTAAATGTCGCTGATCGATAGCCTGGAAGTAGTATATTATGTAAATGTCAGTGCATATCAATTGATCCCTCTTTAATATGAAATATAAGGAGTCAATTTATTTTCCTTATTATATTTTTCAAATATTGATGACCAGCTACAATTATTTCCTGACCTTTGATAAATATACGTGGCACTAGATAGCATTGTGTGTTACAAACTGATCTATAAAATTAACGCTTCCTAATATGAGTAGATGTTTAATTTGGAAGAAGATCAAAGTCCCGTCTTATATCTGATCGCTGATCGATAGCCTGGAAGTAGTATATCGTCGGTTAAAAGGTAAAACTCATTAAGTGACATTTGGTTCAAAAACTAGATTTTTCCAATTTTGCTTTATTGGGAAGAACATCTATGACAAGAAAAATTCAGTAAGTCTGTGGTGTCCTTCATTATTGACCTGTGTTTCAATAAAAGTCTGTAAATACAATAACATTATAATCCCTTTACAGGTGAAAATCATTTGGTAAGTAATGATTTTTTCCTTTCCTATGATGACCGATCTTAAAATATGGTTGGCAAGTAAAACTCACTAAGCAAATTGTGAACTTTACCTGGCAACTTTGGCATGACATCTGTCACTTAGTAATGACAAATGACATTGACTTACAATTATATGGACGTCGGGTCCGCGCTAAAAAGTGTCCGCACTTGTAAGGCGCTAAAATCGTATACAGAGCGCGACACTCCGCTTTAGTCTTCATTTGTTTTACTGACAGCGCGATACTACGATGACATTACAATTTAAATTTCGAATAGGTTGACTTGGGACATTTTTTTCGTGGTTTTTGTATTAGACCCGTCGTCCATTTATTTGTAAGTCAATGACAAATGACAATGAATGAAGTTTACCGTTAATTATTACCGCTAAATCCGAGGATCTTTCGGCGGCAAAATTGTACAATTTCGTCTAAAATTAAATAATTGTGATAAAGGAAGAAAAGTAGTAAATGTTAAAAAATGAGTGTTTTCCAGAACTCAAGGGGCAAAAAATTTGTAGATCTTGTAGTGACCCCTTCCGCGACAAGCCGAGAAGAACTTGTGAGTTTAAAGTGTTTATTGACTTAACTGATTTGTTGATGTTAATAATTAATTTTATGTTGATA
>NW_020654199.1:0-20982 GCF_003589595.1 Hyposmocoma kahamanoa | reverse complement strand
ACACTTTTTAGCGCGGACCCGACGTCCATATAATTGTAAGTCATTGGTTATAGCCTGTCTTTTTTGAAGATGGAGTAACTAGTGATTGTCATCATCAAATACGCGCCATCAAATACCTCTCCCAAATACGCGCCATATCGCCCGGTCCACATCTCATCGCATCCATCTGCTGTCAGCAGCCATTCACTAATCGACTATCGACGACGACCGCAGCAACCAACAACTACATAACTAATTCAAATTTTGTGAAGACTGGCAACCCTACAAATGTCATTTTACTCCGTCTTCTAAAAAAAATAGATTATATGTGGTATATACGAGTGTTTCTGTGCGTGTCGATCATATTTCGACATCGAATATATAAAAAGAAATAGAGACGAAATAAGGGCCACACATCCCTGATAACTCATCAGTGCTACATCACTTATAAACTCTCGTTGTCACTAAAATTACAAAATAGAAAGCTGAAATAGTACAGCGCCAACAAATGACCTGCGTATACATCTTCGTATATTCCAAAAATATTCCGTATTTATTGTAATAAAGATCTCTAACAATGGCGTGCTGTTCCATTCGGTGGCGTGGGAAAAATAGCAAAACATCTAATTACAAAAGAAACGAAATCAAATTTCATCGGTAATGAAATATTAAATATGTAATTTTGCAATTTTCGTCCATTATAGCAAAGCTCAACTTAACTTAAAAAAGTCGATTTGTAGTGAAACAATTGACGACACCCGTCAATTGTTTCGAATTCGGGCTGGCCAATCGGTGCGCAGTTGTCACCGTAATGATTTGGCAGAATAGTTTTCAAACAAATTAAATGACACTTCGTCTCTATTTCTGGTTATATATTCGGTGTATTTCGATAACAAAATAGTCATGTGAGACAAGAAACATACCCGTTGCACTCCCGGGGAGCTGTTAGCGCTGTCCAGCTCTGTGACGGGCCCCGTGATGTCGGCCAGGCTATCGCGACCTACCGTTGCTCCTGCAATTGGTTGCGGTTGGAGGTATTTTAACAATGGTATGGTTAGGAAATGAAACTATTTTTCCGGATTTAAATCGCGTATATTTGTCAACCGTGACCATGGGACCTGTAAAGGGCCCGAAACGTCGGTTTGTTTGAAAAAACAAATATACGCGATTTAAATAAAAAGAAAGTTTGTTAGAAAGCACTCACATTTGTATTCCCCGATAAAAACAGTAAAACGAAATAATAGAACCCAAAATAAAATTAAAATATTTTTCTCTAAATTAAAGATATGCACAGCTGCTCTACATTCTATGGTCAGCAAAATATATAACTAAACACCTAATCATCTTAAAGTTATACCAAATTACACTAAATTTGTAAATCATTTGAACCAATTCATGTAGCAAAATGTTATTACAGTATTGCCGAATTCTTCGATGATATAAATAAATAATGTACCGAAATCTTCAAATATTTTTAAATGTCATCACAACCTTTGAAGGGTATATAATGTACGCGTTAGTATGCTCCTATGCACTAATTTACAATTTAGAGTTTAAAATGCAAATAAATAAATTGAATTTTGATAAATAGATAGAAATGAATATTATAAGACTTCAACTGTTGTATATGAAACTCTAATTTATATTACCATGGTTAAAATATGTATTATGTCATAAGTGTATTTTGCTACGCCCTTACAGGGTCTCACATGTAGTTCCTACCATAGTTCTAAGTTTGTGTACACTTAAGACTATATGTGAAATGCAAATAAATAAATACAAATACAAATACAAATACAATAAATATGGAAAAATAGTTTCATTTCCAATGTATAACAATCGCGAGAACCTAAAAACTCGAAATACTACTACTACTACTATTACTAAACATTTCATCACTACTACTATTGTAGTGATGAAATGTTTTTTATTCTCAAAATAATAAAACACATATTTCTGCAGGTCGTTCTAGGTCCTTAAACAACTTATTGTTAATAACTTTGCTTTGCAAAAAGCCGCATGTGTTAGTAAAACTTTACGTACCATTTAAAAGCAAGAAGAAAGAAACAAGAAGGTGAACATGAGAAAGATTGACTTGTACGAAGAAAAGAAAGAAAGAAAGAAAGAAAGAAAGATAATATAGAATAGAATATAGTCTCGAAAGACCTACTTGAGCTCAGCCATTTTCGGTATGTATGGTATGGTTGTGTAATTCTTTCGTTCAAATTCTGTAATATCCTAGAAAAATATTGTGCTGTTTTTGATCAACGGAAAATCTTACTTTAATACATTTTCAATTTTATGTTTATCGAAATATTTTTATTTTGTTACAAGAAACGAAAGTAAAAAGCTTATACCCCTGCAACATGGTCGCTTCTTGTTTGAAGAACTAAATTAACAACTCCAATTCGTCGTCGTTCAGCAATTAACCGCTAGATGGTAGCACATTGATTGACATTTCAATATAATATCAAAACGTCGTAACTTGTAATAATAGGTATTGACGGTATTGAATTTTCAACGATATGCCAACAGGGTGAAGTTTAAATTATATTAAATTCTTTTTAAATTTGAAACTTCGACCAAACAATATCAAGATTTTGTAATGTTTCAAATCAAGAGTGTGCGAGTTTTGACGACATCGGTTCTGATAGTAATCAAGGCTTAGGGCACTTTCATTGTATTTCTCTTCCGTTTATGAGCATTACTGTATTCCGGTTGTGAAGGGTAAGGGTGCACGAAAGAAATCTCGTACGTCTGGATTTCGCTGGGCAAAAATCAGCAAGATCCTTACGTCGCCGATCGGCAAACCCTTCGACCAACAGTTCCGGACGGAAAGTCGATGCGATAGGAAGAATGGTGGCAAGTTACCGCGGAAGCTTGGAAGAGTGGCGTTAGTGAGTGTCGCAAGTGTAGAAGAAAGTGACCGCCACCGGCGAGCGTCCCACGCAGAGCTGAGGATCAAAGTGTGGTACAGACGTATGAAGTTACCGGCTTCGACCCAGCTGTGGCGCTGCGTCAGCGCCGCGGCGCCGCCCACGTACGGCGACGCCGTCTGCAGCCGCGACGCCTCCATGCCGGCCGCCTGCAGCGTCTCGCAGATCTCCATCTGCGGACCGGACCGTCATTTCTTTCATTTTTATATTAACTTAACGTAAGAATCTCTAGATAGGGACCGCTTTGGGAAACTATGGTTTATAGTCATCAATTAATGCAATAAACAGGGGAAAGTATTTTCGTTTAGCATTTTACACTGAGAGCTGTCGGTCATGCCAATCTCAACATACCTGATCGATCATCAAATAAGGTAACTTGGAGGGTAGCTTGGAAGCCGGTACGTGCTCGTAACTGTCCAGCAACGGAGGCAGCAAGTGCAGGGCGTCTTCGCGCCGGGCCTCGACTATCTGGAATTGCAATTACACATGCAATTCACGCCTTTGGATTTTTTTTGACGAAGACCGATCGCTTAGAATGACTCTGGTGAAATCTTTTTAAGGACATTCTTGGTTCGATCTGAGAATATCCTAATTGGAAAAATACTATAATCTGTATTTTTTGAAGTCGGAGTAAAATGACGTTTGTAGGGTTGCCAGTTTTCATAAAATATTAAATAGTCATGTAGTTACTGAATTGTGAATGTTATGACGTTCTAATTATTACTAATTGCGTTATTGCCTTTTTTATTCTTATTTGGACAGTTAACCTTCTAGTACCGAGATCAATTTTTTATTCATATACATTATAGCCGGATTAGATTGTCTGTATTGAATTAAAATGTAAAACCTTAAACTATGTCTCCTCTTGGTATTTTTCACAAACATAGTTGTAAATACAGTGTATGTATGTATGAACTTACGAAATTTGATAGTTCAAAGGAACTTGAGCTCCGTAATTGGATAATGGGTCGAGGTTTGTGTTCGGCTATTGATTTTATAAGCGACACCAATATTCGGTCTATAATCGATAGAATCTTTATCAACTGCAATCACTAGCTGCTCTCTATTATATTATTCAGAACTCGCACACACGCTTACATACACACACACACACACACACACACACACACACACACACACACACACACACACACACACACACAAATTTCACTCACGAAACATCTTCATATCTTTCCTTTTAGATTATATACTTACCTTTTTGAAAACTAAATAAATAAATTGTAACGGGGTGGGAGCCTGGAGATTTGTAACACAGGTCTAGTTATTAGTACGAACTCCAGACTCTCGCTTAAGGTACCGAACTTTAGACATTATTAAGTCTTGTTTAACATATAATTATAATGTACAATCTTCTTATGTGAGACTGAATAAATAAATATCATATCATATATTAATATCATATCTCTCGCACTTTTGCGTAATAAACTGTCATCATACTCCGTCTTAAAAAAGACTGACTACAATTAATAAGGATTCGTAGTTAATTTGTAATTTCCTACAAAATAATAAATAATATAAATGTATAAATAAAATTTTAAAAAATGACAATTATTAAAGCGACATCTCTGATCAGCCGTTGGTAGCTGTAAAGGTTGCCTGGCTGAGTGAAGAAATGGATTTCTCACAGATGGCGCTATGGCAAAAGAAGGCGTTAAAAAACAAAAAACATATCTGCAACAAGTGCATAGAAAAATGTGTAAGGTTTGCTGGTTTGTTCCGTAGTTCACTTGGGAGAGCATCTGGCACGGTATGCTAGAAGGTGCTGGATTGAATCTTGCCGAATCGAAGAAATTTTTGTTAGTGAGCGTGTAGCGTTTTGTTAGTGTAACAAGAAGTCATTAAGGAAAGTCTTTTAGAAGCCCGAAACCGAAGGCTAAGGGGTTTAATTTTTAGTTTTGTATTTTATTTCCCGTTTCTTGATACATACAATGTCTTTCGTCACGTTTGCGAGGAAATAAATGCAATGTTTATTTCATATATGAATAAATACAGTTCACAACACAACGGTTATGGATTTTGCTAATGACCGGTGTTTTTCTAACAACGACGGTCAGCTAGCTATACTTCTATAGATAATATAACTGAAACTAAAATGTCGTAAAAAGCAAAGACGCATACAGCCATAACGGATTGTTAAAAAAATTCTAAATTTTTATACAGAAAATAATTAAAATCAATTATAGGAAATTCTTAACAATAAGGATTGAGGTAGTATGTGGCTGAATTGCAATTATATTTCCGTTTAGATAACATTTTAAGTGAATATTTTAATTTTGAACTTAAGTAACCTCTTTGCTTGAACTGGACTTATGTGAGGAAGTATGTCGTGCTACAAATTTTAAAAAAATTCCTTAAAAGGAGTGGAGTTTCTATTACAGCCATCTGTAATGGAAAGAAAAAAGGCCCGAAGGTGTTGTTTATGGCATTAGAGTAAAGTTAGCCAATCATACTATTCACGAGCAAGTGTGATGAAAAAAATGACTACTCATCTCAATACAAATTACGTTTTTACGACGAACGGTTATTATTTAAAAGGGTCAGTTAAGAGTGAGGTATGCGTTAATAAACCAGAAACCTTGTCGATGTAGTCGGCGAGTCTCGGCAGCATGCACACGTGCGGGATGAGCGCCGCCAGCGAGATGGCCACGGTCTGCAGCTGGCACTGCTGCGCCACCGACACCACGGGGTTGGCCAGCGACGACTGCTGAATGCTGGGTACAGAAACACGAACTCAGAACACAGCTTTTCAACTTTCACTACATAGATAAAAAGTTTTATTGTCCACACTGGAATAAACTTATTAATGGTACTGTAGCAGGCAGCTTGGTTTGTATTTTGAACTGTCTGAATAAATATAGGTTTGTATTTAGAATTGTATAAAAATAAGAGAGCATGGTGGTAAAGTAAACATCGCGGTTGTTCTAGACGAATTCTTGAGTTGTACATGTACATAGGCAGTAAATCTTTACTTATGAATATATTCCTCGTTTCTTATTAAAAAGTACCTCTTGCAACGCTAAACCCACGGCTATGATCCCACAGTACTATCCGTCAATCTCTTTTAGTAGTAGTAGAGCGGTAGGAACAAGTCCGCAAAGCAGTAACATGAGCATTACTGCGTTTCGGCTTTGAAGGGAAAGGGTGCTGGTAAAATTACAGGCACTTGAGACGTTTGTTGAGAAATAGAATGATTTAAAAATGACTTACGCCATAATAACTTGCAGCATGTCGCACACAGTTTCTTCGGACGCCAATTCAATGAATAACAATGCTAGTGTCGTGTAGATCGATTCGATGTTCTCCGCTGTGTTAGACTCTAATTGAAGGCCTGTAATTTTTTATTATTATTTATTAACGTTATATATTCAAGCTATAGACGAGGCATTAGATGCAATACGCGGCCAAAGATCCGCGCACTCCTTCGCCACGGGCCCTGTGATAGCGGAGCCTTTCATCTCTCCTTTGTTGTTCACTATAACGCCTGCGTTGTCTTCAAAGTATATGAACACACCGTCCCTCCTTCTGAATGGTTTCCGTTGCCGGATTACCACTGCAGGCATTACCTTTTTCCTGAGTTCAGGCTTGCCCTTCTTTACAGTGGCGACGATCATGTCCCCAGACCCGGCAGCAGGCAGTCTGTTGAGACGACCCTTGATACCTTGTACCGCAATTACATACAGGTTCTTTGCTCCTGTATTGTCGGCACAATTGGTTACAGCTCCCACAGGGAGACCCAGTGAGATGCGAAACTTCGCTCCCGCGGAACCACCACGTCCTCTTTTAGACATTTTCTTGTGTCACTTTTTGAGAGGAAATTGAAAGAACCAAAAATTTATTGCTCTACAAGAGAAATCTCCTGTGAGTTTAAGTATAATTTGTGGTTGTCTATGTGTGGTACCCTTCTACTTATTACACTTCTAAATTTCTTACCTTCATATAACGAGCTGAAGATTGCGTAACCGTGTTTGCTGATGAATATCAAATCCTGCCGAGAGCATTTCTCCACAGTTAACCCGAGCTCCGCATACTCCACCCTGTAAATATTAATACTTAATTAATTATATTTTTATTAGATTTTATTTTTTAGTTCCAGTCGAGTTCTTTGTGAATGAGTTCGTCCAAGTATTGCCACCTTACCACCACGTATGCGAATGTTATAATTATGAACTTAAGTAACCTTGTTCAAGTTCAATACCTGACCTATGTAAGGAAGTATCATCATCATCAGCCGGAAGACGTCCGCTGCTGAACATAGGCCTCCCCCAAAGATTTCCAGACCAGCAGATCGGACGCGACGTGCATCCATCGGCTACCCGCCGCCCTTACCAGGTCATCCGTCCATCTAGTAGTCCCACTGAACGCCTTCCGGTTCATGGTTTCCATTCAAGAACCTTTCTGCCCCAACGGCCGTCAGTTCTTCGAGCTATATGCCCTGCTCACTGCCACTTCAAGTTGCTCATCCTTAGAGCAATGTCGGTAACTTTCGTTCTTCTACGGATCTTCTAATTTCTGATTCGATAACGTAGAGAAATGCTCGCTCCATAGCTCGTTGAGTGAATTTGAGCTTTTTTATGAAGCCTATAGTAAGTGACCATGTTTCAGAGCCATAGGTCATCGCTGGCAACACGCACTGCTCGAAGACTTTTGTGTCTTCAAGGATTGCGGTATTGCTGACGAGAACAAGTCCCGGAGCTTCCCGAAAGCTGTCCAACGGAGTCTGATTCGACGTAGGAACGAAGTATGTCGTGCTATAAATTTAAAAAAGCTCCTTACCGACCATGGCTATAATGGAAAGAAAAAAGGCAGGTGGGTTTTATTTGGGGCATTATAGTCAAGTTAGCCACCACGCAATCATAACATTCACGAGCAAGTGTGATGAAAAGCTATTTGTATTTGGTCGAAGGTAAGAGAAGATTGAAGTGACCAGTTTGTAAAGAGACTGACGTGGGGGTGGAGACGTGGTGGCGGTTCCCTCGCCGGTCCAGCAGGGTGTGCAGGATCCGCTGCAGCAGCGCCCTGGTGCGGGGCTCCTCGGCGCTGGACAGCCGCAGCAGCGCCTCCAGGAAGGCCGCGGGGAAGGCCTTGCTCAGCTCCGTCGTCTTGTACGTGGTGCCCACCTGTTTCACAGTTTCACTCGTTTACACAAAGGCAAAATGCACCGTACTTATTCTCTGGTTGAAATTTTGAATTGTTCTCTAATTCTTTTTTTGTCACACTTACTTAGCTTCGTTCCGTCGTCTTTCCATACAATATTCTCGAGACGAGCAGACGTGCTCTTAATCATGTAACCTAAGTACATATAAAGCAGCAATACATTTCATACGAATTCAGGCCCTTTTGGGGCAAGTTCACTGTGTGAAGAAAGTTCGAATTCGGGACGGCCAATCGGAGCGCAGTTGTCACCCTAATGATTTGGCAGAATAGTTTTCAAACAAATTAAATGACATTTCGTCTCTATTTCTGGTTATATACTCGATGTTATTAGACAAGACACGCGCCACAAAAGTACGGCAATATCATAGGTTTTATAAATGACATCGCTCTTACTGAGCTACAGACCGAGACAAGAATTTCTCTATTTGCTTGTTGCAGATCTTTCGTATTGTGTTTAAAGGGCTTTTTCGCCGTCAACATCACTTATAAGAAACTTATAAAAGTACCAGAGACTGACGAGAGATGTCGCTATATTAATTACAAAATTTATTTTATTGAATATATAGATGTCTTTACTATTATGACATTCATGTTCATGTTGTTGTTGTGAATAAAATAAAAATATAGAATTTCAAATGTTCCTGGGGAATTTTAGTTGAGCAGCAAATCCACAAGAGTTTAATTATAAATAAATAAATAAACCAAACGACTTACCTTTAGCAGGGATTTTAGTAATATACTCTGCAGCATGCAATCGGCCTTGGTGACCTTCCCGCGCTGACTAGGTATCTTGCTCACGATGAACATCATTATATCTATTTTCTGGAAATCGGGCAAGTGATCTGCGAACTCGCCTAACGCATTTATCAACGCTTCTTGGTAGAGTTTCTCGTCGGTTTCTTTCTGCATAAAATAAAAAATAAACTTAATAATAATATTATTATATCCACATGTAACTATGAAATTCGAGTGATAAATTTTAAAATTTCCAATTTTAGCAAAAAAATTATCACAATAGCGAACATGGCGAGCGCCGTGACGTCACATTTTTATGACATCGCGAACGCCGGCGACCAATGACTGCAAAAGATTAACACAGTGCCAAACATGGCTGCATGGTCACAGTTGATTTTAAAACACAGTAATTTTATCAACGTAAAAAATGAAAAGACATTTTTTGTTTCATGGTTTTCGCGGCGATGATTAAACGACAAAGATAGCTGTATACGCAATTTCATATCGTTGTCCTTGTTCTTCAAAATGTATAACAATGGTTCGTTACCAAATAAGCAAACTTAGATTTATGGACTGAATTATATAATGTCACGGGGAGGTTTATCACACATATTCAGCCATGTTATGGCCATAGTGACAAAATAATTTTTTGAGACATCACGAAACACCATAACCCAATTTTAGAACATTGAAATTGTATAATGATATCTCGAACACGTTCGCTAACTTTAGCTGTTTTTAAAAGAAAATTTTGAGCTCTATTTTTTGCTATATAAATCGGATATTCGACCATTTCGACTCATCCGAAGAACAGAGTCCGATGTGATTATATAGCGAAAAGAGAATAAGTACGTTACAGAATAATTTTATTTTTCAAACTAAGGCCTACGTAAAGGTGTTTTGAGAATTTATATATCTTGTTTCGTTTCGGAAATTATAAAATTGAACAACAGTCGATCTGACAGCGAAGAAGAACGTACGAAATGTACTATGTCCTGAGAATAAGTAGCCTTGCACATAGACCTTTGTTCTACGGATGTGTCGATTTGTCACTTAGCCACATTTTAGTTAGTGGACGGCAGAGAAATGTGAAAACATTACGTCGTACTCGTATCTTAAGGCACAAAGTAACTTAAATGCAAAAAAATGTATTGTATATATAAATTTGGCAGGCTTATGTATATAAACAAAAGAATAGACTAAAAATATACTCTGCTTTGTCCGATTGTTATTACAAAAAACCGGATCTTAAAGAATAGTACGTTGCTTTAATTATTTAAACCATATTGTTAAAACTAGTAGACTGTTTGGGATAGTAAATAGTTAAGTGTATTGAAAAAAAAAATATATTTTACCTCGGAATCTCTTGCTACGGAAGCTCGTAAGTTCGTCAAAAGGTTATTGATGATTTCAAGCACAGACGGTCCTAAAACAAAGATAAATGTAAAAACAAAATATTTATCGAATCCATGGTATATATAGACTATAATGCCATACATACACTGAATAAAAAAAAGAAACAATGGAAATGCCTCAAGAGTGGATATTCAGCTAGAATTAAAATTTTTCCCGTGCCGTATGGTTCATTTTGCTTGGGCTTTATTTCAGTATTTATTTTTTTTACAAACGAAACTACAGCAATTTGAAAAATGTATATCGTATACTACAACGTGTTGTATTTCATTCAGTTGACATAAAGAAAATAATTGGCATATGTAAAGTATTGAATACAGCGGTTCTCTTGTAAAATTTCCAGGTAAGTTTGTTTTGTTTTTCTATCGTGAAAATTAATAGGAATTGTGTTCTCTTAAGCCTCGGCATTAAGTATATAACCAGAAATAGAGACGAAACGTTATTTAGTTTGTTTGAAAACTATTTTGCCATATCATTACTGTGACAACTGCGCTCCGATTGGCCAGCCCGAGTTCGAAACAGTTGACGGGTGATGTCAACTGTTTCACTTCAAAACGACCAGTTAACTTGAGCGCTGCTACAATGGACGAAAATTGCAAAATTACATATTTAATTACCGACGAAATGTCCCACACCACCGAATAGGACAGCACGGCATTGTTGGAGATATTATCTTTATCACTACAAACACGGAATATTTTTGGCCTGTCTAATTTCAGTGCAAACGAGCATTGACTTACAATTATATGGACGTCGGGTCCGCGCTAAAAAGTGTCCGCACTTGTAAGGCGCTAAAATCATATACAGAGCGCGACACTCCGCTTTAGTCTTCATTTGTTCGACTGACAGCGCGATACTGCGATGACATTACAATTTAAATTTCGAATAGGTTGACTTGGGACATTGTTTTCGTGGTTTTTGTATTAGACCCGTCGTCCATTTATTTGTAAGTCAATGCAAACGAGAGTCGATGTTTATAAGAGCTGGGGTGCTCGTCTCGTCTCCATTTCTGGCTGCACGCTCGATGGCTCCGGCGAGCCGGCTGCGACAGACACGCACCCACGCTGTCGCCCGCGGCGATGGCCACGATGTTGCTGAGCACGGCGGCGCGCGCGGCGCGCACGCGCGTGCGGGCGCGCGCGCTGTCGGGCCCCGGCGCGCCCGCCGCGTCCAGGTGCTGCATCAGCGCCTCCACCACGCTGTACGAGTACTGCGCCTGGTCAGAGCGGGCGGCGTCACACGCACAGTCCACACGGTAACACTCGCTTTGTGAAATTGCTCCACTAGTTTGTTATAATTCTTTTTAATACAGTTGCTCAAAACGTGGTATTTTTCGCACTACAAAGCGTGCGGAAAGTTGGATTTCTCGCACTAGTGCTTTTTACTTTTCCAGTTTTTTTAAATTTACTGTTGTTTTAAGTCTTAAACATAAAACTAAAGAGATTGTATATTTATTTCATATTTATGTGCTTTGTGACGTAAGTCATTCGTCATTAAAACTTATATTTATTTACAAATACTATACATATAATAAACGTATCGAGTGGAGGTCCACAGTCTCTGCCTACCCCTGAATGGGTGACAGGCGAGATTTTTATGTATATATTTGTTCTATGTATTACAGATAATTTGTATCTCACTACCGTGCACGGGTTCCTAAAGAAGTTCATAATAAGAAAAGTGGTTACAGACCGATATTACAGAAAATAAACAAAAACAGCACGTTAGAACTAGATTACCATAGACTTTTAACTAATGGTTGCAGTGGTTGTATTTCATTATTTTAATTTACTAGCAGAAAATGAGTTTTTTTAAATACTGTTTTATTTTACTTTCAATGTAGTTTTTTCGCAAATGTATTAAAAAACGTCGTTTGATACACGTGCGGATTTGTCATTTTCACTTATCTCGCGTCTTGACCCTCGCCTCTGGCTCGGGCCAAGAAGCCTCGAGACTCGTGAATAATTACTAACTTTCCGCACTTGTATCAAAAATAACTATAATACAACGATCGAACAGGGTTTTTTTATTTTATGACAACCATGACGTACCATCAAGGCATACGAGTTATACTATTATTATTCAATATACTTGTCCAATACTTTAATAGTCATAAATCACTGATTATAGGCTTCATTCACAGGACAATGAAAAACCAAATCTTAAAATGTGTAACAGTTAGGACATCAAAACAAAAGTAATTTAATTAAGATAATAACCAATATAAATAAATCAATGTCATACAGTCACGTTCGTTCCAATAACAATTACTAGCTAATACAAATCCGTTGGTATATCTTTCATGTACGCATGAACCAAACTAATTTATAACTGTTCTATTCTTTTGTCTACCGTTTTCCTCACTATAGTGAGGTGAAAAGCTGTTGCGCGTGTTTCGCTCAGCGGCAAAGTTGTTTCAGAGTCTCACGCCTTGAAGCCCTCACTACGTTCAGGATTCTATTATTAAACCAATCACCTCCCTCGTGGTTCAATGCCTAACACTAAATCCTTCCCTTGCACTGGTTTCAATAGAAATACTCGCGTCAAACAACAACTTTGCAGCCTTGCATAACAAATAACTACTTCGATTAAGTAGCGACCATTATGGAAAATAGAATTTTGATTCTAAACTAAAAAAAGCGCTTTTGTGATATGGTTTATAAAATTACAATTAACACATTAAAGTACAAGAATAAAAATAGTGCGACATCCTATTAGAAACCCGAAGTCAACAACTTATTCCTCTTTTCTTTTACCCGACTTAAAACAATTAAGTCGTAAGTAAGTAATTTAAAATACACATTTCGTAAATTCAAGTTCCATGCTTAGTGTTTACAATGATCGTTGTTGAGTCATAAACACATTTACTTGTAAAATGACAAAGTTAAAACACGATTCAATTTAAATCGATCTGGATACCTGAATAGAGAACATGATGATCTTGAAAGTGTGAACAGCGAAGTCGTTCGGCACCCACAATTCGTGTCGGTCGAAATGACTGAAACAAATAAAGTATAACTAAAATATTTTAATTTTTGTTATGATGTTAGATCACCATGATATTCAATTATTGTTATTAAATTACGCTAAAGTACCGGCACGCTATGATGGCCGTTTTGACGTTAGTCCGCTCATCAAGTTCCGTATTCATTGACAATTACGTGGAAGGTACTAATTGCTTGTAACGTGCAGTAAATTTATGAAATATATAATTTCACGAGACAACTCGGCATTTATTTATCGAAATTCGAGATTTTACAAAACAAAATGTAATACGATCGTCACTTATGGCATCGCTGGCCAGCACAACTTTTACCTCCGACAAACTCACGTCAAAGCTCAATGCAAAACAAAGCAGTTTTATTTTCGTTTCATTAAAACTTTTTAATCAGCTACCCCTTGCAATACTAGTTATAAATCTAAAAACTTATAGACGCGACTCGCATTTGATTAAATTTGACCTCACTATTGTAATCTGTCAAAACGGCCGTCATAGCGTGCCGGTAATGTAGTTTGTTATAATTTTTAATACAAAGATCGAACATTAAGAAAAAATTCCTTCGATCCAGCTGGATTCGAACCAACGTCTTCTAGCAAACCGTGTCACACCCTATGCCAACTTAGCCACAGAACAAACTGGTAGATCTTACGAATTTTTCCTTGTGGTTGTTGCAGATCTTTTTTTTTTGAAACCTAACTTAACCGAACCTAATCGTGTCTTTGCGATAAACATTCAACATATCATAGTTATCCCTTGACATTGTATTTCCAATTGTAATATTGTGACATTGATAACATGAAATAAACGATTCTATTCTATTCTATTCTATCCTGAAAGAACAACTGTTTCGTTATAATTCGGTTTTCGGTGTAATGAAAATTCAAACAACGTTATTTCGGACAAAAAATTTTCGACTTTGTGATAGGTCACTGGCACCAACCTACTGCAGTGCGGCGGATGCCAAATATTACTTAATTCTATTTGATATGAAAAACGATATTGTACATATTAGTTTTATTCCGTACATTCTTTTCTAATTTATTTTCTAATTTTCCAAAAAAAAATCTTGTCGGATGACGATGAAGAAAAAAATTGCTTGCGTCATTTATAAAGCATCTCGTTTATTAAATAAAAATACGTAGTGTATGTGTAATAAAAATAATTAAAGCTACGTATGTTTATTTAATAAATTAGATGCTATATAAATGACGCGAACAATTTTTTTCTTCATCCTGTCAAGTTGTCAAAATTGAGAAAGTACCGATTGCCAGTTCGCAGTTGATTTGGTTCTCGTGAGTTTGTGTGTAATTTGTGGTTTCTCTATGCGTGTATCCATGGTACCCGCGATACAGGGTTTCCCTAGTACGGGATTAGGAGATTTGTGTTATTTAGTCTTTATCCAAGGTAAACTTACGTAAGAACAGGTCCCAGCACGCTGCGTATATGTCCAAACGATGCTCTACCCACGAGCTCTCGCAAACATGCTTCTGCCAACTTCGGAGGGTCCTCTTCGACTCCGTCTCGAGTGTCTGTGTCCATGCAGGACACTGTTTCATATTTTTCTGCGGACTGCAAGAGAAGGGTGTCCATCAGTTCTGTATTTAGTGGACTCTTTATGGTTGTCTTCGTGGACATGAAGGAGCTTCAGTGAAACCCAAATGTAAGTACGATTGTATAATAATAATAATATAATAATAATAATAATCTTTATTTATCTTAAAACATGGTTTCTTAAACAATAGGGGCTGGAGCCTCCTTTTAAGCATAGCCTGTGTCAGGAGACTCCGCTCTTTCTTACCTACACGTTTCAAAACAACCAGTATATACATAATTAACTAACTTAACAAAGTAAAAGAATAGTACTGTAGACGAGGCTGTACTCTATGAGTAGAATTGCTGGCTGAATGAGTTAGTTTGTATTTAGAATTCTTTGAAAAAGAATGTTAAGAAAATAGAAGATCTTGACATTGATAGTAAGATTATTGTTTTGTAACCCTAGACATAAAAATGGTAAAATAAACCAAAGTTTAAGATGATCCTGGTTTTATATTATTAAAAGTACCTCTCGCAATGCATCTGAGCTACAGCTCTCGATTATAAATGGTGGAGGCGCGGACTCGATTATAAATGGTGGAGGCACGAACGCCGTTGGAAAATATTTTTATATGTTTTTACGAAGAAGAAATATAATGTAATTCAAGCCTGCAAAAGTTAGACGCAAGCTTACTAATGAAGAAAGGATTCCGATGAAGAAAAGTCCATCGTGGAAAAATGTTTATATGTTGTTACGACAAAGCCACCAGGAATGCGTAATAAAAGGTCGTAATTTATATTTATACTTATTTAATATTAATTTTTATTTGGTGCCAGTAAAAAGTGCGAGGAGAAAATATGTATGATAATATGTCGGCGCAAAAGTTTAATGGATTCAACGACGTAGATGAGTTTTTGAACCAATTTGAGACCATTAGTATATTAAATAATTGGTCTGATGTGCAGAAGAAATACGTGTTTGCATTGTATTTGGAGGGGCCAGCTCTGCAATGGTACAAAACGTATTCTTCTTCATACGTGTCGTATGATGTGATTGCACAGAGGTTGAGAGAGGAATTTCCCTCACAAATTGATTACGCCCGAGAATTTTATTATAGGCGACAGGGGCATAGTGAATCGCTTATAAGTTATTTTTATAGTTTAGATGAGTTAGCGAGGAAAGCGAATATTCAAGATGTTCAGTTTATTAAGCATTTTTTGAAGTCTTTGATACCCAATTTTAAATGGATGCTGGCAAGTAATTTGTATCTATCTAAAGAGGAGTTGAGAAAGACAATTATCCAAGTAGATGATGTATTTAATCACAGCTATAATGTGAGACAAGATATTGAATTGCCAGTGAATTGTAATATGGAGCCTTCTTGCTGTTGGCAAACACAGGATGTCTCTGCACCGATAATTAGACCCGAGTCTAAACAGTCGGAATATTTAGTGCCACGAGCACCAATCGTGCAGCAGGATACGCCAAGTCAAGGGTATTCACGAGCACATAGTAGTGGATCTTCGTCGGGATCTCCTCAACGTGATTGTCAGAAAAGCGCAACTGAACATGTAGAAAATTTGTCTACAATTGATAGTTCTAGCGTAGATAGGACACCTTTTATATCTGTTTTTATTAATGATGTATGTTGCGAGGCGTTGGTGGATACTAATGCTTCAGTTTCAGTAATTTCTCGGTATTTTGCGGAAAAGTTACATTTACGTATCGATGATAGTCCAAGTTTTCCATTACGTATAGTGGGTGCAACGCCAATAAATGTGCAGTCGTCCACCAAGGTGTCGTTGATGATTAATGGGAAGGATTATCCTTCGAAGTTGCTGGTTGTAGACGATCTTGAAAAATATTTGGTTCTGGGTCGAGATGTTTTGGAAAAGTGTAATTTCGAGTTGTCAAAAGTGGAAATTGACAATAAAATTTCTTCTTCTAAGTCCATGATAGATATTGGACCAAAGAAAGGAAAGTCTCCTTTGAAACCGATATCAAAAAGTTTAGATAGCTTTTCGGTTTTGCCAGAGATGATAAGTGATGTTGACGTGAGTGATAAGACGTGTCAATTACGTCAAGTTTATAATTTCAATGAAAATAATTATAAATATGCTTCGCCGAAAGTAAGTATAAAATGTAAGTCGGAAAGTGACATTCTTAAACGTGGTCGCGTAAATAATATGGAGAATTTACAAAGTGAATTTATAAAGCGGGCAACTTCGATCGATCCACATAAAGAATGTATAGATAGTTTACAATCGCGACGGAAGCGGTTATTTGATAAGAAAGACAGGATTGCCTTGATATATAAAAAGAGGTATGTTACGCGAAGCTTAGGGTAGTGATTTGGTTTAGTAGGAATAATTGTATTACGTGCAGATTAAGTATGAATAGGAAAAGGTTGGGTAGGCAGAATCTACTCCATGTGAATAGGATGAAAAAGTTCTTTAGGAGATAATTTAATGTGTTTGTTTCTACTAGGTTAATTAAATTTTTATATTTATTTTTCATGTGGAACCACATTGGCGTTATGAGGAATATTTTAAGAAAAATTAATATTTTCCGGCAATGCAGACTTGGAATGACGGGAGGATGATGATGGAATATCGTAGAAAGATTTAACTTAATTTTCCTTTTTCCCTTTTTTTAATTTGATAGATATATTATCCGGTATATGTGCATAGTTCGAGCTCACTCTTCAAGATGAACAACAACTGTCTGCATTCGGGGAAAATATATTTATTTAATTATTAGAAATTCTTCATGTGGTATACCCTCATACCATATATGTCTTGGAATATGTAGTTAGAATGTGTTGTTGACGTTGTATGTGGGTTGGCTTTTGTTTGGTTAAAGATAGCAAGGGAAGCTGATGGAACGTGATAGCTGCAAAATGAGGACTAAGGCAGCTGGGAGATCAATAGTGATGTAACCCAGTGATCGTCCGATGGATGTTCGAGCCTGTGTCGTCGTTGTAGCAGCATCCACGTTGGAGATAGCTTAGGCTGAGATAGTTAGGAACTTGTAGTGATGTTTAGAATTTTTATTAGGATCGTTCAGCCAGTTTAGGGTCGCTAAAATAAAGTGTTAGGGTTTAGTCAGGTTCCCTAATTAGATAGGATAGCTAACTAGTGAAAATATTTTGATTTGTTTGTTTAGGATGTGATCATGGTCTGTCCTTTTAGATAGGTTTTTGGCAGACCAAAGCCATAGCCTCCTCGGTGGTTTACTTGTTGGTAAGTTAGTGACTTCCGAGCAGTGTGTGGCTAGCCTGTAGTAAAGGCTGATCACTATGTATGTTGCCTATCATAGGTAGACTACCAGCTAGGGATATTCACCCCTTCAGCTGTGAGGAAGAGGGATGTAGACGAGGCTGTACTCTATGAGTAGAATTGCTGGCTGAATGAGTTAGTTTGTATTTAGAATTCTTTGAAAAAGAATGTTAAGAAAATAGAAGATCTTGACATTGATAGTAAGATTATTGTTTTGTAACCCTAGACATAAAAATGGTAAAATAAACCAAAGTTTAAGATGATCCTGGTTTTATATTATTAAAAGTACCTCTCGCAATGCATCTGAGCTACAGCCCTTCTATTATAGTACTTATTAATATATTAATATTACTAACTAGGTATATAAATTTCCTTACAATATATATATATTAATTATGAAAAACAATATTTGAGTATGTGCTTATCTTACGAAGGTGTTCGAAGGGGTGTCCTTTTATAAAAAAACGTTGGTAGACGTGAAAGAATCTCACAAAGAAAAACGCCTGGTGTAGACTCAATACAGAATTTCAAGAGCTCAAGCTCAAGGCTCTTATTCGAGTATGAACAATGGTATTATGCTTTTTTACTAGATCCGAAGAAGAAAAAATAGAAAATTAAATTGATTAAACAGTACTACCGATTCGTAAGGAAAGTACTTAAGTACTGCCTTACTTATTACTGCCGCCAAGCAGTAATGTGAGCATTACTGCGTTCCGATTTTGAAGGGTAAGGGTGACGGGTGCTGTGCCAGTTGCCCTCAGATCTTTGCTGTTTAAAGCTCTGAGTGGCAATGCAACTGTTTAGCTTAACATCAGGCGCACGACTTGTTCGTGCAGTCCCTTGATATTATAAAAAAAATTAACATGAAAATCTCACCTGCATGTTATAAAGCAGCGATGGTACAATCTTGTCCATGTGTTCGGCTTCCCAGATGTTCTCCACCAGATCGTCGGCAACTGTTTTTCTAATTACACCCTGGAATTTAAAAAAAACACGTAAGAGAGTTACTTTATGAAACTGAAGGTCAGTTTCAAGGCGATTCTATCTTCATTACCTTGAGCTGAGATTGTGGACAATCGCAATACTGTCTTGAGATAAAAAACTAATAAAAATAATAACCTAACCTAAAAATGTCTACACAATTCACACTACTGAATTACAAAGTATAGTTTTTGAGAATCTCACTACAGGGTGCTAAAAAAACCGACCTTAAAAGTTCGTGGAATTACTTTACTTTAATTTTATTGAAATCGGTTACCGGAAAGTGCGCGAAACCTGATTCATCCCCTAATTTGCCACTCTAAGAGGTGAAATATATTCTTCAAATTTAAATGGGACCAATACTGAGACACACTCTTTTGAACAAAAAAAGAACCATCAAAATCGCTTCATAAATCGCGTAACATACATAAAAAAAATGTTTAAGTCGGTTAAAAACAAGTGTTCATTCGGAAAACAAATTTCCCTGAGAAGAGCAAAAAAATTATATAAATCAAAACTGAGTTACATACACATTCGGAAGCAGGAAAATAAACCAATTTACTTATTTTTTTGTAGAAATGCGTCTCAATGGTTGTTGAATATACTGCGACCTTAAAGGGCACAACTGCCATCCATAATCAGATTTTTTTACTATAAAAAGTCGTATTCGAAGTTTATTATGTTAAAAAGACGAATGTACGAAACTGTGCCCTTATTATGTGGTTAAATTACAATATAATTCATTGGTTGATTAAAAAAAAAAGATAATTCTGTTTTAATTCTCTGTTAAATTTTATCAAGTTGAAGAGTCCAGGGAAAGAATGATCAGTCACTTGAGTGAAATTTTACGACTGTCGTGTCTAGCTGTTCTCCTCTAGATCGTGATGGCAATTTATCGATTCACGGCAGCCGCCTCGTCATTTGCACGACAGAATTATTTGAAGCTGCGTTTACTGTTGTCACATTTTTATCGTGACGTTTTATTTATTGGATGACTGTCGTTCTAGCTCTTCCCATTGTCACGACAGTCTGTCGTCGTGAACAACAGTTAATCGTGTGTTACTATCTGTGAACACTTCATTTAAATATACAAGCCACGACACTTTAAACTGCATGACTATCTGTCGTCACGATATAATGGGAACGCGCCCTTAATGACTCACCGACACATGCAAACCTGAGTGTGTTCTTGTTATTAGTTGCTTGTACGTCGCATCCTAGGTTATTCTATAAGACCTACCTGCAGTCCCTGAATGCCAGCTAAGCGTATCTTGTCACGCATAGTCTTGTCGCTGTGGTTGCTGTGACACATGGCGCTGAATTTGGACACGAAGAAATCGTACCGACGGTGGTAGGACGGCGTGTCCTCCTCAATATTTGCGAAGCGGACGAACTGTGCAAAAAAAACGTTTAGGTCGTACAAAAAAATAAATAAAATAACATTTATCTTATAGGTAAATTTTTTACACTTGAAAACGTCATTTTCTAGGCTACTGCTCGTTCACTGTGCCGACTTCCCTGAGAAGAACAAGCAAAGAACCTCTAGGGATTGCTCTTTTCTAATAAACTTAAATGCTATCGAACACACTTTGAATCATACTTGTATGGAATGTAGATTCATGTTGTCTTTCCATACCAATACACTCTTCAAGTGTGTAATGTAAATTTTCAATTAAAATACTTTTAATGTAAGTTTTAACTTAGGAAATGATAAACTTAATATATACTCCGGAATCTTATTGTAAAAACGTATACAGTTCCCCATAAAAGAACCTTTTACCTTAGTTTGTGAATATAATATTGAAGGTAGTTAATTGTAGGTACGATCAGAGTTCATAAAATAAAATGAGTCTGCATCCAACCACCGTCGTTTCATTACACATAACATTTGCCATTATTACAAATGGGAAATGAAACGGTTTTTGGGATCTGGATCGCGTATATTTGCTT